>NC_133531.1:6908295-7218859 GCF_048544455.1 Silene latifolia
GCTTCTTAGTGGGCTTGGTAGATGGGCTTTGGAAGCCTTGGAAATGACCCTCAGACCAAATTAAGCTAAGAGTTTCGGTATTGTTGATGTTGTGAGTTGTAGTTTGCCATAAAATGGCGTAATTCCACCAAAATGGTTGAGTTTGAAGTAAGAATTGTAAATTTGATAGTAATGTTGATGGGAATTGGAATTCTTGAGGTTTTGGTGCCTTGGATGATGATGAAGTTGAGGATGAAATTGTGAAATTCTCGTCCATTTATTTTTATATTTTTTGGAGCCAGTGTGATACTAAAAAAGGGGAATTCTAAGTAAGGGTTAAAGGGAAAATGTTGCTAATTTGAGAGAAGTTGAGACTTGAGGATGTTGCTAATTTGAGAAAAAGGTGAATGTAGGGAGGGTTATATATATACATGGAGGGAACCCTTTGATAAGGACTCGAACTTTAACAAGTTTTTGATTTGAGGACTTGCCTGTATTTTTAGGTTTTAAGGATTTGATCTTTGCTTATTTGACTAAAGTAACTGTTTATATCAATAATTTTGTTGAAATATAATGTACTTATGTGCCGAACAATAAGCCAATTAAAATAAAATAAAAGTTCGGTGAATTAGTTTTGTATTTTTCTTTATTTTCAGCTATTCGTTTGCCCTTATTTTTATTGTTTTTACAAGTGAATTGAAACAAATTTTCTCTATAATCCTTATTAGCTTGCACAAAAATAAGGGTAAGTCGTTTGTTTACATACGGGAACTTACAATGCCTAGGTAAGCAACTTCCTCCATTATGGAGGAATTTGAATTCATGAGAAGTACCAATTCATGTGAATTGGGGTAACCAAACAACATACCCATTCTACAATTCACATGAATTAAAGTTCCTGTGTAATTTAGTGGGTAACCAAACGACCCCTAAGACTGTCACTATAGAGTTTGATTATGAAGTTACTAATATAACATTGAGATTGATACACAAACAAAATTTGACCCTTGTGATCACAAAATTTGCCCCTCACACATTAAGTTTAAGTCTTAACTTGTCACTAGTTATATACGGAGTAGAATTTTAATAATATATATAACTAAAAAAAATATTTGAAATTTCATTTCATGTAATTTTCTTCGTTGTGCATGATAATTATTTTCAACAAAAATATTGAAACAAAAGGGTATTTTTGTCCAGAGTAAAATGAAGTACATACTTTTTACTTAATGTCTCTTAAGAATTTGTGAAAAGAAAAACATGGTTCTAGTTGAAGAACTTTGTCATAGTTTGGATTCTTAGGCCTTGTTTTTCTTTTTTTTTTTTACTTAATTTTAGTTCTTTTAAATTTAGTTCAGGTCAGTTAAGATAAGTTTAGTTCAGTTCAGTGGCGGAGCCAGGATTTGAACTCGGGGGGCGAAAAATTTTAGGGGGGGCGAACGACTAATTTTATAAGGCACCCCCGAAAAAATTCGAAAAATTTAACTAAAAACTTCGAAAATTTCGTCCGCCAGGGGGGGCGACCGCTCCTGCTAGCCCCCCCCCCCCCCTAGTTCCACCACTGGTTCAGTTTAGTATAGCTTAGTACAATTTTATATTGCACATAAGTTTAATTCAGATCCATTAAGTTCGATCAATTCAGTTCAGTTCAGACTGTTTCGATCCAAAAGAGCAAGGTCTTAATATATGGTCAATTCATTATATATCCAAGGTAGAAAGAATCTCGTGTTTAAAAAATGTGGTTAACTGCCGCTTTCAAATAATAACGAGTGAGTCTTTGTGTAAGTCAGTTCTACCTAAACATTATAGTAAAACCTTTATGCACTAAATTTGTATTAGTATTTTCTTTGTTTTATTGTTTTGTTTAACAACAATAAAGCGGTATATATATAAAATTACAAGGGTACAGAATTATGAATATTACATTAGCTAAAGGGCGAGCATTAATCTCAACCTCCTTGTTCTTACAATTGAAAATAACACTTATTAAATGTATAGCTATACTCCTTAGTTTTATCAATAGTTTGGTAAATGTGTATTGGAATTCTTGTGTTACATTTGAGAGCTTGAACTAGTTGATGAGAAGGTAAGAGAAAGATAGCTTCCTCATAGTTCTGATCTAATGCTCGTTGCATAGTGTGACGATCCGCACACTTGAGCCCTTAGATTTATTTTATGCTTATGTAATTTCATTTTCCTTGTACATTTGTAGTAAGTATTTTCTTAGTAGTTTTAGAATAGGTTTCCATAAATAGGTATATCGCTATTACAACTAAACTTGTAAAATCAATGTTTCTGCTACCGGGATGTAAATATCAAATTTCCCTCTTTAGGGAGTACTAGTGAATGAAAATCTACTTCCTACCTTGTGCCTTCGTATTGCTTGTTGTTGCTTTGTTGTGAACGACTCTTAGCCTTCACTTTACTAACAAGCCGTGTTTGTGGGATCGACACTAGGATCCCGACTCACACCCCGAGACCCGAGTATCGTGCTAGTGGGCGATCCCTCACTAGTACGAAGAGCCTTGTCGCTTGCATCTTGCCTAGAGAAGGGGCAAAGGTGCGCGCCACGGTCCGGCAAAAGTAGCGGACCGTGACATTTGGTATCAGAGCCCGGTCTTCGGACGGGCGTCTGCGAGCCGCATTTGTTTATCGAGATCGAGAAAATGGGCGAAACAATCGAGGACCGAGTGGATGCCTTAGAGGACGCAATCGACGTCAAGCTTCCCAAACTCGAGGACATCGTTATGCGGATGGCTGCGAGCCTCGAGGAGTTGCAAAAGACGGTTTGTGACCTTGAGATGAAGGTAGACGGGATGGATACCCGCATCCAAGTGATCAGTGGTGCGATCCCCGACGATCGGGAGGAAGAGATCAATCATCTGCATCGGAAGGTTGAGATGTTAGAGAACACTTGTGCCACGCTCGTGAAAGCGGTGGGCAATGACGGGAAATCTATGGGGAGCCATAAGGTGAAGGCACCCCCACCTCGTGCCTACGATGGGGCGAGGGATTCGAAAGCGGTGGATAACTTTATCTTCGATATGGAGCAATACTTCCGAGTAAGTGGGCTCGACGAAGACGCGGAAGTTGTCACGGCAAGCATGTATCTAGTCGACGATGCCAAGATGTGGTGGAGGGCTAGGTACAAGGAAATCGACGCGGGCACGATTACGGTGACATCGTGGGCCGACTTCAAGAAGATCTTGAAGGATCACTTCTACCCCGAGAACACGGAGTTTGTTGCTCGGAAGAAGTTGAAGGAAATCAAGCACACCAAATCAATCCGGGAATATGTGAGGGAATTCTCAGCGTGCATGCTCGAGATTAGCGAAATGTCCGAGACGGATAGGACGTTCGAGTTCATTGACGGGTTGAAGAGGTGGGCACAACAAGAGGTCATGAGGCAGAATCCCAAAACTCTGTCTTCGGCCATATCAGCTGCAGAACGCCTACTCGACTTTCACGGAGAGCGAGAGGCACCAAGAGTGGTGGCACCAACGGGGAATACGGGCGTGTCACAAAGTGGGTACAATGGACAAAGGCCACAAAACAGCGCCATTTCAGTTGGGAACAGTCGGTTCCGCTCACAAGGAAGTCAAGCCCAATCGGCGAGCACTACAAACTCGCCCTCAAGCTCGTCTTCGAAGGCGGGAAACTCTACTGCTTCCACAACGAAGAGACCGTTCGCGTGTTTTGTGTGCAAGGGTCCTCACAAGATGGCTGATTGTCCGAACAAAGCGGAGTTCAATGCCATGTTCAAGCAGATGCCGAAAGGGGCTCAAGAACGTCTTGATGGGGCGTTGGCCGACTATCACCAAGAGTGTAACGAAGACTCGAGTGATGGTGAAGACCAACCACGGATGGGCTCACTTCAACGGATCAGCGCGATGGGAAAATACGAAGATTCCTCCGCCAAGAAATCCAACGGGCTCATGTACGTAGACTTGAGGGTGAATGGGAAGCAAGCACGAGCCTTGATCGACTCGGGCGCCTCCCACAACTTTGTTACGAAAGAGGAAGCTGATCGGTTGGGGTTAGTTCTGCGGGATGCTAACCGCCTGAAGCGGTCAATGGGAAAATGAGACGCGTCAAGGAGTGGCTAAGAAGGTCGCGGTCCAAGTGGGTGAGTGGGCAGGGGAGCTCGACTTCACCACCGTTCCGCTGGATGACTTCAAGTTAGTACTCGGGATGCAGTTCTTTCAGAAAGCATTGGTGGTATTGAAACCGAGTGACGGATCGATGCTACTAATGGGGTCTATCGTAGTGAATACGGTAGATGGCGAGCGAAGACAAGGGCAGATCGAATTTCGGCTATGAGGGTGATACCGATGCCGAAACAAGGGATGCGACCTTGGAGAATGCCTAAAGGTTCGGTGGAGCCGAGGGCGAACAAGACCCAGGCTAACTACGATGCTAAGTGGCCTGGGGGACGAAAGAAGAGTCTACCCCCTCACCGAGGAGTAGACAATGAGGACCGAGATGCCCAAAGAAGTAGGCCTCGTACCATCAGGGGGCCGCGTCGATGTGCTGAATCGACGTCCTGGTTTGCGGGTCAGTCGACCCAAGAGAGAAGGCCTCGTACCATCAGGGGGCCGCGTCGATGTGTTGAATCGACGTCTGGTTTCGGGTCGGTCGACCCAAGAGAGAAGGCCTCGTACCATCGGGGGCCGCGCCGAAATGCCGATTCGGCGTCCTGGAGATCTCACATTCCCTTGAATGCGGTCTTTGAAGTGACGAGAGACAAGACGAAGGTCCGTTGGGGCGATGCTTGGAGAAAGCCCGAGAGAGCACTTTTCAAGCAGCGGCAAAGTGGGCGTTCCCGAGAGACAAGGAGCACGTGGTGGACTTGGAGAACATGATGTTCGGCAACTTCTATGTCAAGGAACTCCAGCCTATCCTTGAAGGGACGAAGAGGCCAGTCATTGTTTGGGACGAAGCGCACATTCAAGCCGAGTTGTACAAGCCAATCCCCAACACTGCATGGACAGTCAGAGCTCACCGAGGATGTCTCACCGAAGCACCGTTCAAGATTTTTTGTGTTGCCGAGGGCGGCAACAGATTAGGTGGGGGAGAGTGTGACGATCCGCACACTTGAGCCCTTAGATTTATTTTATGCTTATGTAATTTCATTTTCCTTGTACATTTGTAGTAAGTATTTTCTTAGTAGTTTTAGAATAGGTTTCCATAAATAGGTATATCGCTATTCTGAACTAAACTTGTAAAATCAATGTTTCCTGCTACCAGGATGTAAATATCAAATTTCCCTCTTTAGGGAGTACTAGTGAATGAAAATCTACTTCCTACCTTGTGCCTTCGTATTGCTTGTTGTTGCTTTGTTGTGAACGACTCTTAGCCTTCACTTTACTAACAAGCCGTGTTTGTGGGATCGACACTAGGATCCCGACTCACACCCCGAGACCCGAGTATCGTGCTAGTGGGCGATCCCTCACTAGTACGAAGAGCCTTGTCGCTTGCATCTTGCCTAGAGAAGGGGCAAAGGTGCGCGCCACGGTCCGGCAAAAGTAGCGGACCGTGACACATAGCTATGAGCAGTGATGTTCATCGCGTATGTATGAGCAGTGATATTCATAGCGCCGGAATTCTATCGTGTCTTCAGAAAACCAAGCAATTCCTGAAATTTCATCATGTTTTCCTCGGATTGGCATACAAATTTAGGTACCCGATTGGTATACAAATTATCAACTCAAATCCATATTTATAAAAAAAAATGAAAAAAAAAATATATTACACATGGTACCCAATTACACCAAAAATTGCTAAAGATAGTAACGTATACCCTAAATTGCTAAAGATAGTAATGTATATCCACATACCGAGTTTCAGTTTGAATGAATGTATCCGTACGAAAAACTAGGTGATGACTGATGAGTACAGTTCTATGAATAAATGAGCTCCAATAAACAAGGGTTTGTACAATTGTACATTTGTAGTTTTGTACAAAGCATTTATATCACGTGAAAGAAAGCGAACGTGGACCCGTTTTTGCGGTCGAGCTAGTTTTAAACCTTTGTAAAATTATACCAATATAATGAAGTAATTTACAGATTATTATCATTATCAAAAATATATATTCCCATCGATCCATACTAAAGATAACATTCACTTTTTGGTGGTCAAAGTTTATAAATTGTACATTTGTAGTTTTGTACAAAGCATTTATATCACGTGAAAGAAAGAGAACGTGGACCCGTTTTTGCGGTCGACCAAATTTTAAACCTTTGTAAAATTATACCAATATAATGAAGTAATTTACAGATTATTACTCCCTCCATTCAACTCCACTTTACATGTATTTCATTTCCGTCCATTCAACTCCACTTTACAGGTTTCCTTATTTAGCTAAAAAAATGACAATTCTATCCTTATTGAAAATCTTTATTTACAAAAAATACCACCCAAACCTCACACTAACCCACCATAAAACCCCACCTTTATGTTTTTTTAATATTTTTAATCTCTTCTTTCTCTCTCCCATATACTTTTAATACTTTTTTAATCCGTTCCTTAATATCCGTGTAAAACCAAAGTTGCAAAGTGGAGTTGAATGGAGGGAGTATCAGTTATCAAAAGTATATATACTCCTACCGATCCATACCAAAGGTAGCATTCACTTTTTGGTGGTCAAACTTTGACCAAGAATATTGCTAAAAGTATGAAATTTTAAAAGACGGAACTTATATATAAATTGTTATGAAAATGTCTTTCATAAAATTTTATTTTTTTTACAAAAAAGTATTGTAGCATATAAATGAAGAAAAATGCAGTCAAAGTACCGCATCGAAAACCACCCAAAAGCAAGTGTTAACTTATAGATCGAAGACCACCCAAAAGCAATTGATGGGGCATATTCTGCACCGCTGACCAAGTCAACACACTGAGCAAGGTCAAAAATATCCACAGCAAGCCGACGACTTAGACAGCCTAGCCGATGCGTCCCATCGGCCTGTCACCTGGGTCTCGGCCTAGCAACCTGCCAGCCGGGACACATATCCGCGTACTCACATCCAAGACCCTCGGCCGGCCTGCCATAGGTCCATCGGCCGAGGGTAGAACAGTCTTTCCACCTGATAGCCACTTGGCCACTTGGCCACTACGTGACAAAAGGTGAAAGCCTATAAATACTCTTCAACCTTCCTTGAGGAAAGGATCCCAGAACTTAACCTAAATACACTATTCATCTGGTAATATCTCCCTTATCTCTCTACAAGACATATCTAGCCAAGTAACACTGCTTAATCCTTTAAGTTTACTAACTTGAGCGTCGGAGTGGGTACGCTTGGCACAAAGCCAAGCCCTCAGTTCGTTCATTGTTGCAGGAGAGGCCGAAAGGGACGATAGAAGCAAGAAGGGTTCAACTCAAGACATTATTCTACAAGCCACGGGAGGTAACGATACTTGCTCCGAAATTACACCCGGAACAATTGGCGCCGTCTGTGGGGAAGACACTAGAAGCTAGTCACATTCATTCCCAAACAAAAAAAAAACAAATCAACAAAAACCCACCCAAAAAGCTAAGGAGATGTCGAAACAACAAGAGATAGTCGTGATGGACGAAACCGAATTCCGCCAAGATGATGCTTTCAACAACTCTGGAGTCGTGCAGCCCTCCACCGGCGGAGTAATCCAACCAGAGTTCGGGATGCCAATAATACCCGACACGCCGCTGCCAGCCAACCAGGTCACCATCATGGGACAGGTGGTTGACGTAGCGAAACTGAAAATGCTCCTGGACCTAATCAGCAATACGCCCGCTCACGCTGTCACGCCGACAAGAGCGGCGGAAATCATCCGGGAGACCAGGGCCCAAAACGTGACTCCGAGAAATTTGAACGGAGCACTAGGAGAGGCCGACCCAGTCAAGATGCCGGGGGAGCCCAAAGTGGGCGCGGTAGACCTAAGTCCTTCCCGCACTCGTGGGAGGACAGGCGCCCCGCCACACGAACGAGGCTCACCCCGAAGGAGCCAGAGGAGTCCGACCCAGCAGAGCTGGAGAAGGAGTCCGAGTCGGAGAAGGAGCCCCTCCCGCTACGGGGGAAGGAGCCAGGTTAGGGATGCGAGGAGCCGATCGCCGCGTGTCGTTCGACACGTGGTCGGGTGCAACCCCTCAACGCCTATGTCTGGAAGTCCGGTGCCAACTAAGCTCAAGTTGCCACCTATTTCATACAAGGGAGATAGTGATCCAGCCGACCACGCTGAGGCTTTCGAGTCTTACATGTCGGTATGGGAGCGGCCGATGAGGTGCAGTGCCGAATTTTCCCAACAACTTTGCATGGGATGGCTCGGAGCCGGTACAAAGGGCTTCCGATGGCTCGGTGTACCATTACGCCGACCTAAAGGGCGCTTTCCTAGCCCAAGACTCCGCAACAAGAGAAGAGCCGTAGAGACATCTGACCTCCTGACTATCAGACAGGGGGGAGGCGAGTCCTGCGGAGCTATGTAAAAAGATTCGACGGAAAGGTCCAGCAGATTCGGGAAATCAATCCCGAACTGGCAGCTTTCGCACTAATGAAGGGCCTCCCAAGGGGAGATTTAAAAAATGAGCTCATCAAGTGCGGAGGCCTGAGCATGGACGCCGCCAGCGGTTGGTCGACCAAGCCATCAAGGTAGAAGACTATCACAAGACCTCGGATAGGCCCCGCCGAGGCCGAGCACTCGGGAAAAAGAGCCGCCGCGGGAGGACGGCCGGAGGAAAGGCGTCGTGGCAACAACGGGTCACGGTCCGACGAAAGACGCCGTGGGAACGATAGGTCACGTCGAGACAAGCCCGCTCGGAAACAAAGCTCGGCGGATGAGGAAACTCGGGAGCGTACTACAAAAACGGCACGAAGATCACACCCCCCTAGTCGTATCAGCCGCCGAGGTTTTCGCTTTGAGCAAGAACGAGGGCCAAAAATGGGAAAGACCCCCTAGGCCGAGGAGTGACGGTGACACGAGCCAGCACTGCGAGTACCACGGCCACACCGGACACCTAACCAACGATTGCCGACACCTGAAGGATGCCATCGAAGAACTGATCCGAAAGGGGAGCCTCGGCAAATATGTTGCGAGAGGCCAAAAACCAGATGCGGCGGACCGAATAGCAAGTCCGCCTCTCGAGCGGGTAGGAGTAATCAATGTCGTCATCGGGACAACGAGAGCAAGCGGTGGGTCCGCTCATAAGCACAAACGGCCCAGGATGAACCTTATCAGGCCATCAACTTTGTGCCCAACACAAGAACCCCGCTCCCAAAGATCCCGGACATGACCATCGGACAAGGGGACTACGATGGAGTCGCCACTTTTCATAGCGACCCACTTACAAATCCGCCGGACATAACCAACCACTTGGTGAAGAGGTGCCCGATTGACACAGCGCCTACACAAACGTCATGTACGAGAGAGTGCTTTCGGCCTCGGCCGGGATCGAAGATTTGAGCCTGCGCCAACCCGTTGTCTGACTTTTACGGGACGGCTGGTACCCCGGGGTCGGTCGGATTACGGAAGGTTCGGCGAGGGGAGTGCGGCCAAGAGTGTTATGTCTGAATTCATAGTCATCGACGGCACGTCCGCCCACAACGTTCTCATAGGCCGGGTCACTTTGAGCGAAATCGACGCCGTGATATCCATCGGGCCACGACACCGATATATGTCTCGGACGGGGAGGCGCGAAGCTCATCTCAAAGAACGAGGATCCCGATTTATGGGAGGTTTACGCTAATGGCCCCTCCGCGACGAATAGCTCGAAAGCCGATATCATTATTATCAGCCCAAACGGAGACGTGTTTGAGCACGCCTTAAAACTTACCTCATTGGCCTCAAACAATGAATCCAAATACGAGGCGGTAATAACCGGAGTTGAGCTAGCTAAAACCGCCGGAGCAGAGCGTATCATGGTGACGACAGACTCACTCACTCTTAGTGGCCAGCCCGATTAAAGGAGAATGCGCGAGCCCGGGACTACGGGACGATAAGGTATCTAGTGAGGGTGAGAGCTGTCGCTACAGAACTAAAATCCTTCCGGATACAGTACACCCCCAGATCCGGAAATAATCGGACCATCGGCATGGTCGAAGGAGCAGAGACCGAAGAGGTAGAAATTGACCCGGGCCGCACCGTAACCGTCGGTGTCAACCTGGAACCAAAATTCAGAGCCGACCTCCTGGATCTGCTGAGGAAGAATAAAGATGTTTCGCATACTCGGCCGAGATGCCGGGCGTGAGCGGGAGGTGATCGTTCACAAGTGAACGTACTCTCCACCGCTCGCCCAGTCAAGCAGAGAATGAGGAACTCCTCCGCCGAGAAGGACGAGGCCATCAAAGCCGAGGTAGATAAATTACTAGCGGCGGGTTTCATCATGCCTTGTACTTATCCTGAGTGGTTAGTCAATGTTGTAATGGTGAAGAAGTCATCGGGGGCATGGAGAATGTGTGTAGACTTCACCAACCTTAATAAAGCATGCCCCAAAGATTGCTACCCCTTGCCTCGAATAGATAGTTTGATCGACGCCACGGCGGGCTACACCATGCTGAGCCTGCTGGACGCCTTCTCGGGGTATCACCAAGTGTTTATGGCCGAAGAAGACATGCCTAAATGCGCATTTATCACCGCCAACGGCACATACATGTACAAAATGATGCCGTTTGGTTTGAAGAACGCCGGAGCAACGAAGACCAAGAAGTGCACGAACTGTCAGATGCACGCCCCGGTGATACACGCTCCCTCCAGAGACCTGCAACTGGTGCTTAGCCCCCTTCCTTTCGCACAGTGGGGGATGGATATGCTAGGGCCATTTCCAACGGCCTCCGGAGGAAGGAAGTTCTTAATCGTCGCCGTTGACTACTTCACCAAATGGGTTGAGGCCGTGGCGATGCAAAGCGAAGACCACGCGGCCGTCGAAAGGTAATGGGAAAACGTTATAACCCGCCGGATTGCCCCAAGTTATGGTATTTGACCACGGCCGAGAATTTTGGAGCGACTGATAATGAACGGTTAGAGGAGCTTGGCATCAAGTTTGCGTATTCCTCCGTCCGCCACCCGCAGTAACGGGCGGCGGAGGCAGCCAACAAAACCATCCTCAACGGTTTGAAGAAGACAGTTGAAGACCTTAAGGGAAGATGGGCCGATGAACTACCCGGCGTCCTATGGTCCCTTCGAACCACGGAGAAAGAAGCAACGGGATACACCCCCTTCCACCTAGTCTACGGCTCGAAGCGGTCCCGCAATCGAAGCCACGGTGCCAACGTTCGAACGGCCACTTTTGACCCGGTTGAAAACGAGGAGGGCCTAAGAGCTTCCCTAGACCTGGTCGAAGAAAGCCGAGACACGGCACGCCTCAACTTGGCCGTATATCAGAACCGGATGAAGAGAGCCTACAAACCAGAAGAGTCCACAAAAGGGACTTAAAAATAGGAGACCTAGTCCTAAGGAAGTCGGCTGCCACCAACAAAGGAAATATTCATGGCAAGTGACGGCCAACGGGAAGGTCCCTACAAAGTGGTCGAAGAGATGAGGCCGGGTACATACTGGGCCGGACATGGGAGGTGCGCCTTTGATGAGCCATTGGAACACCGATAACCCGAGAAAATACTTTGTATAGCGGCGGAGGTGTCCAAACCCATTGTGGACACCCCAACGCACGATCATAACAAACAAATGAATCGTCCAAGTCCTCCATCAAAGTGTCTGTCCCCTCCACAATTTGCCACCAGATTTAAAACTCGAAGGAAGAAACGCTATCGAAGCCGCAACCCCGATTACCTCGGTCAAAGCCGAGAGCGACGGGGACCACGCCGGCCGATACGCTAAAAAGAAACGTATACTCGGCGCGATTGAGACGCCAATCTAGCGGTCAATATGCCTACACGATTTAACGCTATCGAAGCCGCAACCCCGATTACCTCGGTCAAAGCCGAGAGCGACGGGAACACGTCGGCCGATACGCTAAAAGAGAAACGTATACTCAGCGCGATTGAGACGCCAATCTAGCGGTCAATATGCCTACACGATTCTTTAACGCTATCGAAGCCGCAACCCCGATTACCTCTGGTCAAAGCCGAGAGCGACGGGAACACGCCTACGATACGCTAAAAAGAGAAACGTATACTCAGGCGCAATTGAGACGCCAATCTAGCGGTCAATATGCCTACACGATTCTGAATTTAACGCTATCGGCGCAACCCCGATTACCTCGGTCAAAGCCGAGAGCGACGGGGAACACGCCGGCCGATACGCTAAAAGAGAAACGTGTACTCAGCGCAATTGAGACGCCAATCTAGCGGTCAATATGCCTACACGATTTAACGCTATCGAAGCCGCCCGATTACCTCGGTCAAAGCCGAGAGCGACGGGAACACGCCGGCCGATACGCTAAAAGAGAAACGTATACTCGGCGCAATTGAGACGCCAATCTAGCGGTCAATATGCCTGCGATTACGAACGCTATCGAAGCCGCAACCCCGATTACCTGGCCAAAGCCGAGAGCGACGGGGAACACGCCGGCCGATACGCTAAAAGAGAAACGTATACTCAGCGCAATTGAGACGCCAATCTAGCGGTCAATATGCCTACACGATTCTTAACGCTATCGGCCGCAACCCCGATTACCTCGGTCAAAGCCGAGAGCGACTGGGAACACGCGCCGATACGCTAAAAAAGAGAAACGTATACTCGGCGCGATTGAGACGCCAATCTAGCGGTCAATATGCCTACACCGATTATTTAACGCTTATCGAAGCCGCGAACCCCGATTACCTCGGTCAAAGCCGAGAGCGACGGGAACACGCGGCCGATACGCTAAAAGAGAAACGTATACTCGGCGTATGATTGAGACGCCAATCTAGCGGTCAATATGCCACGATTCTAACGCTATCGGGCCGCAACCCCGATTACCTCGGTCAAAGCCGAGAGCGACGGGAACACGCCGGCCGATACGCTAAAAGAGAAACGTGTACTCAGCGCAATTGAGACGCCAATCTAGCGGTCAATATGCCTACACAGTTACGAACGCTATCGAAGCCGCAACCCCGATTACCTCGGTCAAAGCCGAGAGCGACGGGGAACACGCCGGCCGATACGCTAAAAGAGAAACGTATACTCAGCGCAATTGAGACGCCAATCTAGCGGTCAATATGCCTACACCGTTACGAACGCTAAAGACGTTGAAACACAGTTGAGACATGCGTTCAAACTGCCTCGGTCATGCCGAGTGTAAAAACGAACGCACTCAATTAGTAACGCGAAAAGACAAACGAGAGACTGTGATCGAAGCTCCGGCCAAGCCAAAGGCCGATAAGATAACTTTATTAAATATGATTGCAAGGAGAGTACAAACGACGGCCGTCCCCATAAGGGTAGCCTAAACTCTACCTACCAAAGCTTTACAGAAGCGAAGAAACAAAAAAGCAAAAGATTACAGACTTAGGATTTGAAGCGCCAAAAGGATGGCAGGGAGAGAAGGCTCAATAATTGGCCCCGACGCCTAAAGCTATCCGAGACGCCGGGTGAGTCTGGTGACGACCGCCCGTCTCCCTATGCCTGTCGTTGCCCTCCATCAGTAGCAACAGCACCTTCGGTGGCCGGTTTTGGGGAAGGCTGAGCATCTTCAAGCAACTTCGGCCCCTCACCCTCCTTCACTTTCGCATCATCGGCCGCCTTGGCCTCAGCTATCTGAGGCGCCTTCGCTGCCTCTGCCTTCTCTGCAGCCGCTGTTTCCGCGGCCTCGGCCATCTCATCCAGGAGCTGGTCAAATTTCTCCCACGGGAAGGAGCCGTCGGGGACGGCCCTTTTGATTGCCTCCCTGGTCGCCTCCTCGGCCGGTCCGGAAGCGGACGCACATTTTAGGGAGGAGATCATCTTGAAGCATTTCAATATCCTTCTCTTTTTGAGCAAGGATAGCCTGCATGTCCCTGAGCACCTCCGCCTGCTTCTGGAATCGACTCTCCCACTCGTCCCTCTTGGCAACCACAGCGTCGTAGGCACCTTTATACCTGTCCCGCTCCTCCAACATCTTGGCCGTGGCGCCATCAGCATCCTCAACTTTTGCCCTCTCGGCCCTCGGCGACTTCTCGGCTTCCTCCGCGCCTCTTGGCGGCATGAAGATCGACTTAGCCTTCCCGGCTTCCCCCCTCGCAGCAGAAAGATCAAGCTTGAGCTTTGCAATCAGCGGCCCAGATTGGGCCATGGTCTTTTCCTGCTCCATGATGAGGGAGGCGGCTAGACGACTCCATCTCCCCAACCTCTTATATATTTTCTCGCCCTCCGCCACGAGCTCGGTGGGAGTAACCTTCTGGGGTGAGGAGTCCACGACGACGTTTTGGTCACCCGCCTTCTCAATCGCCTTCTCAGGCTGCTTCCCTACTTGCCGTTCAGTGAGAACGGCAGCTGCCGACGATGGATCTACAAAAAATTTACACAGAGCATCCATGTCACCATGCATTGACACGTCAGAAAGCCTGTCGTCAGGAATGTCCAACGAGCCGGCTAAATCCGAACCACGAGTTAAATCCGCACAGTTCGAATCCTCTTAGTTGGAGGGTCTGGTGGAAACCGGTTTCTCCACGGCAACGGTGGAAGCAGACGGTGCGTCTTTCCTCTTCTTCGGAGAAGGGACCTTAGCAACGGTCACCTCCCCCTCAGTAATGTTGATCACCTCCACATGATCCTTTTCGACCACTGGGGTCGAAGAGGAGTGCCATTGATACGCCCGCCGACTTGGACGCGCCCTCTTCGATCTCTTCGGCACGCCACCGAGAACCCGTGTGAGCGAGCCTCTCGGATCCAACGCCTCGTCTGTTTGTCCATGAGTTCGTTAGGGGACAGTCGGCGATCTTTCAACTCACCGTAGGACGCGCTGGACAACCTTCCGTCCTTGTCAAGCCCTAGCCTCTTCAGTCCTTCTCGGACAGATCCCGCCCAAACCGATCTGCAAGAAATCAAACAAGAGTTACATAAAGGAAGTAAAACAAGGCTCTGAAAAAGGAACATAACAAGCAAAGGTGGGCCTCACACCGACCCTACTCACCCGATTGAGGGCGGTATGAGGTCGACGCGGCATAGCGACTCGTCTTGAAGAATAACGAGTCTGGGAAGCCATCCCTCCTCAAAGCATCAAATAGCCGCATTGCCCGCTTCTCATCCGCATGATAAGGGGGACAAAAGAAGCGTCCATCTTAACCTTGCTACCCCGGGAGACGTATTTCTCATACTCTTCCCGGGTCTCACACCGTAAGTAAACGGGGCTCTGGAAAGACCGAGGCAATGGGTAGTCCTCCGGCACTTGGACGTACACCCATCGCTCCCCGATCTTTGCGGGAAGTAAGCTTGTTTACGGAAACATATCAAGACTCCGTCCGCACGCTGTACCATCCCACCTTTCGGGCGAATGACGGCCGAAGACTATGAAGTCGGCGGAATAAGTTGACCGTAGGGACCTCCCCTTTAAAGAGACAGAGCCACACAAAGCCGATTATCGTCCTCATGGCCAACGGATGCAGTTGGGCCACGGCAAGATTCATAGCTTTGATGATGGCCATGACGTGTTCATTCAAAGGAAACCGGAGCCCGTACTCCAACCCGCACGAGGTACACGCCGATATGACCGGGGAGGAAAGACCGCTGACCCTCCCGGGAAAACAATTTTATACCCCTCACCAAGGAAGAAGTGATCTCCAAAAAAAGTTTCTCCGGAGCTGCTTGCGAATTTATTTGTCCAGACACGGTCGAGGCGGTCGTGCGAGGCCTCACCATGATCCGAATAGTCATCCTCCCACCACCAACGGAGCCCCCTCACCAGGATCCGGAGTAGTAATCCTCCCACCATCACCGGGAGCCCCCTCATCATCATCCGCATCATCCTCATCCTCCAACTCCTCCAGGAGGGGTAGATCGCCCTACGGGAGAAGGAGACCTAGGCCCCCAAACCTTAGCGGGATGGCCTCCGGTCCCTCCTCCTCATCAAGAAGCGACAGGGAACCCCGGCGCGAAATACCGATCCGGCATCGAAGACATGATTCACAACAAATTACTTGCAAGAAAAATAAAAAGTTTGCTTGTTTACCTTAAAGAAAAACACTCGCCGGATCAAATACTCCGAAGATTAAGAAGACGAAGACAACCCTTGAAAGTTTGGAAAGATGAAGATTTTGGAGAAAATTTTCGAAAATAAAATGGAGGCCAAAATCACGGAATAAGCGCCCTACTTATAGAGAAAAGCCCATGAAGAAGGACCAATCAGGGGCACGACCCATAAAGCGTCAACCAATCGGCGAACATACACGTGTCGAGCATGCAACCGCTGGATGTCAATCGTTGCAACGATTGAAAGTCAATCAATGCAACGATTACCAAGCGTCTTCAACACGCCTATTCACATCTCTTCGATCGTTCATCTTCCTCAACAAATTCCTAGGTATCTAGTCTCCGAGGCCACCGATCACCCAAGCTAGGAAGCACGTACGGGGCAATCAAAATCAACCTAAGCACTCTCACGGTCTCGGCCCGGCGTCATGTTCTTTTCCACATCGGATACCCTTTACGCATCCATGTGGAGGGGGGATATGGTGTATGATACGGCCTAACAAGAGCCACGCCGATGCACAAGAAGAAGCCGATACCGAAAATTTGTGAAAATTACTTGCGCAGAATATACGCTCAAAAGTACATCGGAGCCCATACCACGGCATAGACTACGCTGGGGGCAAATTGATGGGGCATATTCTGCACCGCTGACCAAGTCAACACACTGAGCAAGGTCAAAAATATCCACAAAGAAGCCGACGACTTAGATGGCCCTAGCCGTCGTCCCATCGGCTGTCACTGGGTCTCGGCCCTAGAACTGCCGGTAAGGGACACATATCCGCGTACTCACATCCAAGACCCTCGGCCGGCCTGTCATAGGTCCATCGGCCGAGGGTAGAACAGTCTTTCCACCTGATAGCCACTTGGCCACTTGGCCACTACGTGACAAAAGGTGAAAGCCTATAAATACTCCTCAACCTTCCTTGAGGAAAGGATCCCAGAACTTAACCTAAATACACTATTCATCTGGTAATATCTCCCTTATCTCTCTACAAGACATATCTAGCCAAGTAACACTGCTTAATCCTTTAAGTTTACTAATCTGAGCGTCGGAGTGGGTACGCTTGGCACAAAGCCAAGCCCTCAGTTCGTTCATTGTTGCAGGAGAGGCCGAAAGGGACGATAGAAGCAAGAAGGGTTCAACTCAAGACATTATTCTACAAGCCACGGGAGGTAACGATACTTGCTCCGAAATTACACCCGGAACAGCAATTAAAATACAATACGTAATAATAATACTCGAGTGTCAAATTTGTTATACATAATATTAATCAAAAAATTTCATTATTTTTATTAATCTTTCGCGGTATTTTTGTTATTGCACTTGATATTATGCTATGATACCACGCAAAATTTAGAATGATTTGCAAGAAAAGTCGCCCCCGTCCCGTTGGCCAGCTTGAAAACATTTTGGAAATTTTAATTAACATTTTTGATTACTTTTCTAGTTGACCTTGTTTCATTATACACCTCTCATGGAATTTGTTCGCTTCCCCTAGCTAAAAAAATTAGTAAAATAGAATAGAACTAAGAGTAAAAAAATCGATAATCCAATTAACTTGGCCTTCTGATTGTGGACGATTTTAACTCTCAAATATTAGATACTCGATACGTGGACACACAATTGCTTAGTTTACTTTGACATTGAAGGCAAGAAGAAATATACTCCATTCGTCTTAATAATTAATTATGCTATTTATCATCACAAATACGGAGTATGTTTTTTATAGCTCACATTTTAATCTAAGCTAAGCAATAATGGTACGGATGGATGTATATGCATCGGAATTTCTGTGTCTTTTAGAATACATACAGTAGTCTCTGTGTCGTCTTAAGCATAAGAACTAAGACGGATGTTTTTCACGTTTTCACGTTTGCCAACGCATGTTTTGCGCGGTAAATATCATTAGCTACGTATATGCAAAAATTATAAAAGTTACATATTTTTAATGTACTCGTAAAGACGAATCAAATAAGATCCCACAAGAATATATTTTCACTTATATATTGAGAGAAAATTGCAATTGAAGATTCATTTGTGAATAGTATGGAAAAACCAATATGGTAGTTTGGAGTTGAATGGAGGAAGTATATCATAAGTGATATGTACTTGACCCATTATGATATTGTACATGACACGTTTTAAGCTTAAGATAGACAGATAATACCGTCTTAAATGAGAATTTGTGAATAAAAGAAGTTGGGTTTTTTTTTTCAAGTGAGTAAGATTGTTACATGTGTAAATGTGTCCCCTTGATATTTTGATTGATAAGTTGATAATATGCGAGAGTTATTGTCAACTACAGTAAGTCAGTAATAAACAGGTACTAGCAGCCTTAAATTTTTGGGAAATACGGAGTTGATTCATGGAATACTAACGCATTTCTGGTTGCTAACATTACACCATCAAAAACATGAGGTTTTATTTATCAGCTAGTTTTGCTATAGCAACAAATCTCATTAAAGACGGCGATATCCGTCGCGAGCATGACGGAACCATTTCTTCTCACAAAATACCCATGAGAGGTGAGTTGGGAAGCACATGAAGGGTGTCCCACCATGTCCCCTCTCCTTTCTCGTGAGAGTCTTGGTTGTTCAATGACGGATTATTCGTCACAAGCAAGATGCTTTGTTGCTATAGACGGTTATTCATATATCCGTCTATAATTAAAGACGGGTCAAATAGCTTGAAAGTGGTGACATTTATTTACACCATCAAAACCATGAGGTTTTATTTATTTACATGTTTTCTCACTTTCGTACGTCAATTCTTTTGGCAATTTACGTGGTACCGTTGCACCGCAAATTTTATTGTGCGGTTTTTATAGGTGCGACGAGGAAAATGTGATCATTTTTAGGTAAATGGTGGCCATTTTCGAGTAAGTAGGGCTAAAAGATGACCATTTTTTCAAAGTAAACACTATTTATCATAAAATTATCACTTTTTACCAAAAATGAACACATTTTGTCAATTTACAAGAAAAAGACTATGGCATCGTAGAATTGTTGAACGTTGTACATATAAGGATAGAACAAATTAGTAATTACTCCGCACATTATTACATTACCACTATCAATTCTGTGACAGTAATAATCTAAGATAAAGTAAACTATTTGTGATGGGTTTTTAATTTTTACTTTTGACCTTCGTTATATTTGTGAAATAAAATGTAATTTTGTGGGGAGTAAATCTCCATAAAATATTGTAATTATATATACACAAAATCTCATTTTGACAATGACACGTATTAAATCGACTTTGGGTGGCGGATACCATTTTCCCTCACAAATGACCCAAATAGAGGAGAGAGGGAAGCACATGGGGGCGCCCCCACCTTGTCCCCCCTATCCATTTTGTGAGTGGCATTATCCGTCACTTGCTCCGACCCGTCTTCTGCAAGACTAATTGTTATATATATAGTACTGTAATAAAGACTGTTTTTATCATGAAAAAATGATGGTTGGTGGAACTTGGATTTTAGGAGTAGTTATTAATTAGGTAAAATATAGTATTGAGTTTTACAATAACTTTTTTGTAAAAGAATTATTGTTTTGTAAGAGGATTGTATACTTGTATATACGGTGATGTAGTGTGGGTTGTGAGGTAACAACCAAAAAAGTTCTCCTAGAAAGTAGAAACGTTAATAAGCCTACAGTTAATCAAACAAAATAGTCTTGCTTAAGATATTGTTATCCGTTACTTTCAAAAAAAAAAGATATTGTTATCCGTTTCGAACTTTCAATGATAGATCTTTACTGAAGGTGAGGCCTATTTTTTAGATAAACGAGTTTGTTATCCAATAATAATAGAGAGAATATCATTCTATCGGGGTGTCCATCGTCGTAAACGGCTGGCTAAAGAGTTTGCTCAATTTTCATGGGTAGAGATCGAACCCCTGACCTTATGGTTAAGGGATAAAGTGAGTAACCACTACACCAAACCCATTTGGTTATATCATTCTTTTTGTGATAGCAGATTAGCAGGCCAATATTGTCCATGAACTCTCTGTATCATTCACGAGCTGTTCGGCTCCACTATGCTCCTTAACTTGTCCTACAGGCTACAATAATCCAACCATAGGACCAGTGGCGCGCTTATCCTCTTAAGGAATCATTTCTCCAAGGTTTCCACAACAAAAATAGGACTTTGGGGGCTGATTTATATCGACGACGTTTTAGTAAATATCGACGACGTTTTTCAAAAAAAAGACGATAACTGCCCTTCCACTCATCCAACACTTTCTCTCTCTAAAAAATCTCCTCTCAAATTCAACTAAAAATCAACTAAATTAAAAAAAAACAACAATTAACAACATGACGGATCCCGAATTACCGGTACTTAAACAACTTAATCTTCATTATTTGGTTAATTTTTATTTTTTTGCGCACCGTTAAATCTAATCGATAATTGATTTACGTCACGTATTAACTTAGTAATAGCAAACATTGCGATTTTTCTACGTAAATCTGAAATTTGTACCCAAGGTTGAACCATGGACCAAACTTTAAGATCTAACGTTCAGCCATGGACCAAAGTTGGAAACCAATGTTTACCATGGTCCAAACGTGGAAAAGCAACGTTGACCGTGGTCAAAACGTTGGAATCCCACGTTTGACCACGGAGACTTTTTTTTTTTTTTTTTAAATTTTTTTTTTTTTTTAAAAAAAAAAAAAAAAAAAATCACCATGGTCAAACGTGGGATTCCAACGTTTGACCATGGCCAAACAACCAAACCCAACGTTTGTCCATGGGCAAACAGCCAAAATCATCGTTCCTCCATGGCCAAACGTCCAAAATTCACGTTTCACCATGGATGAAACAACCAATTCCCATGTTTCATCCATGGTGTCCTCTTCCCCATTTTTTTCGACTCAAATTCGACACCAACAACAACATTATTCGACATATAATTGACCTATTTTACGCAAACAACTATGCAATTACAACTAATTAGCAAAAGATTGACAACAAAAACAAAAATACAACTACGATAATACAAGCAACAATCTATCTTTCAAAACTAATTCAATAAAGTTTAATAAAATCTAAAATAATCAAAACAAATTCAATTAACTAGCCAAATCGAAGCATATAATCAATTAAAACTAACAAATAAAGTCATATAATCTATTAACAACAACAATAAACGATTTAATTTCAATTACAAAGCTAATTTTAAAAAAAAAAAACTAATTTAAACGGCAGTGGCGGCGTGTGGTGGCGGCGTGGTACTGGTGGCGTGTGGTGGCGGCGTGTGGTGGCGGCGTGGTGGTAGGAGGTGGTGATGGTGTTTGATGTTGGGAATATTTGGGGATTTTTGGACTTAGAGAGAAAAGAAGAGAGTTAGTGAGATGTGAAGGGCAAAATTGTCTTTCGGAATGAAAACGTCGTCGATGTTTACTAAAACGTCGTCGATATTTACGAATTGGGTAAAAGAAGGGGAGAAATGGGTATATGAATGTGAGCCCCAAAAAAACTAGAAAAAGGTCCCTACAAGGTATCGAACCTGTGACCTTGTGAATAAAAGGTGAAGTTCAGACCACAACACCAGTACCTTTCATTGTTTATCTCATGTGCAACATACATTTATCTTAGAAATACTATGGTTTCGAAGCCCAAAATTTTGGGGCCCTGTGCAGCCTCACGGGCCGCACAGGCCCAAAGACGGCCCTGCTTGTAGTTCTGTCCAAGTTGTATGTGTGAGTGACCCAACATTATTTGTATTGTTGAGTATCATCTAACTAGTTAATAGAGCTGTAAGATAGAGACTATATTAAAGAATAATTTTAATATTAAATTACGGGTGGCTAAGGTCATGTTCAGCTCTGAGAGCGAAAACTAGATCATGGTTTTAGTGATCAAATTGACAAGTTTTATTAATGAAATTCAGTTCAAACCCTAAATTTACAAGTTTTATTACTGTAAATGCAAGAACGCGGTTTTTTAAGTAGTTCAATAAACGCCTACGTCCACAATCTCATCTTATACTTTACTTCAAAGTTCAAATGGTCCATGTAACCTTGCTATGTCATCTCACATTCGAAGACACTTATGTATTTATATTTGGGATCCCATTTTATTTGTGGATCAAAGCACATAGCCTCATTTATTTTAAAACGCCCCTAATTAAGTTATAAGAACTCTTGATTGAGTTGCCATTAACTTAAGGCTAGGGTTTTGTTTGACAAAGCTTTTTTGTCTAATCAGGGCATGATGTGTGATGATTCTAAGATCATAAGGTCGAATTCTAAAAACCTTTAAAGTTTTACAATTGAAATTTCAGCAAATGGTATAGAAGAATCGCATGTGCATTATCCCACCACCATGCACTTACGATATTAAGTTGTCGCCGATCTTTTTCTCGCTCGAGAAAAACATAGTCATTGTTTCTTAGGTGGTTCTTAAATAATCACGTGGAATTAAGGAGAGAAGAGATAAAATGAATAGTCATTTTCATGGGCTACAGTTTTCTTGTTGGTAGTCCCGTTTGTGCATTAATTGAACAATAAAGCGTCTCATTATAGACGGGGATATCCGTCTATAAATATAGACGGGCCAAATATCCACCCACTTTAAGCAAAACGAGTTAAATGTCACCACTTTAACGCCAAATGTCATCATGCCATTTCTAAGCTACAACGGTGTAGTTTATCACATGGAAATGGAAATGCGATGACATTTGGGGTTAAGGTGGTGTGACATTTGACCCGTTTTGCTTAAAGTGGGTGGATATTTGGCCCGTCTATAACTATAGACGGATATGCGCCGTCTATAATGAGAATTTGTGATTGAACAATGCGTCATTGTTAGATGATGTCATGGGACTCATGGCAATACAACGGCGAGTTGAAATACTCCAAAATAGAAAGTTTAGAGTTACAACTTACAACTTCGATTAATGTGGCCGACTCCCATGAGTGAATACTATGCTATTAATACTGATAGTTGGACCAACAACATGCCATTAAAATACGTTAAAATGCGTGAAATTACAGTGAACAAATATCAGCAGGTAATGGTATAAGGAAAACACAAAAAAAAAAAAAAAAAAAAATGAAAATTTTAGCTAAAAACTTTGAAATTTTTATCCTTCAGTAGAGAAGAGCGTCCCTATTATCATTCGATCCCCTAGCTTGACTGCTGATAATCACCCTTGGCGAGGTTAATGAAATGAATTTGTTCAAGGAGATTGGCAAGTTTAACATACTTTCTCCATTTCATCCCCATTATACTTTATAATAAAAGAATAAGAAATTTCCAACTCTTCCTGCCTAAATGTATTTGGTTATAATTGGACTTTCTCTATATCATATCTGTAAGTGTGCTTTTATTATATCATATCTGTAATTGGACTTTCATTATATCTACAACTGAATTATACTAAACTTTTCCTTTTCCACGATGAATACAAAACATTAATAATAATAAATTTTACAATTAAATATTAAATTGAGTTAAAAATCAGGTTTTATAATTGTTACTACTTCGTATTGTCCTTTTCTTTAATATTCATATCTAAAAAACCGCGTATTCGCGCGGGATATATACTAGTTCAATTCTACACGTTTACTTTTTGGGCACTATTTCTAAGTGGGGAGAATCTTCGATACAACTTGTAATATATATTCCGTATCACAAATGATAGTCATGTGAGATCTTATTTAAATTGTCTTACTGAGTACATTGTCAATATCAATTTTTTTTAGTTTTTATTAATATGTACGTAACTAAAGATATGAATAAAAGAAAACAAGCATTGATATACGTGTATAAAGCAAATGTATAGAATTGAATGAAATGAAGTAAATACATGTTACATGCATGCTATTATTTCCACGGTGGAATAGTGAATGGATCAAAATAATGTTTATATTTCTAGGGTTCCAAAGGAGATATGGAGATATGATGATGAATTGAAAGAAAGATGTATGTGATGGGGCATATTCTGCACCCGCTGACCGAGTCAACATATTGAACAAGGTCAAAGCCAAAAGACAGCAAGTCAACGTATCAGACAGACTAGCCGATGCAGCCTATCGGCCTGTCACTTGGGTCCCGGCTAGGACAACTAGCCAGTCGGGGCACATATCCGCGAACTCATATCCGAGACCCCTCGGCGGCGAGTCAACAGGGCCCGCCGGCCTGCCATGGGTCCCTCGGCCGAGGGTAGATCAGTCTTTCCACCTGCTAGCCACTTGGCCACTTGGCCACTACGTGACAAAAGGTGAAAGTCTATAAATACTCCTCAACCCTCATTGAGGAAAGGATCCACAATTTAACCTAAACACCTCATAATCTGGTAATATCTTCCTTATCTCTCTACAATACATACTTCGCCAAGTAACATACGACTTAATCCTTTTAAGTTTACTGACTTGAGCGTCGGAGTGAGTTCGCTCGGTACAAAGCCGAGCCCTCAGTTTGTTCATTGTTTCAGGAGACCGAAAGGAGGAGTCAAGCAAAGACATCATTCTACAAGCCACGAGTGGTAACAAATATCTGCTCTGGAATTACACCCGGAACAATTGGCGCCGTCTGTGGGGACGATACTAGGAGCTAGTCACATTCATTCCCAAACAAAAAAAAAAACACAAAAACAAAAACCCACCCAAAAAGCTAAGAAGATGTCGAAACAACAAGAAGTATTCGTGACTGACGAAACCGAATTCTGCCAAGACGATACAGTCCCTAATTCGGGGATCGGCCAGTCCCCCGCCGGCCGAGTAACTCAGCCGGAGTACGGGATGCCAATAATACAAGATACACACGCTCACGACCAAGTCACCATCATGGGACATGTGGTTGATGCAATGCTAAACCGAAGCTACTCCTGGACCTAATTGGTAGCACGCCGACTCACACTGTCACACCGACAAGAGCGGCGGCACCGTGACAGAGGCCAGGGCCCAAAATGTGACTCCGAGAAACTTGAACGGAGCACTGGAAGAAGCTGACCCTGTCAAGACGCCGGGGGAGCCCAGAGTGCTAGTGGTAGACCTGAGTCCTTCCCGCATTCGCGGGAGGACGGCGTCGCCGCGGCACCAATGAGGCATGCCCCAGAGGAGTGAAAGAAGTCCGACTCACCAGAGTCGGAGAAGAAGCCCGACTCACCAGAGTCGGAGAAGAAGCCCGACTCACCAGAGTCGGAGAAGAAGCCCTTCCCGCCACGGGGAGAGGAGCCGGACTAGGTATGCGAGGAGCCGATCGCCGCGTGTCGTTCGACACGTGGTCAGACAGCCCCTCAATGCCTATGTCCTAGATGTCCCGGTGCCGACTAAGCTAAAGTTGCCGCCCATATCATACAAAGGAGAAAGCGACCCAACCGACAATGCCGAGGCTTTCGAGTCTTACATGTCGGTGTGGGAGCAACCTGATGAGGTTTGGTGCCGAGTCTTCCCAACGACTCTGCATGGGATGGCACAAAGTTGGTACAAGGGGCTACCCGACGGGTCGGTATACTGTTATGCCGACCTGAGAGATATATTTTTGGCCCAGTATTCCTGCAATAAGAGGAGGGCCGTCGAGACATCGGATCTCCTGACTAGCAGACAGGAGGGAGGCGAGTCTCTCTGAAGTTATGTGAAGAGGTTCGACGCCAAGGTTCAGCAGATTCGTGAGCTGAACAACGAACTAGCGGCCTTCGCACTGATGAAAGGCCTCCCCAGAGGGGACTTAAAGAACGAGCTCATCAAGAGCGGAGGCCTGGGCCTAGACTCCGCCAGGAAGATGGCCGACCAAGCCATAAAGGTGGAGGACTATCATAAGACCTGGGTAGGCCACAGCGAGGCTGGGCACTCAGAGAAGAAGAGCCACCGGGAGGACAACCCGGATGAAGGACGCCGTGACAATAATAGGTCGCGGTCTGACAAGTCCGCCAGGAAACAGAACTCGGCGGGCGCCGGAGGGAGTTCGGGACCATACTACCAAAAGCGGTTCAATGGTCACACCCCCCTGGTCGTATCTGCCGCCGAGGTATTCTTCCTGAGCACAAAGGAGGGTCAGAAGTAGGAAAGGCCCCCCAGGCCGAGGGGGGACGGTGACACGAGCCGGTACTGTGAGTACCACGGCCACACCGGTCACTTAACTAACGACTCCCGGCATCTGAAGAATGCCATTGAAGAGCTGATTCGGAAGGGGAGCCTCGACAAATATGTTGCCGGAGGCCAAAAAGCTGATACCGGCGGGTCAAATAAGAAATCCGTCTTTGAACGGATTGGAGTAATCCATGTTGTCATCGGGGGCAACGAGAACGGTGGGTCCGCTCATGGGCACAAACGGCACCTGAATGAACTATATCAGGCCATCAACTTTGTGCCCAAAACAAAGAACCCCGCTTCCAAAGATCCCCGATATAACTATTGGGAAGAAGGACTACGAGGGAGTCATCGCCCCACACAGCGACCCACTTGTAGTCCACTTGGAAATAGCCAACCACCTCGTCAAAAGGTGCCTGGTTGATACAGGTGCCTATACGAACATCATGTATAGGGAATGCTTTCTCATTCTCGGCCTGAAGGTTGAAGACTTAAGCCCCTGCACCAACCCGCTGTACAGTTTTTCTGGGGCCGGCTTGGTACCCCTGGGGTCAATCAAACTGCCGGTGAGGTTCGGCGAGGGAAATGCGGCCAAGAACGTTCTGTCTGAGTTCGTGGTCATTGACGGCTCGTCTGCCTACAACGTCCTTATAGGACGAGTCACTCTGAGCGAGGCCGACGCAGTAATGTCCATCCGGGCCCTGACACTGATGTATGTCTCGGACCGGGGGGAAGCGTATAAGCTCGTCTCAAAAGACGAAAAGGATGAAGTAGTCAATGTCCAGATATATGCCAGAGGGTGCAACATGCAATCCTTCAAAGTGTCGAAGAAGTCCGAAAAGGGAAAGAGCCCATCCTTACAACAGAAGGACGACCTCATGGATAGCACAATCGGCATGGTCGAGGGAGCCGAGACCGAAGAAGTAGAGATTGACCCAGGCCGCACCGTAACTGTCGGTGTCAACCTGGAGCCAAAGTTCAGAGCCTACCTCCTAGACCTGCTGAGGAAGAATAAAGATGTCTTCGCCTATCTAACACCCCCTCATATCAAGGTACCTTACCAAGGACTACCCTAGCATGAAAGGCTGTTACCATCTCGGTTTCCCGAGGTTAGTATATCAAAGTTACAATTTCCAAACATCATTTATTTAAGTATAAAGAATTAGCGAATACATTATCTTAAACCAATACAAACTAAAAGTGTAAGAACTTCAATACAACTGAAATCATAGACGGCTAAACTCGTAACGGCGGAAGCTAGACTCGAAGTGATGTCTCCCCATGTCTGTCCCATAACTAAACATCTGCATTACCTGTCATATCTGCTCACCATCCCCGAATGGATCACCGCAGGTTTTACAAAACAACAACACGGGGTCAGTTACCGCATAATTCAAATAAGACAAACAAATAATGTAACCAGCTGATCATCCTCCATCACCGGACTCCTGATTTCACACATTAACCGACTACACACCGAAGTGTGTAGCCCTGCCAGATTACCCATCGCAACAGGTAATCCTCGCCGCCATGGGTGACCGCAGCCCATCCCCACCTAGTCCGGCTCATCAACGAGCGACTAACAATCCCCGTCCCTTAATGTGCACATCCCCTCCCGTGACGGGTTCCACGGAGGGCGAACTAGGGTGTGAAGCCACTCCCGCAAGTGACTCCACCACAATCACACAAACCCAAGAACACAAATTGTCACAATACCACCACCGTCACAACACAACCACATCACCACCGTCACCATAACACCAACAATCCGATGATCAGCAGACAACAATCATACACAATACAACAAATATCTCAAATCAATTACACAAGAACTGAGTAGGGAAACCCTACCTTAGCAATCACAGCAGTATGCAACACGGACAATCAAAAAGGCCCATCTACGAAGTCTTCTCCTATACAATGATCATACAACACAATTACACTTTGCACAATTCCCCAAAATCCCCTTCCCATATAAATGTACAGTAATCCAACAAGTATAAATAATCACAAAGATAGAACTTACCAACAGTGCAACAAGGACTTATACGCAAGAATCACAGCGATTACCCACACAATGACGCTACGAAATGCTTAAGAGAAGGATTAGGGAATGATTTGGGTGTGATTAGGGTAACGTAGAAATGATGAGGCTTTGAAAATGATATTAGAAACTGACGCGTAATTGTAAAATACCCAGAACATTCCCTAATCAAACCGTCGAAATAACATACCGCCAAACCGGACACTCGGTCGAGTAAGTGCATACTCGGCCGAGTGTCCAATACTCGGTCGAGTATTCACTATACTCAGCCGAGTATTCCTCGGCAGAACCAAAACAACACACAACCCTAGCACTACTCGGCCGAGTAGGCTATACTCGGTCGAGTAGTCACTAATGAAAATCCGTAGTGTTACAATCTTCCCCCCTTAAAAAGAACTTCGTCCCCGAAGTTCCAACCCAACCTACAAAACATGGACATCTAACACTAACTCCACAAACCACTCTTCCTTCCATAACATGGCTCACGATATCGTCTCAACTATAGCATAGGCTCCCAATACTGACCCCATAACATTACCGAATAGCCACAATATAATGTTGGCAACTCTGTCTCACTTCAATAACCCTCACTAGCAGCTCAATACCAAAACAATCCACAAAAGAAGATCAACCATCAAAACGGAATGTTACATTATATCACCCTTAAAAGGAACTTCGTCCTCGAAGTTTACTCACACTCATCACATCATCATCCAACTGTCAACACTATTGAAATATTCTCCCATTCCTAAACATCGAACTACTACAAGCACGGTCATGACCTTTAATTAATTCAATCAAAACAAATGTCCGTCCTTTATGCTACACCAACACTCTACTTCCAATTATACTACCATATGCACAACCATCAAAATCTCTTTTATCGCATCCTACTCCTCTTAAGATAAATGTTACGTCCTCGTAACTCACTAATACTAAATCCTAGCTATATCGTCGCATTATCCTCATCACATCCGCATGTCAAAGATAACCACCTATAATCTAAACACTCGTCATGTATATATCAAAGGCTCTCTTACTTAACCATTTCTCATACCTCAACTCATTCGGCACACCACCTAACCTAAACCATAGAACTCGTAGCAAAATCACCATACTAACTCTCCATTATTACTGCAAAACAACATATATACCTCTCTATGTAAAGCACCTATCTCCCAAAAGCATAACTCACGATCCACACTCGTTACGTACGCTCACACTAGATCCTCCAGTTCTTTCCTTCATTACCTCAAAGCTCATACATAACTTAGCATGACACCAATTCCCAATATCCTGCACTCGCTATTTCAACAAAAGATTATGAACCATTGCCGCTTTCAAATTATTACAAAGACATATTCCACGAATCACTTGCCATGACTATGACTACCGATGTCTCATCCAAAACAAGATCAAAATTACGTGACAACTTCTCACAATCGTGTCCCATCAACAGAATATCACTACCATGACAACAACGAAAACATATACAACTCTCTTTCATATCATACTCTACCCTCATTCCCAAACTGAAACTGGTAAGAAACATCAACAAACCAAAACAACAGTCTTTATGTTCAATCAAAACTCACAAGGAACAGCAGCAAACAAAACAACAATCTATGTTTAACTGGTATGCACTTTCGAAAACTCATATCATAGTCATCTCACCTACTCCACCACAACCGGTGTGGCATCTTAACACCGCCACCAACGCAGACTTTGCATGATGCGAAAATGCCCGCATCACAACATGAAGTACCATGCCCGAATCACCACTCGAGGCACAACAACCACATCGATAAACATCACAATCACATATAATTCCCATAAACACTGACTCAGTATGACATTTCGAACAAGAAAACTCATTCAAAACCGTTTTACTAGATTATAACACAACATTGTAACACCCCTAATTTCCATAATATAATTCTATAATTTTATTTTCCCATATTTTATATTTTATTTTCGGGAAAATATCCGTTTGTCGTCTTTTGGGCTCGTTGGGCTCGAAAAACGGTGAAGACCCGTTTCTCTCTTGGGTCTCACGTGAATCCTAGTGTTGATGGGTGAGTTTTGGGCCTAAACCTAGAATAAACCCATGAGCTTCTCTATAAATATGAAGGGAAACCAAACCCTTGCTCTTCTTTTCTTATAATTCTCACAAAAACCCTAAACCTAATTCTCTCCTCCTCTCTTCCTCCTCGTGCCGCGCGCCACCCTCACCTAGGGTTTCGTGCCGTCTTTCTTCCTCCTTCGTTCTTCATCGTTCTTTCGTGCTTAGATCGATCCTACTTCTTGGATTTATCTATCTTCTTCGTAAGTTTTACGTTTTCGCATAGTTTTATAGTTTTTATAGTTTTTATATATATGGTTAGTATATTTATTAGATTCGTTATCTTTGGCACGTGGATGATTCAATGAAGGCGTGGAAGTTGCTCCTGGAGAAGACGTTTATATCGTTGAAGACGATCTCTAGGGTTTTAATTGCTTGATAAGGTAACTAGATGTTTTCTTTTAATTGTGTTTATGCCAATTGATGTAATTAATATGATTTAATGATTGTCTTGTATGATTGGTACATGTTTGATTATTTATTATCATGTTAATTATATGTTTTGCATGTTGTATATGTTTTAATGTATTAATTATATATCGTATGTTGTTTATGTGTTTATTATGGGTGTCATGTGCGTAATTAGGGTTTACGAATAAACCCTAGTGGCGGCATGATAGGCGGCCAAGGGTTCTTTCCAAAGTTATAGCTAAAGCTAGTATAACATTGATGATGATTCAAGTGTTATAGCTTAAGTTAATACAACTTTGGGTAGCTACTCTAGTTATGGCTGGGCCTACTATAACATTTAAGTGCGAGTCAAGGTTATAGCTGTAACTAATGTAACTTTGGGATTATGGCTCAAGGTTATGGTTAATGCTAGTATAACTTTGTATTTCGTGTCAAGGTTATGGTTGAGGTAGTATAACTTCCGGGTTATATTTACTGAAGTTATAGTAGAGGTTACTATAACCTCGCATCCAGAGTTTATGTTATGGTTAGGGTTACTATAACATTGAATGATTAATGTTAAAGTTATGGTTGAAGTTACTATAACATTGGTTGCTTATACTTGTTTCATACGTTGTATTGTGTTCAACATGTTATGTCCTTGTGTTGCATATATCTTGGGTTACTCTTGTTCATATGATGAGTAGGATGGCCGGTTATACTATTCTACGAGTTGAGTCGTGATGTTGTTCACGCATGTTAGTACAGTCAGTTATACTGTGCATTTGTGATTTGCTAGTTGAATAGATGGCGGTAGTATCAGTTATATACTATCGGAACGAAATAACGTCACCCGTCGATGCGGGATTTTTGGTCTATGTTCGGAACTAGCCAGAGGCAGTGGTTATACGCTCTGGTTCCCGAGTGTCGTTCGGTGTACAGTTATTGCACCGAGAGTCTGGCCAGGTCTTAGACATATAGGCGGTGGTTATACGCTATACATAGTACCGTGGAGGCGGTGGTTATACGCTCCATCGATTAGAGGCGTGGTTATACGCTCTAACGGGCGTTCGCTTCTATTCGCTATGCTTTCTTTCGCTAGCTTTGTGCCTTCATTTCTTGTGTGGATTGTGTGTCACCATGTTTGCTATGCTTTAATGCTAGCTTTATGCCTTAGGTTGTTGTGGGTCGTTTGTCATTACTAGTCTTGTAAGTGTTCATGGTCTAGTGGTTGCATATGGTCTAGGTTTGCATGAATGCATTCGTTTAAGATTGATTAAGTCATGATAAGCTTTGTTGGGTCTTTCATGAGTGTAGATGATCTCGCATGTTTACTGGTTTTACATTTCATTCGTTAATGATTGTTGGTTATATTCAATTGTTGTAAACATGACTGGGGGAGCATCTAGTTACTCCCGACTGATTGTCGACCCCCTTTTCAGGTTGTTGTTGTGATCTTTGTTTGGATGATGCTTGCTTGGGAATGTGCGAAGCGAGCTTAATAATAAATTAGGAGTTGCTTTATGTTTTAAGAACCTTGAATAATGTATTCGTTGTTTTGGATTTAGTAGCGAACCGGATTTGGGCTTGGTGTTTCCGCCACCTTGACCCTTTTATCAGTATCGTACTCTGATATTCATTTTTATATAAGTTTTTCCTTTGTTTTATAATCCGGGTTGTTACAGTTGGTATCAGAGCGAACACGCTCCCAACTCTTGCTTAGCTGATGACTAAAATAAGTGACCTAGTTAATGAGTGAGAGTAAATGGGGTAGAAACCAATAGGATTCGTTGGTTTTCTTATGTTTGTAGAGTGTTTGAGTAGTTGTTTGGAGTGGTACTTAGGTTCTACCACTTATAACAAGATTTCGTTCTTGCAGATGGTACGCAACGGAAATGGCGAGTCTGATGCAGATCGCATCAGGAGACTTGAGGCCGCTTTGGCATCTATGGCCGAAGGTTTCACCAATCACCTCAACAACAACAACAACAACAACAACAACAACCATCCGCAGCAGACTGTGTTTGATCGCTTTGCTCGTCATCGTCCTCCGACTTATGATGGTGCGAATGATCCTACTGCTTTGGAGGCTTGGATTCGAGAGATCGAGAAGTTGTTCCTCGCCATCGGATGTCCCGAGGATCGGAAGGTGGATATCGCCACCTATTATCCGAAGGACGAGGCCGACAATCGGTGGGCTCTTGCTAGAGCCGGTTTGGAAGTTCGCCGAGGTTATGGTTGGGCTGTTTTTCTCAAGCTCAAGAAGAGGTTCTATCTCGAAGAGATGCGGCGCGAAGGAGCAGGAGTTCCTTCGTCTACAAAGAAGGTTCCATGACCGTTGAGGAGTACACCAACAAGTTCGTGAAGTCATCACGTTTCGTTATCGTAGCTATGGACGAGGTTTCGAGGACTCGTCGCTACGAGAAGAATCTAGCTCCTAAGGTCCGGGATCGCTATGTCGGCATTCCTTCAACTTCTTTCCAACAAAGCTTATGATCGTGCTCTTAGCATCTATGATTCTCGTCCTTGCTACCGAGGCCGAGGAGAGTGCGAAGAATAAGTTCATGAAGAGGCCTTATGTTGCTCCCAGTTCTTCCTTAAGAAACCGAAGTATGAGGCTCGTCCTTATACCCGCGTGATCGCAGTCAAGCTAGGGAGGGTATGACTGTTTCGAGATGCCGGAAGCCTTACCATCCGGGAAAGAGTTGTGCTCCTGATACTCCGATCACATGTTACACGTGTAAAGCTCCGGACACAAGGCCGTTGATTGTCCCTTAAACCGAAGGTGGAGACGCCGAAGGTTGAAGCTCCAAAGGCTGGACGAGTGTTCGTTATGAGTCGTGCTGAAGCAGATGCTAATCCAGATGTGGTTACGGGTACCTTTCTCGTTCACTCTTTATCTGCTTTTGTTCTTTTTGATACGGGTGCATCGATGTCTTTCGTATCCGAATCCTTTTCCGTCCGCGGCTTGGACTCTCTTCTTCTTCATCCGTTCATACCTCTATATCCCTTCCTACGGGTGAGATTGTTTCTTGCTCCGTTCTTTTCAAGGACGTACACGCTGCGAGATCGCAGGGCGATCCTTCCCGCCGATCTCGTTCAATTCAAACTCGGAGAGTTTGATGTGATTTTGGGTATGGATTGGTTATCTCGCTATGACGCTAGGTTCCTATGTCGTGATCAGAAGATCGTGCTTAAGAGTCCTACAGGTTCGAGGGTTTCTTATCAGGGTGTTAGGGTTACACCTACGGTCAAGTGGGTTTCTGCTATGAAGATGGTTAACATGGGTAGAAAGGGTCATCGATCTATCCGTGCGGTGTTCATGGTGTTTTGGTGAGCCTAAGCTAGAGGATATCCCCGTGGTTAGGGAGTTTTCCGATGTCTTTCCGAGGATTTACCTGGTATTCCTCCCGAGCGAGATGTAGAGTTCTCGATTGAGTTGCTACCTGGAACTGGTCCCATTTCGAAAGCTCCATATCGTATGGCACCAGCTGAGTTACAAGAACTTAAGAAGCAACTTGAGGAGATGATCGATAAGGGTTTTATCCGACCGAGTGCTTCGCCGTGGGGTGCTCCTGTTGTGTTCGTCAAGAAGAAGGATGGTAGTATGCGGTTGTGCATTGACTACCGTGAGCTGAACAAGGTTACTATCAAGAATAGATATCCTTTGCCGAGGATCGAGGATTTGTTTGATCAGCTTCGTGGTGCAAGTGTGTTCTCGAAGATCGATCTGAGGTCTGGTTACCATCAAATTCCAGTTAGGAATGAGGATATTCCTAAGACTGCTTTTCGTTCAAGGTATGGCCACTATGAGTTCGTGGTGATGCCGTTTGGGTTGACGAACGCACCTGCTGTTTTCATGGATTAGATGAACCGCACTTTCAGCGAGTATTTGGATAAGTGTGTCGTGGTGTTCATAGACGACATACTGATTTACTCGAGAGATGAAGCTGAACACGAGAATCACCTTCGTGTTATCTTGGAGATTCTGCGTAAGCAGAAGTGGTATGCTAAGTTCTCGAAGTGCGAGTTTTGGTTAAAGGAAGTTACCTTCTTGGGTCATGTGATATCTGGCGATGGAGTTATGGTTGATCCGTCGAAGATTCGAGCCGTGGTCGATTGGGAAAGTCCAAAGAATGTGAACGAGGTTCGGAGTTTCCTTGGTCTAGCTGGGTATTATCGTCGGTTTGTTCATGACTTCTCTAAGATTGCGAGACCGATGACTCAGTTAATGAAGAAAGAATCCAAGTTCATTTGGACTGAGGCTTGTGAAGCTGCTTTTCAGGAGTTGAAGAAGAGGTTGACTACCGCTCCTGTGTTGACTCTACCAGAAGATGGGTTTGAGTTCGATGTCTTTTGTGATGCGTCTAAGTTTGGGTTGGGTTGTGTCTTGATGCAGAAGGGTAAGGTTGTGGCTTATGCTTCCCGACAGTTGAAAGTTCACGAGACGAACTATCCGACTCACGATCTTGAGTTAGCAGCAGTGGTGTTTGCACTTAAGCTGTGGCGACGCTACTTGTATGGGGTCTCTTGCAACTTTTATACGGATCATAAGAGCTTGAAGTATATCTTCACTCAGAAAGATCTTAACATGAGGCAGTAGACGTTGGTTGAGCCGCTTAACGACTACAAGATTGAGTCGTCAGATTATCATGAGGGTAAGGCAAACGTGGTTGCCGATGCTTTGAGTCGCAAGGTGTGCCATGGTATGAGATCTGTGTTGGTGTTACCTGACGACTTGAGTCGAGAGTTCCAGAAGATGAGCCTTGAGGTAGTTCTTCCTGGTACTTTAGATTTGAGTGCGATGGTTGCTGAACCCGAGATCCTTCATGAGATCCGAGTTAAGCAAAGAGAGGATGAATACTTAGAAGGAGTTCGAGTCGCTATAAGCGAAGGGCGCGCCAAAGACTTCGACGTTGGACCTGATGATGGTCTACGATTCCATGGTCGTTGGTGTGTGCCTAGCTGCGAGGTCTTAAAATGTAAGATTCTCAAAGAGGCTCATAGTACTCCCTATTCGGTTCATCCTGGTGGTGATAAGATGTATAAGGACCTGAAGCTAAAGTTTTGGTGGCCGGGTATGAAGAAAGAGATCGCCGAGTTTGTGAGTCGTTGCTTGGTTTGTCAGAAGGTTAAGTTCGAACATCGAGACCGGTGGTCTATCGCAACCGTTGGAGATTCCCACCTGGAAATGGGATTCGATTTCGATGGACTTCGTTATGGGTTTGCCGAGGTCGCCGAGAGGAATGAATGCGATTTGGGTCGTGGTTGATCGTTTGACTAAGGTCGCGCATTTCATTCCGATGAAGGAGACTTGGAGTCTCGAGGAACTAGCGAATGCTTATCAACGTGAGATCATTCGTCTTCATGGAGTCCCTAAGGATATCATCTCCGACCGTGATCCGAGGTTTTGTTCTCAGTTTTGGAAGAAGCTTCAGTTGTCTTTGGGTAGTGAGCTTAAGATGAGTACGGCTTTTCATGCTGCAACTGATGGTCAGACTGAGCGTACGATTCAGACGCTTGAGGATATGTTGCGAGCTTGTGCTTTGGAGTTCCAAGTTAGTTGGGAGAAGAGTTTACCGCTTGTGGAGTTCTCCTACAACAACAGTTATCAAGCTAGTATTCAGATGGCTCCGTTTGAGGCACTTTATGGAAGGAAGTGTCGTAGTCCTTTGTGTTGGGACGATTCTAGTGAGGCTGTCGTTCTTGGCCCAGAGTTGGTTCAGGAATCGATTGAGCAAGTGAGGTTGATCCGTGAGAAGCTTAAGGCAGCCCAGGATCGACAGAAGACGTATGCAGACTTGCGGCGTAGGCCGATTGAGTTTGAGGTTGGCGACAAGGTTTTTCTTAAGGTTTCGCCGATGAAAGGTGTTAAGAGATTTGGACTTAAGGGCAAGCTTAGTCCTAAGTACATTGGGCCGTATGAGGTGCTCGAGAGAGTTGGCGAGGTAGCCTATAGGTTGGCTTTACCTCCGAATCTGTCGAAGGTTCACGATGTGTTTCATGTGTCACAGTTGCGTCGTTATCGCAGTTGATCCTTCTCATGTTCTACGGTGATGTTATCAAGGTTGAACCTAACCTGACTTATGAGGAACGTCCTGTTCGCATTTTGGAACGTCAGGAGAAAAGGTTAAGGAATAAGGTTGTACCTTTGGTTCGGGTTCTGTGGAGAAGTCAGAAGTTTGAGCAAGAGACTTGGGAAACCGAAGCGTCTATGCGAGAGAAGCATCCACATCTTTTCGAGTGAGGTAGTTCTCTTATCAAGTTTCGAGGACGAAACTTCTTTTTAGGGGGTTGGATTGTAACACCCCTAATTTCCATAATATAATTCTATAATTTTATTTTCCCATATTTTATATTTTATTTTCGGGAAAATATCCGTTTGTCGTCTTTTGGGCTCGTTGGGCTCGAAAAACGGTGAAGACCCGTTTCTCTCTTGGGTCTCACGTGAATCCTAGTGTTGATGGGTGAGTTTTGGGCCTAAACCTAGAATAAACCCATGAGCTTCTCTATAAATATGAAGGGAAACCAAACCCTTGCTCTTCTTTTCTTATAATTCTCACAAAAACCCTAAACCTAATTCTCTCCTCCTCTCTTCCTCCTCGTGCCGCGCGCCACCCTCACCTAGGGTTTCGTGCCGTCTTTCTTCCTCCTTCGTTCTTCATCGTTCTTTCGTGCTTAGATCGATCCTACTTCTTGGATTTATCTATCTTCTTCGTAAGTTTTACGTTTTCGCATAGTTTTATAGTTTTTATAGTTTTTATATATATGGTTAGTATATTTATTAGATTCGTTATCTTTGGCACGTGGATGATTCAATGAAGGCGTGGAAGTTGCTCCTGGAGAAGACGTTTATATCGTTGAAGACGATCTCTAGGGTTTTAATTGCTTGATAAGGTAACTAGATGTTTTCTTTTAATTGTGTTTATGCCAATTGATGTAATTAATATGATTTAATGATTGTCTTGTATGATTGGTACATGTTTGATTATTTATTATCATGTTAATTATATGTTTTGCATGTTGTATATGTTTTAATGTATTAATTATATATCGTATGTTGTTTATGTGTTTATTATGGGTGTCATGTGCGTAATTAGGGTTTACGAATAAACCCTAGTGGCGGCATGATAGGCGGCCAAGGGTTCTTTCCAAAGTTATAGCTAAAGCTAGTATAACATTGATGATGATTCAAGTGTTATAGCTTAAGTTAATACAACTTTGGGTAGCTACTCTAGTTATGGCTGGGCCTACTATAACATTTAAGTGCGAGTCAAGGTTATAGTTGAACTAATGTAACTTTGGGATTATGGCTCAAGGTTATGGTTAATGCTAGTATAACTTTGTATTTCGTGTCAAGGTTATGGTTGAGGTAGTATAACTTAGGGTTATATTTATTGAAGTTATAGTAGAGGTTACTATAACCTCGCATCCAGAGTTTATGTTATGGTTAGGGTTACTATAACATTGAATGATTAATGTTAAAGTTATGGTTGAAGTTACTATAACATTGGTTGCTTATACTTGTTTCATACGTTGTATTGTGTTCAACATGTTATGTCCTTGTGTTGCATATATCTTGGGTTACTCTTGTTCATATGATGAGTAGGATGGTCGGTTATACTATTCTACGAGTTGAGTCGTGATGTTGTTCACGCATGTTAGTACGATCGTTATCTTATGTGCATTTGTGATTTGCTAGTTGAATAGATGGCGGTAGTATCGATTTATATACTATCGAACGAAATAACGTCACCCGTCGATGCGGGATTTTTGGTCTATGTTCGGAACTAGCCAGAGGCAGTGGTTATACGCTCTGGTTCCCGAGTGTCGTTCGGTGTACAGTTATTGCACCGAGAGTCTGGCCAGGTCTTAGACATATAGGCAGTGGTTATACGCTATACATAGTACCGGTGGAGGCAGTGGTTATACGCTCCATCAGTTAGAGGCAGTGGTTATACGCTCTAACGGGCGTTCGCTCTATTCGCTATGCTTTGCTGCTAGCTTTGTGCCTTCTGTTGCTGTGGATTGTGTGTCACCATGTTTGCTATGCTTTAATGCTAGCTTTATGCCTTAGGTTGTTGTGGGTCGTTTGTCATTACTAGTCTTGTAAGTGTTCATGGTCTAGTGGTTGCATATGGTCTAGGTTTGCATGAATGCATTCGTTTAAGATTGATTAAGTCATGATAAGCTTTGTTGGGTCTTTCATGAGTGTAGATGATCTCGCATGTTTACTGGTTTTACATTTCATTCGTTAATGATTGTTGGTTATATTCAATTGTTGTAAACATGACTGGGGGAGCATCTAGTTACTCCCGACTGATTGTCGACCCCCTTTTCAGTTGTTCGAGTGTGATGTTGTTTGGATGATGCTTGCTTGGGAATGTGCGAAGCGAGCTTAATAATAAATTAGGAGTTGCTTTATGTTTTAAGAACCTTGAATAATGTATTCGTTGTTTTGGATTTAGTAGCGAACCGGATTTGGGCTTGGTGTTTCCGCCACCTTGACCCTTTTATCAGTATCGTACTCTGATATTCATTTTTATATAAGTTTTTCCTTTGTTTTATAATCCGGGTTGTTACAAACATATTATACAGAATAAACTGACAAGATTCTCATGAACATCATCCTTACCATTTCACGGAATAACATGTATCATCAATACACATACGATTTTAACTATCCATGCCAGATCAATCAAATTATTACCTTTTGAACCTTATTCCATTAGATTGTCGTACCCAACATATATCACAAACATTCATATAACAACTTTATGACTATCACACCATACCGCTTCTCGTGAGGTCAGAACCTCACACAAACATTTATACACATCATAGACCCATAATTACATCCAACTAGTCAATCCTGATCACGTAAGTTACCACCTGTTAAAAGTTACCTCTCACCCGAGCTTAACTCGTACACCCCTCATAACATATTCTCCTATTCGCATAACCATCACCCCCTGCCAAGTATAACCATACCATTAATACTCAACTACTAACAACCGCCTCATATAACCACATTTTACTCTCTCTCACCACCATACATATCAATCTGGTCTCTACAAAATCAACCCCATTAGAACAACTAGCTTCCCTAAAGTAACATCATCCTCAACCACTAGTGACCATACTATGACACCAACATCCTTCATGTGACTACTCTCTTACTATCACTTCTTAATATCACAATCCGTTTTCTCTCTTTGGTTATCATCCCAAATAACAAATATCCAATCCATCAACAAAATTTGCCTCAACATTAATCCCAATTCTATCTTTTATCATATCGTTACCTAACTCTTCACCAAAATCTCAGATCGTGCAAACACTCTACAAGCTCCTTATTCCCTTAATACCTTGAAACCCACGGCTAACATGTCGTCCTGCTCTCCTATATGACCATCAACTCACACCCTCTAGTGAGGCTATCGTACATTTCCATAATTTCCACCTTCATGCTCCTTAACTCCGGTCAACGTTCTCCCAACTTACTTCCATCCCTCTTTCCCCCTTTTTACTTAATAATACCAATTAATAATTCATCTCCTTTCTCTTTCTACCTAACTTTTAGTAATCTGTTTATTTTCCATAGTTCCACAACTCTAATTCCATTAATTCATATCAATATCTTATCATTCTTCTTATCATTTATCATCTCTCATCTTGCTTCACACTCACCCTTGTCACCATCAAGTCCACACACTAACAGTTACTCTTCAATTAGTCGTATCTCCCTTTCGCATCTCTAGAAACCAAAATTCACTTCATACCGTTTGTCCAAAGAATTACACACTAGGCTCACCCTTGGTATTCCAACTTCCCAAACTTGGCCACTATCTACAAATCCACATCGCGATATAACTTTCTTTAAGTTCACTATATACCTCTCTTTTCTATCTTCTTACAACAACCTTTCATTACATATATCCTTAAGCAACTCTATCCTAGCTGTCTTCCTCCATAAATCTTTACACATCTAAATATGCCACTATTCGTATCCCTTATCTCAATCTTTCATTCTCATGCTTCTTTACACTTACATCACCCTTGCCCATATACACTTACTTTTATACTACTCAACACACGACTATATCACTCATCATATCTCAAAAAACATGCACTTTACCTCGATTAGCTCATCATTCTTCCCTTTTCTTTTCCACTATCCTTCACAACCACTTTAACACATGTCTTCCTTACCCAACACATGTCCCTCATAAGCCATCATTCTCCATGTCATAACTTCCGGTAACTTACGTATCAAGACCGTCTCACATATAAAAGAATGCGTTAAGACTCAAAACATACATGTGTGGACATACCCCACGACTCAAAACAATGTAAAACATAGCCACCGACTTAAAGTGGCCGCCCAATGAGGTACTCGGTCGAGTAAAAAACATACTAGGTCGAGTACAAGATACTCGGTCGAGTAACTATATTACTCGGTCGAGTTTTCGACTCTGAAGCAAACTCAATTGTCGCGGAAGGATTACTCGGTCGAGTATTGGGAATACTCGGCCGAGTAGACCTTACTCGGTCGAGTATGAGACTACTCGACCGAGTTCACGACTCGAGACGCTAAACAGTATTATCACAGATAGATTACTCGGCCGAATATGGAATACTCGGTCGAGTATAAAAGATACTCGGCCGAGTAGGGACTACTCGGTCGAGTATAGCACGCGATTCTCAAGACCGTCCAGTTTTAGTAAAAACAGTCATATCTCACTCGTTACTTGGTCATTTTGGGCGTGTGACCTATCGTTAGAATCGTAAGAGGACAAGCTATCACCTCAATCTAGAATCACAGCAATATCATTTCCAGAACTCGACTTATGACAGTTTTAAGACAACCCTTCCAAAATCGGTTTGTATACCAATCAAAATTTCTTATCAAAACGGCTTAAACATGCATAAAACAAGCAATAACGACCCAATACTTCTAAAAACCAGTACATAGTTGCACATTTATCATATTCACATTAAAATTAAACACGACATTTACATATACAGACGCATGACCTTACTCACATGCTTCTACCAACAATCAAGCATTAAAATCATCATGTTCATATGCACATGTACCACTACCATACTTCATGCTCAACATTGTATTAAACAGATAACATGATCACATTCTTCATACTCAATATCAATCAGATACAGATTCACAATTCACCTTTCCTATTTTACCATGTTCCAACACTTAACATGCCAACATATTCCTTTCCAAAGTTTAACATGAACAATCCTCGATGCATCTTTCAACAACTATCACATTCCACTTCTTTCATCATTTCATCCAACCATGCACAAGATTCAAACTAGAGATATCAAACTCACATGACTCAAACATACAACAGTTTCCCCCATGTGACCGGCTTGAGATCGTAAGGGCCTTAATGCGACTTCGGGACGTCTCCCAGTATTTGCGGCGACTCCAAACAACTCTCCCGGGTTCATTTTATTTAGACTCCCTAAGTTTATTGGGTTCATTTGTTTTAGGTGCCGGAATCATCGGCTCTGATACCACTTTGTAACACCCCCTCATATCAAGGTACCTTACCAAGGACTACCCTAGCATGAAAGGCTGTTACCATCTCGGTTTCCCGAGGTTAGTATATCAAAGTTACAATTTCCAAACATCATTTATTTAAGTATAAAGAATTAGCGAATACATTATCTTAAACCAATACAAACTAAAAGTGTAAGAACTTCAATACAACTGAAATCATAGACGGCTAAACTCAGAATCAGCGGAAGCTAGACTCAAGTGATGTCTCTCCCATGTCCGTCCCATAACTAAACATCTGCATTACTGTCATATCGCTCACCATCCCCGAATGGATCACCGCAGTTTTACAAAACAACAACACGGGTCGATTCGCATAATTCAAATAAGACAAACAAATAATGTAACGGTGATCATCCTCCATCACCGGACTCCTGATTTCACACATTAACCGACTACACACCGAAGTGTGTAGCCCTGCCAGATTACCCATCGCAACAGGTAATCCTCGCCGCCAGTGGGTGACCGCAGCCCATCCCCACCTAGTCCAGCTCATCAACGAGCGACTAACAATCCCTGTCCCTTAATGTGCACATCCCCTCCCGTGACGGGTTCCACGGAGGGCGAACTAGGGTGTGAAGCCACTCCCGCAAGTGACTCCACCACAATCACACATACCACAACAACACAGCTGTCACAATACCACCACCGTCACAACACAACCACATCACCACCGTCACCACAACACCAACAATCCGATGATCAGCAGACAACAATCATACACAATACAACAAATATCTCAAATCAATTACACAAGAACTGAGTAGGGAAACCCTACCTTAGCAATCACAGCAGTATGCAACACGGACAATCAAAAAGGCCCATCTACGAAGTCTTCTCCTATACAATGATCATACAACACAATTACACTTTGCACAATTCCCCAAAATCCCCTTCCCATATAAATGTACAGTAATCCAACAAGTATAAATAATCACAAAGATAGAACTTACCAACAATTGCAACAAGGACTTATACGCAAGAATCACAACGATTACCCACACAATGACGCTACGAAATGCTTAAGAGAAGGATTAGGGAATGATTTGGGTGTGATTAGGGTAACGTAGAAATGATGAGGCTTTGAAAATGATATTAGAAACTGACGCGTAATTGTAAAATACCCAGAACATTCCCTAATCAAACCGTCGAAATAACATACCGCCAAACCGGACACTCGGTCGAGTAAGTGCATACTCGGCCGAGTGTCCAATACTCGGTCGAGTATTCACTATACTCGGCCGAGTATTCCTCGGCAGAACCAAAACAACACACAACCCTAGCACTACTCGGCCGAGTAGGCTCTACTCGGTCGAGTAGTCACTAATGAAAATCCGTAGTGTTACAGCCTACTCAGCGGCCGAGATGCCAGGGGTGAGCCGGGAGGTGATCGTTCACAAGCTAAACGTCCTCTCCACCGCTCGCCCTGTCAAGCAGAGGATGAGGAACTCGTCAACCGAGAAAGACGAAGCCATCAAGGCCGAAGTAGACAAATTACTAGCGGCGGGCTTTATCATGCCTTGTACTTACCCTGAGTGGTTAGCTAATGTTGTAATGGTGAGGAAATCATCAGGGGCATGGAGAATGTGTGTAGATTTTACCAACCTTAATAAAGCATGCCCCAAAGATTGTTATCCTTTGCCTCGGATAGATAGTTTAATTGACGCCACGGCAGTTACATTATCTTTGAGCCTGGCCGGACGCCTTCTCGTGGTACCATCAAGTATTCATGGCCGAAGAAGACATGCCTAAATGCGCATTCATCACCAGAGACGGCACATTCATGTATAAAATGATGCCGTTCGGTTTGAAGAACGCCGGCGCAACTTACACAAGGCTGGTGGACAAAGTGTTCCGAAATAAAAAAGGGCGAAACGTTGAGGCTTACGTCGACGATGCTATTGTAAAAAGCAAGTCTGACAGCGAGCACTTCGCCGATTTACACGAGACATTTTGTTCACTAAGGAAATACAAGATGAAGCTGAACCCAAAGAAATGCAACTTCGGTGTCCGGGCCGACAAGTTCCTCGGCGTACTTGTCAGTGCCAGGGGCATTGATGCCAATCCAGAGAAAGTCCAAGCAATACTGGACCTACCGGAGCCGAGGAACAGAAAAGAGGTAATGACGCTGACCGGGAGGATGGCAGCTCTTGCCCGCTTCATCTCTCGGTCGGCCGACAAGAGCACCCCATTCTTCAAAGTGTTAAAGGGGAATAAAGACTTCAACTGGGGGGAGGAACAGAGCACAACTTTCATGCAACTGAAAGCTCATCTTCAAACTCTCCCAACCCTGTCCAGGCCGATGCTGGGGGAGACGCTATATCTATACATAGCGATTACCTCGCCACGGCCGATCTGCCGTGATCGTCAGAGAAGAGGACAAGCAGCAACACCCAATCTACTTTGTCAGCCATACGTTGTTGCCCGCCGAAAGAAATTACCCAATGATTGAAAAAGCAGCCTTTGCTGTCGTCGTTGCCGCAAGGAAACTGAAACCCTACTTCGACGCACATCCCGTGACGGTCTTAACCGACCAACCACTGGAGAAAGCATTTGAAAAATTCGAACAATCCGGCAGGCTCATCAAATGGGCAGTAGAGCTATCCGGCTCCGGCATTCAATACAAGCCGAGGCCCTCGATAAAGGGGCAGGCACTTGCAGACTTCCTGGCCGAGTGCACATATAAAGAAGAGCAAAACCCCGGAGTATGGGAAGTATACACCGACGGGTCCTCCACGGCAAACAGCTCAGGAGCCGGCATCCTTATCATCAGCCCAAACGGGGACGAGTTTGAGTACGCCTTGAAATTTACCTTCTCGGCCTCAAACAACGAATCCGAATACGAGGCGGTGATAACTGGAGTCGAGCTAGCTAGGGCTGCCGGGGCGGAACACATCATTTTGAAAACAGATTCACTTTTAGTGGCTAATCAAATCAGAGGAGAGTTCGAGACCCGAGACGACGAAATGGTAAGATACCTGGAAAGGGTAAAAGCTGACACTTCCAAATTGAAATCTTTTCAGATACAATGCATTCCCAAGTCTGAGAACAACCGAGCCGACGCTCTCTCAAAGCTCGCCAGTTCAACCATCAAGAATGTCAATCGAACCGTGCTGGTGGACATCAGGAACGCCAAAAGCATTACTGAGACCGTCGGCATGGTGGGCGACATAGAGGCCGAGACGACGTGGATGACTCCGATAATGAAGTATAAATTGACAAATGAGTTACCGGAGGACCGCAGTCTCTCGCAGAAGATAAAGATGATCGCAGCAAGGTACTTGGTGTTTGAAGGAGAATTATACAGGAGGTCCGTGATAAGGCCACTCTTGAAATGTGTCGGCCCAGCCGACGCGGAGCTAATACTGACAGAGATTCACGAAGGCATCTGTGGACACCACATGGGGGCAAGAACACTAGCCCACAAAGCTGGCTACTTCTGGCCCACCATGCTTGCGGATTCCAAGGCTAAAACCAAGAAGTGCACAAACTGTCAGATGCATGCTCCGGTGATACATGCTCCTTCCCGGGACCTGCAACCGGTACTCAGTCCCCTTCCTTTTGCACAGTGGGGGATGGATTTACTAGGGCCATTTCCAACGGCCTCCGGAGGAAGAAAGTTCTTGATCGTCGCCGTTGATTACTTCACCAAATGGGTCGAAGCTGTAGCAGTACCTGCGAAGACCACGGCGGCCGTAAGAAAGGTAATCTGGGAAAATGTCATAACTCGTTTTGGGTTACCCCAAGTCATGGTATTTGACCACGGCCGAGAGTTTTGGAGCGACATGATAATGAGTTGGTTAGAAGAACTTGGTATCAAATTTGCATACTCCTCCGTCTGCCACCCACGGAGCAACGGACAGGCGGAGGCAGCCAATAAAACAATCCTCAACGGTTTGAAGAAGAAAGTTGAAGACCTAAAGGGAAGATGGGCCGATGAACTACCCGGCGTCCTGTGGTCCCTTCGAACCACGGAGAAAGAAGCAACGGGGTACAGTCCATTCCACTTAGTCTACGGGTCCGAGGCAGTCCTGCCAATTGAAGCGACGGTGCCCACATTAAGAACGGCTACCTTTGACCCGGTTGAAAACGAGGAAGGCCTAAAAGCCTCCCTGGACCTGGTCGAAGAGAGCCGAGACACAGCACGCCTCAACTTGGCAGTATACCAAAACCGAATGAGAAGAGCCTACAACCGAAGAGTCCACAAAAGGGACTTAAAAGTAGGAGATCTAGTCCTAAGAAAGTCGGCCGCCACCAACAAAGGAAACATTCATGGTAAATTAACGGCCAACTGGGAGGGTCCCTACAAAGTGGTTGAAGAGATGAGGCCGGGTACATACCGGCTGACAGACATGGAGGGTATGCCTTTGATGAGCCATTAGAACACTGACAACCTCAGAAAATACTTTGTATAGCGGCGGAGGTGTACAAAACTATTGTTGGCACCCCAACACATGTTTATATCTAATGAAGAAACATCCCAGTTTTTCCATCAAAGTGTTTATCCCCTCCTTAGTCATACCGAGGTAGACGCCGACGGTTAAAACCGGGCAGTCACCCCAAGAAGTAGAAGAAACGTATACTCAGTGCAGTTGAGACGCAATTCTAGCCGCCTCGGCCAACCGAAGGCCCGGCAGAGGAAGCGATCAATATGTTTACAGATACGCTAACATGTTCACAACGGCGGTTGGGAATCGTAAATCGGACGCCTCGGCAAGAACGAGAGTGAAAGAGGAAGCGACCAACATGCCAACATGTTTAAAGACGTTAGTAAAACGATTGAGACGCATTCTAACCGCTCGGCCAAAGCCGAAGGTAAAAAAGAAAAGAAAAAGCGCTCAATTAATAACGCAAAAAGACAAGTGAAGAATGGTGATCAAAGCCCCGGCCAAGCCGAGGGCCAGTAAGACAAACTTTATTAAAAAAGATTACAAGGAGAATACAGACGACGACCGTCCCCATAGGGATAAGCCGAACACAACCTACCAAAGTTTTTACAAAAAACACAAGGAAAAGCAAAAGGTTACAGACATGTCAATAAAGCGCCAAAAGATGGCAGGGAGGAAAGGCTTAATAATTGGCCCCCGAACAGCTGAAACTATCCGAGATGCCGGGTGAACCTGGTGACGACCGCCCGTCTCCCTATGCCTGCTGCTGCTCGCCATCAACGACGTTAGCAGCATCATCCTTGGTAGGCGACCCAGAAACTGCCTTGGCAGCATCAGCCTCAGCAGCCTCAGCTGCCCTTATTCTCTCAGCCTCCTCATGGGCCGCCTTCACAATTTCAGCACGGGCCGCCTTCTCCGCAGCCTCCTCCTCCTCCTTCTTCACCTTCGCCACCTCAGCGGTCTTCGCCTCCGCGGCCTTCTCTTTAGCTTCGAGCTTGTCATCCAACAGCTCATCAAATTTTTGCCACGGAAAGGAGCCATCAAGAAAGAGCTCCCCTATCACCTCCCTGGCAGCCTCTTCGGCCAAGTCCCGGTATTGGGCGCACATGTTAGGGAGAATCTCGCCTTGGAGCTTCTCAATGTCCTCCTCCCTCTGGGCGATGACAGCCTCCTTATTCCGAACCACCTTCCCCTAGGCCTGAAACATGGACTTCCATTCGTCCCTCTTCTTAGCATTGAAGTCGGCGACGGCCTGAAGCTTGTTACGCTCCTCCAGCAGCTTAGCGGCTTCAGCCGCCGAAGCCTCAGCCTTGGCTTTCTCAGCAAGGACTGCCTTTTCAGCATCCTCCCTGAGTTTTCGCTCAGCAAGGACCGCCTTTTTAGCCTCAGCCTTGGCTCCCTCAGCTTTCTCCTTCGCAGCAGCGAGCTCGAGCCTGAGCTGCTCAAGCTGTGGGGCAACTTCAGCCACGACCTTCTCCTGCTCCATGATATGAGCACCGACCACGTCAACCCACTTCGCCACTATCCTGGACAAACTTATGCCCTCCGACCTGATCTGGGCGGGGGTAGGCTTCGGGAAGGAGGAAACGACGGTGGTATCTCTGCCACCCGTCTGCACAGGTCGCTTCTCAGCACGCCGTTCAGAAGGACCGGTAGACGGCGGCGGTGGATCTACAAAAAATTCAATCAAGGCATCTGTGTCAATATATGTGGACATGCCAGAGAGACTGTCATCAGGAACGCCTAATGAACCAGCTAAGTCTGAGCCACAAGTTAGATCCGTACCAGTCTTGGCCTTCTTGGCCGGAGGATCCCTTTCTTTGCCGGCCTCGGCAGCAGCAGCAACAACAGCAGCGGCAGAGCCTGTCTCCTTTCTCTTACGAAAGAGAGGAGATTCCTCTGCCACGGTGACCTCGTCCTCAGCAGTAATATCGACGATCTCCACCGTCTCCTTTTGGACTGAAGTGAGTGGAGGTGGAACTGATGTCGACGCCGTCGCCTTCGAAGACTTTGTTTTCCGCGTTCGGCGCGGTATGTTACCAGCAACCTTCGCCTGGGCCGCCGTCGTATCTAGGCCCTTCAACTCCTGATCCATGAGATCATTTGGCGCCGGTCTACGATCACGGGCCTGGGCCTTAGGATGCAAATCAACAACGGTCTTGTCTTTGGCAAGCCCCATTCTCCGGAGGATATCCTCAGACAGGTCCGGGCCAAAATGGTCTGCAAAGGAAACGAAGCAGGAGTTAAGTAGAAGAAATAAATCAAAATTCAAAAAACAGAAACATCGAAAGCAGAGATGGGCGTCACACCGACCCCACTCACCCTGTGCTAGGGCCGGTATGAGGCCGACATGGCAGAGCAGCTCATCCTGAAGAATGATCTGCGTCGGGGGAATCCATCTCTTCGGCACCCCATTCTTCTCCGTCTCAAACAGCCTCATCGCCAGCTTCTCATCTGCATTAAGAGGGACCTTGCTGGCGTCCATCTTAAGCTTACTCCGGGTGACCCATTTGTCATGCTCCGCCTTACTCTAGCACCGCAAATTGACTTCGTGCTGGAAGGACCGGGGCAGCGGATAGTCGTCCGGCACCTCAACGTACACCCACCGCTCTTTCCAGTCCTTGCAGGAGGAAAGCTTATCCACGGAGACGTAACCCGGCTCCATCTGCACGCTGTACCACCCGACGCGACCAGGAAACGACGACCGAAGGTGATGAAGCCGACGAAATAAATTAACCGTTGGGACCTCCCCCTTGAAGAGACAGAGCCAGACAAAGCCGACTATAGTCCTAATAGCCAACGGGTGCAGTTGGGCCACGACGACGTTCATGGCTCTAATGATGGCCATAACGTATTCATTCAGCGGAAATCGAAGCCCGTACTCCAGGTGCCGGATGTATACGCCGATGCAGCCCTTGGGAGGGCAACAGACCGCCTGGCCTTCCCCAGGGATAACAATATTATACCCCCTGCCGAAGGAGAAGTGACGTCCGAAGAAGTCAGGACCAGAGCAACTGGCAAATTTGTGGGTCCAAGCACGGTCAGGGCCGACCTTACAGGCGTCGCCGTGATCCATGACGTACGACCTCCCCTCATTAGGAGGAGTCCTTTCAAAATCATCCCCGTCATCGTCAACATCATCGTTATCCTCCCAATCCTCCAAAGCTTTTGGATCGACTTCGGGAGAAGGAGACCTAGGACCTCCAACGTTCAACGGAGTGACAACCAATACTTCCTCCTCATCAGGACGCGACGAGGAACCCCCCGGCGCAGGCTTACTAGGTCCGGCATCAGCAGAAGACATGTTCACAACAAAAACTTAACAATTAAAAGTTGGAAAAATTGTTTGTTTACCTTGAAGAAAAAGTACTAGCCGAGGTAAAGATTCCGAAGATTAGAAGAGAAAGAAGCCCTTGAAAGTTTAGAGAGAAGAAAATTTTAGAGAAAATGAAATTGGTGGCCAATTTCAGGGGCTAACTGCCCTATTTATAGAGGAAAGCCCATGAAGAATGACCAATCAGAGCACAGCCCATGAAACGTCAGCCAACCAAAGAAACAGACGCGTAGACGTACATGCACCATGGAATGTCAATCGTCGCAATGATTGAACGTCAATCAACGCAACAGTGACCAAGCGTCTTCAACACGCCCCTTCATATCTCTTTGCCTATCCATCTTCCTCAACAAACTCTTAAGTATCCGTTCTCCGCCGGCCACATGATCAACCAGGCTAGATAGCACCGGCCGGGGGCAATCAGAAACAACCGGCACTCTCCACCCTGGTCTCGGCCAGCGTCATTTTCTTTTCCACATCGGATGTCCATTACACAACCATGCGGAGGGGGGATATGGTACGGCCATAACACGATCAAGCCGAGGAAGAAGCTCGCCGATGCATAAAATTTTTACTTGCGCAGAATACGCTCAACACTCATCGAAGGTCCATACCACGGCATAGACTACGCTGGGGGCAAATTGATGGGGCATATTCTGCACCCGCTGACCGAGTCAACATATTGAACAAGGTCAAAGCCAAAAGACAAAGACAAGTCAACGATCGACATGACTAGACGATGCGACCCTATCGGCTGTCACTGGGTCCCGCTAGGACAACTAGCCAGCCGGGGCACATATCCGCGAACTCATATCCGAGACCCCTCGGCGGCGAGTCAACAGGGCCCGCCGGCCTGCCATGGGTCCCTCGGCCGAGGGTAGATCAGTCTTTCCACCTGCTAGCCACTTGGCCACTTGGCCACTACGTGACAAAAGGTGAAAGTCTATAAATACTCCTCAACCCTCATTGAGGAAAGGATCCACAATTTAACCTAAACACCTCATAATCTGGTAATATCTTCCTTATCTCTCTACAATACATACTTCGCCAAGTAACATACGACTTAATCCTTTTAAGTTTACTGACTTGAGCGTCGGAGTGAGTTCGCTCGGTACAAAGCCGAGCCCTCAGTTTGTTCATTGTTTCAGGAGACCGAAAGGAGGAGTCAAGCAAATACATCATTCTACAAGCCAGGAGTGGTAACAAATATCTGCTCTGCAATTACACCCGGAACAGTATGTAATCTTTAGAAAATGAAGTAATAGATCGAATTATCGAAATATTCTTTTAGTACTCCGCGTAGTCCGGAGGTATTAAGGGTTTTATTATTATTTAATTATTTATTGTGGATTTGTTGGCGGTTTTTTCAAAACTTGTGTAAAACGGTTTTACATTAATTGTGTAACATGGTTTCACTTTGTTTACTTATTCACAAAACTAACTAGTTACTATTTCCTTTATCCCATTGAATAGTTTATACTCCGTACTTACTTTATTTTATGACTGAGACAGAGGGATTAGTAAATTTATCAAAGTAGAATTAATTAACGAGCCGTTTTATTGGACAATTGTCAAGACAATATTATTCCGTTCAAATCATGTAATTCATTATTTCGACCATTATTTCTTCATCAAACTTGATTGATATTTGAAACATTACAAATGCTAAAATATTGACACAACCGATAAATATACACGATAATTCACAAATTCATGGTTAAGAGTTAAGACGACAATATCCCTCTTAAACTTAAAATAAATCAAGTATGGTAGATGAGACAAAAAGAAGATACTTAACCTAATAACTAACAAAAGATAAACAAAGATAGACTTACATATGATTATTAAATTACTTCATGCGTTTTGAACCATTGTTTACCTTTATTATTTTTGTTACATAAAGGATAACAAATAATTAGAATAGAATGATTAAGTATTTTACAAATTTGAAAAAGGTTTTAATTGATTGAGACGCTTGAAAATGAAATTTCCTATATACTAAAAGATTAACACATCTCCAAATTCTCCGACTTAAATTTTCCGCCTAAGTGATATTTTACTGGACAATATTTATTTCGTAATTAATTAGTCTTCACTATCTATATTTACTATTGAACAATATTTATCTCCTAATAATTTTTTAACATAAATCATGGTTTAAAATCTATCATTGTTTAACATCTCCTTAGGAAAAAGATCACTCATATCATGCACACTTTTAAACAAGCATACACAAACAACATATGGCTCAATTCTGATAAGGAATACAATGTTGCTTCTGGTTATGAATGGTTAAGGAATAGGAGTGCTACGGTTCCTTGGCGTTTTCTGTGTTGGAATAGTCTTAATATCCCAAAGACTTCGTTTATTTTCTGGGCTAGCCAACATCAAAGGCTTCTGATCAAAGATAGGCTGCTGAGACTTGGGATTCAGACTGACTGTTCTTGTGAGATTTGTAGCTGCTTGCTTGAAACTCACTAACACTTATTTTTTGACTGTGTGTATAGTCAAGCTTGCTGCAATCTACTTTTACAGAAGTTGGGAGTGCAGTTCAGGATGCAGAATGCAGTTCAATGGTTATCTGCTGGAAGGAGCAAGACCAAACTACAAAGGAAGTATATTGGAGCATGTGTGGTTGCTCTTGTTTATCATATTTGGAAGGTGAGGAATGAAGTCAGGTTTAACGCATGTGTACGGAGGCTTGAGGGGACTATAAAGCTTATACAGGATGCTATTAAGAATCGTTTTCTGAGATTGAATATCAGTGCTCTACAAGTCAAGGACAGAGAGTGGATACAAAGCCTATGATGATTCCTCTCTTTTGTTTTGTTGTCTCTTGTGATTTTGTATAGGCAAGATATATGGAACTATGTATTAGTCATTATCTTGTAGATATGTATCTTTCTATTATAAGCTTGTATATTATTTAGTTAGGATTATAAGCCTTGAATATAGCTAACCATATGTGAATAATATTTTTGGAATGCTTATATATTGAAATGAGAATATCAAACCCTAGCTAAGGGATTGCATACTTTTATGGTATCAGGTTGATTTCGATCCTCGTGCCTCCTTTCGGTTTTGCCCACGGTAAAACCCTACTTGCACCCTCGTCGTTACCTAGCCTCACGCTACCATGGTTGACGGCGACACCTCGAACTCACCAAAGTCCTCTCTTCACCCTGTCTATACCGTCACGAACATACAAAACAAAGTTCGTGTCTTAGACGGTGCCAAAGTATCCTACGCGTCATGGATCAATCTCTTTACGCTTCATGCACGCGGATACAAGGTATTGCACCATATCGATGGCACGCAAGCCCCTACCAAGACCGACCCACTGTATGCGCCATATGTGCTTTATCTTCGTAATGATCAATTTTAGAGAAGATTTGTTGCATAAGATCTTGATTATTAAAAACAGAATGATATGCTTGATAGTGACGGTCAGGCACTATAACTTCCTTTAACGGCGAAAAAGAGAAATCCATAGTTTGTTTGTTTTTCAAATGACATAAAGTTCGCGAAATGAAACTTGATCTTCGTCAAGAAGATTAACAACACAACCATTGCACCAAGTTGTCATACTTGTCTATGAAACAAGTGAAATACAACTATTAGTAAAACAAAAAAAAGCAGAAATAGAAACTCAGAACAAGCTCATAGATTGCTTCAAACTTGACCGTTTACTCTTTTAATGCATTCTCGCACTAAAAAAAACAAGCAGCAAGTACTTTGACTAATTAACTGTAAGTTGTTATTTCTGCAATATACACCAACACAAGCTTAATTAACAGTAAAAAGAGTACAATCTGAACACTGAATCAAGCTATTATTGCTTCATGCTAGCTCGCTTCATACTAGAGGTAGCCTCGTCGAGTGAACATTGTTATTCACCAAGGTAGGGACAACATTTGAACTAAACAATTTCAGACATAGGAATTCATGTTGCATAAAAGCACATTCCAGTTTGAACTAAACAAAAACAATGTGAAAATACAAAACCCAAATTCCTAGTTAGTTGGACTAACAAGCTGGGAAAATAAACAAAGGTGAAGGAGGGTCACAAAATTAGATCTAGGAATCACAAAAGCAGGGAAAATAAAAAGGTTTAGATTCTCAGACCTTGTTTTGTGAATCTTAGACCTTGTTCAGTGAATCTAAGGGCTTGTTTTGTGAAACTTGGTCATTATAAGTGGTTAAAATCATCTATTTTGCTCTTTTCTTTATTTGGTGAATTCACAGACCTTGTTTTGTGAATCTCAGACCTTATTCAATGAATCTAAGGGCTTGTTTTGTGAAACTTGGTCATTATAAGTGGTTAAAGTCATCTATTTTGCTCTTTTCTTCTTAATTTGTTTCTCTGCTTCTTTGTAATCTCAGACCTTATTCAATGAACACTCAAGCAACAACACGTTTAAGAAGACAAAGTAGCTAGTGTAATTTATGCAAACCTCTGAAAATGCAACACGCAGCCAAAGAATGACAAACTAATCACAAAATAACGTACTCAGCAGGTGCAAAACGGCAAAATAGAGGCAAAACTACTAAAATTAAAAATGAAGCAACAACAAAGCAGGTCGATTAAGTTTGAAGATAATATAACAATAAGCAAATTTGGTTTCACAAATTTACCTCATAGATTCACAAAATAAGTTCTAGGTTTCACATAAGGTGTAAACGAAATCTTAACAAACAGATGACAAACATTAAGTCCAAGTTTGAAGATAATATAACAATAAGCTACTGGTTTCACAAATTTACCTCCTAGATTCACAAAATAAGTTCTAGGTTTCACAAAAGCAGGGAAACGAAATCTTAACAAACAGATAACAATAAGCTTCAAAAATTAACTGAATTTAAGTGATAATAGGTAAGAAAGAGGGAAAACCGTACGAAGAAGCAGGAAAATTGCTTTTCAATTGATGTTAGGCGTTTCGATGGTGCTTGATTATGCTAAGTAAACGATTAAAACCTGCATAAAAACAAAAATAATAAGTAATTTAAGCACAATGATAATGACGAAGAGGATATGGAACTTATTCAATCGAAAATACCTGATTTGAAGAGGATACTGGCGGATGGGAAGCTAACTTGCAATGGCGGTCGGAAGCTCAGCGTTAATGGCGAGTGACGAGCTGAATACAAGTTGAAGAGTGAGAGAGAGAAGAAGAAGAAGGATGAAGTAAATGAGAAGAGTAATGACCGTGTGTTTTGAGAGGATAGTGGCGGATGGGAAGCTCACTAGCAATGGCGGTCGGAAGCTCAACGTTAATGGCGATGCGAGCTCGAGTTAGAGAGAGAGAGAGAGAGAGAGAGAGAGAGAGAGGAGAAGAATGACGCGTAAATGAGGAGTAAATGAATTGAGTTGGGTGTGTTATGACATAATATAGGGACACGCGTCATAATCTGGTGAGCCTACAATTATTAGATCCAATGGTTTAGAAAGGGTTCAGCTGCCTCACCCTAAGGAGGGTGCCTCACATGATTATTATATATATATATATATACATATATATATATATATATATATATATATATATATATATATATATATATATATATATATATATTGTAACACCCCGCCCTTTCCTTATATTTTAAATAAACTTTTAAGTAATTTTTATTAAATAATTATTATTTAAAACTTATTTTCATAAAATATAGCCATAGCCGTGTAACGGTAATAATAGTGTAGATTTTAATAATATTATTCTCCGTCTCGAGTTATAGTAGACTTGGGACGAAAATTCTAGTGGATACCGACTCATTTTGAGTTATTGGGCTTAGCTTGACTCATGGGCCTTTTCTCCCCTCTTTTCTCTACACCAAAACCTCAACTAAACCCTCACAACTTCATCTCCCTCATTCTAATTTCTGAAATTTCCCCAACAACCACTCCACCATTGTTAAACCCTTGCTCTCAACTAGAGCTGGCAAGTCTGACCCGACCCGAGTGACCCGACCCGAACCCGAGCAAACCCGACCCGACCCGAACCCGAAAATATTGTGACCCGAAACTGACCCGACCCGACCCGTTGACGACCCGTAACCCGACACGACCCGATTATGAGTGACCCGAACCCGACCCAGACCCGACCCGATATTGACCCGACCCGATACTGACCCGATTAAGTTGATGACCCGATAATTATTAAGCTTAATTTTGATCAAAATGAAAGTGATTTTGTGTTTAGATTGATATGTTTTACTTAGTAATGAATTAATTAACCCAAATAATAGGTAAAAAATAAATTTAATGGTAAAAAATTAAAGTAATGAGATTAAGTTACCGGACCCGATAATGACCCGACCCAAACCCGACCCGACCCGATACTGCATTCGACCCGAAATGACCCGACCCGATAACGACCCGAACCCGACCCGACTCGACCCGAAAGGGTATGCTGACCCGATATGACCCGAACCCGATATGACCCGACCCGACGTGACCCGACCCAAACCCGACCCGACTGACCCGATTGCCACCTCTACTCTCAACCCTAAAATCACCATAATTCACTCAATTCTTCACCAATCTCGTTCTTTTTCGCGCCATTCTCTTCCTTTTCTCATTTCCTTTCTTTCTAAGTAAGAAAGTTGTCATCTTTCTCTCTATTTCGAAATTATCATCTTTCAAGGATGTGAATTCTTGACTTAATATCTTTATTTTTGTGTTTAGGGGAGAACTTGGACAACCCGGAGGAGGATAGCTACATCATTGACGAGTCTTTAGAAGATTGAAGTGCAAAAAGGTAACGGTGATGGGTTACTCGACTTTTATGTTAAAATTGTGTGGTGTTATGTAGTTATAATCTCATATGAATATTAAAAGTTGTATCTTTCATGATTGGTGCTAATTTGGTTGTTGTATATCATGCTTGTTTGCAATTCTCACATGTTTGGATGAAAATCTCATGCTACATCTCTTGAATCCGAAATTACCCATTCACATGCTCAAATATGTTGTTTTTCCGAGTTAGGATCATGCTAGGATACGTAAACAATTGATGGGAAACGATTTTTGTTGGTTTCAAATGGTTTGGAAGTGTTTTGCATTGAACCCGTGTGTTTGTAGTCCCGGCCAAGGGTGACGCGGTGTTCCTCTTGACCTGGGAGATCCTGTAAATTTTGAGCACATTTTAGAAAGCTCGTAGTCCCACCAGGTGACGGCGGCGTGTGGTCTCTTGACCTACTGGGAGTACATCAAGGTTTTATGTGTTTTTGGAAATTTGGTCGTATTCCCAGTAGGGTGGCTTCGGCAATGTGGTGACCGGCGGGAGTGCAATCAAGGTTTTATGAGAGTTTTGAAATTTGGTGTAGTCCCACGGGTGATCGGCCGGCCCCTCTCTTGACTGGGAGTGCACTGTAAGTTTTATTAAATTTCGATTTTGGCTTGTTGTCCCACCAGGTGGTCTTGCGGCCGGTACACCACCCTACGGGAGTCCCCTGTTTGTTCTATTTCACTTGCGACTTCTAATAATGATTGAGCTATGCATGCATCTTCTTTCCTATCGATAATTGGTTACTTTAAGACTCATTAATGTTATGATCATGCATAATGGTTATGGTTCTTATTCGGGCCCGAATGTGACGTTTTACATTGTGAGACTACTCGACTTTCCCTATTTATTTGCCCTCGGACATTGGGTCACGGTTAGGTGCCATTGTTTCCGAGTTGGGCTATTTTTCCTTCCGCCTTTTTCGGACCGGTGGTCACGGTTAGGTGACAAGGTTCCGCTTGAGGTTACTCGATTTTCGGGCACGGTTAGGTGTACCATATTTCGAGTCTTGGATACGATTTGGTATCGTTTGTCGAATCGGGTGTCGTCCATCTCGAGAGTCTGGCCAGGTTTAGACTAGGACCGTATTATGATCGTCGTCCTACCAAGAGGTTGGAGTCTAGAGGGTTGTCTTGTTTGAGTCTATACTTTGTAATTGTCTTACATTTGAGTCGAGTTGATGTGTGACAGTTTGACCTAATAATTCCTCTCTCATTTGTGTTTTACCATTCCTATTTTCTTATGCCCACTAATCATGATTTTCGTAATGCCGTAAGTATTTACTCTCATGCTTGTTTATTTAATTAAATTCCTAATTACTTGTATTTTGACATATTGTGGCTGGGAGAACCCTGAGTTACTCCCCACTGACTGTGGCTTTCATATTTATTATGAATGACAGGTTTGTGATGAAGCTTAAGTGGGGAAGACCGTGTGAGCTAGCGAGTTCTTACCTCGGACCTTATTTAGTTATCACTTGATAAGACTCACCTACTTTTGAACTTATGTTAATTCGTGGGATATCTTTTCCCCAATAAATAGACTTGTGTTGTAAACTTAAACTTAACTATCTAGACTTATTTATCGTATTGGTGATACCTCGCGTTGGACTTCATTAGAAGTCTTAAAAGTTTTAAAAATCTCGTGTTTCCGCCACGATTTACTAGTCACATTTAGTTACCTCAACGAGGGGTGTCACAGTTGGTATCAGAGCATATATTGCTCCCGACGCACACACGTGTACCCCAACTTAAAATTCTTACTTGACCTTAAATAATGAATGAGAGATGGGTAGAATTAAGGACCTAAGTTGGTAGCCTTTTTGTGTATGCTTTGTGATAGGTTCTAACTTGTTTACTCTTGTGCAAATAAGATGGCACGACCAACCGTTGTGGAAAATGCGATCATGCAAGCCCTCACCCAAGTGCTTGCTAATCAACAAAATGCTCAACCCGCTCCCCCTACACAAGAAGCCAACCGTCAAGGAAGTTATGCTTGGATTGCAAGTCAACTAGCAAGGAACAAGGCTAAGACCTATGGTGGTGAAGTGGATCCCGTTGCTCTCTCGGAATGGTTTCGTGATATGGAGAAGAACTTCTCTCTCTTTGATGCCCGAGAGGAGGACAAGGTGAGGTTAGCCTCTCACTTTCTTGTGAAGGAAGCCGATAGGTGGTGGACTTTGACCGGTCCTACCGCTACTCAAGACCCCAACTTTGATTGGAACCGCTTCAAGTCACTTGTGGAGACTCGCTTCTACCCTAAGGAGCTCAAGCAACAAAGATTGAAGGAATTCATGGAATTCAAGCAAGGGAAGCTATCAATTCAAGCCTACACCGACAAGTTTAATGAACTTGCTCATTATGCCTCCAAGTTCGTGAAAGATGAAGAGGATCGTGTCTACTTCTACAAGAACAAGTTGAATCTTAAGGTGGAAAGCATGGTGAGAAGAAGCTCAACTACCTTTGTGGAAGTCTATGATGATGCTATTTGGGCCGAAAGCTCTTTGAAGGCCATTGAAGAAGATTCCAAAATCCACTCCTCTTCTCATTCTTATCGTTCTAACTTTCATGGCAAGAGACCATTTGTGCCTTCTACTTCCAACTATGCCAACAAGAGGAGGTTTGTGCCAAGGATGCAAGACCATGGAGGACAAGGACCAAGAGTTCAAGAATCTAGAGGACAAGTTCCCACACCAACCAATGAACTTGAGAAGGACCGTAAGTGCTACCATTGTAGACAAGCTCTACACCCCGGAGTTGGATGTTATGGCAAGCCCTTGACTTGCTTTCATTGTAAGAAGCCCGGACATCGTGTTGCCGATTGCCCCGAGAAGAAGAATGCTCCTACTCCAAATGCTAGGCCAAGAGGAACTATCTTTGTCATGAGTCGAGCCGAAGCCGCCGCTCATCCCGATATCATTACGGGTATGTTCTCAATTTTTGATCAACCTTGCCTCATTTTATTTGATACCGGCGCATCTTTATCCTTTATATCTTCCAAGTTTTCGGAAAAATTAGCCCTTGAACCTATTCCTATTGAGGAAACTTCTATATCCTTACCTTTCGGAGAGATGTTCTCTTGTTCCCTCACTTTCTCCGACATTCCTATCTCTATTTCGGGAACCTTGTTCCCCGCTAACCTACTTCGTTTTCCCCTTGAGGAATTCGATGTAATTTTGGGTATGGATTGGTTGTCAAAGTATGATGCAAGATTCGAGTGTAGAGACCAAAAGATTCGCCTCAAGAGTCCGTTAGGAACTCGTGTGTCTTATAGAGGAGTCCGTTCCCAAGAAGGTGTGAAGCTGATTTCCGCTTTGAAGTTGATGAGTATGAGGAGGAAAGGTTACCAAATCTTTCTATGCGTGGTGACTTCTACCTCCCCTCCCTTACCAAAGATCGATGAAGTGCCCGTGGTTTGTGAGTTCGCCGATGTCTTTCCCGAAGAATTGCCCGGGATTCCTCCCGAGCGCGATGTTGAGTTTTCTATCGACCTTGTACCCGGAACCGGACCGATTGCTAAAGCCCCGTACCGTATGGCGCCAACCGAGTTGAAGGAGTTGAGAAAGCAACTTGATGAGATGATTGAGAAAGGATTCATTAGACCTAGTGCCTCGCCTTGGGGTGCTCCCGTTCTCTTTGTGAAGAAGAAAGATGGATCCATGAGACTTTGCATTGACTACCGTGAGCTTAACCGTGTTACCATCAAGAACAAGTATCCTCTACCAAGGATTGAAGATTTGTTTTATCAACTCAAAGGTGCTTCTACTTTCTCCAAGATTGATTTGAGATCCGGTTATCACCAAATTCCCGTTCGTGAGTCCGATATCCCTAAGACCGCCTTTAGCACGAGATATGGACATTTCGAGTTTAAGGTGATGCCCTTTGGTTTAACCAATGCCCCTTCTATCTTCATGGACCAAATGAACCGGACCTTTAGTGAGTTCTTAGACAAGTGTGTTGTGGTCTTCATCGACGATATCCTCATCTATTCCAAGTCCGAAGCCAAGCATGCCGATCACCTCCGTACCATTTTGGGGATCCTCCGTCGTCAAAAGTGGTTTGCCAAATTCTCCAAATGCGAATTTTGGTTGTCTAAGGTGTCTTTTCTAGGCCATGTGATATCTAAGGATGGTGTCATGGTAGACCCTTCGAAGATTGAAGCCGTGATCGAGTGGAAGAGTCCAACCGATGTTGGTGAGATCCGTAGTTTCTTGGGTTTGGCGGGTTACTACCGTCGCTTTGTGAAAGATTTTTCCAAGCTTGCTAGACCGATGACTCAACTTTTGAAGAAAGAGACCAAGTTTGTGTGGACCGAAGCTTGTGAAGATGCATTCCAAGAGTTGAAGAAGAGGTTGACTACCGCTCCCGTGTTGACCTTGCCCGAGGATGGCGTTGACTTTGATGTGTTTTGTGATGCTTCTAAGATGGGTTTGGGTTGTGTTCTCATGCAAAATAGAAGAGTTGTTGCCTATGCTTCGCGACAATTGAGAGTTCATGAGGTGAACTATCCCACTCATGATTTGGAATTAGCCGCCATCGTTCATGCTTTGAAGATGTGGAGACACTACCTCATTGGAGTCCATTGCCGTATCTACACCGACCATAAGAGTTTGAGGTACATGTTCACCCAAAAGGATTTGAATATGAGACAACGACGATGGTTGGAATTGGTGAATGATTACGACATGGAGTTGTTGTATCATGAAGGAAAGGCAAATGTGGTTGCCGATGCCCTTAGTAGGAAGTCTACTCACCCCTTGAGTGCTATCCGTGTGCTCCCCGATGACCTTTGTGCCGAGTTTCGTAAGTTGAGTTTGCAACTTGTGGAGAGTGGTTTTGATTATCTTGGTGCGATGGTTCCCGAGCCCATTCTTCACCGTGAGATTCTAGATAGCCTTGTGGACGATGCTACCTTTAACAGTTTTCAAGCCAAGCTTCTTGAAGGGAAAGCAAAGGATTGTGAGATTGATGCTAGAGGTTACCTCCGTTACCGAGGACGCATGTATGTGCCCGATGCCGTTGATTTGAGGAAGAGAGTCTTAGATGAAGCTCATCTATCCCCTTATTCGATTCACCCCGGAGGAGACAAGATGTATAAGGATTTGAAGCTTCAATTTTGGTGGCCTAACATGAAGAATGACATTGTGTCGTATGTTGGAAGATGTCTTACTTGTCAACAAGTGAAGATTGAGCATAAGAGACCCGGTGGTTTGCTACAACCGTTGGATGTTCCTTTATGGAAGTGGGAGTCCATTTCCATGGATTTTGTGATGGCCTTGCCTAAGACCGTTGGTGGGAAGGATGCCGTATGGGTTGTTGTGGATAGGTTGACCAAGTGTGCTAGGTTCATCCCTATCAAAGAGACTTGGAGTTTAGACCGTCTTGCTAGTGCTTATGTTGAAGAGATCGTTCGTTACCATGGTGTTCCGAAGGAGATCATTTCGGATCGTGACCCGAGGTTTTGTTCAAGATTTTGGAAAGCTTTGCAAGATGCTATGGGTAGTAAGTTGTTGATGAGTACCGCTTTTCATGCCGCTACCGATGGACAATCCGAGAGGACAATTCAAACTCTAGAAGACTTGTTGCGTGCTTGTGCCCTTGATTTTCATTCTAGTTGGGAGAAGAGCTTACCTTTGGTGGAATTTTCTTACAACAATAGTCATCATGCTTCTATCAAGATGGCCCCTTATGAAGCCCTTTATGGAAGGAAATGTCGTAGTCCGATTTGTTGGGATCAAGCAAGTGATGTTCGTGATCTAGGACCCGACAAGTTAGCCGAGACAATTGATCAAGTGAAGCTCATCCGTGAAAGAATGAAAGCCGCCCAAGATCGACAGAAGTCTTATGCCGATGTTCGCCGTCGACCCTTGGAATTTGAAGTTGGAGATAAAGTGTTCTTGAAGGTGTCCCCGATGAAAGGAGTAAAGAGATTTGGAGTCAAAGGGAAGTTGAGTCCCAAGTACATTGGACCTTATGAAGTGATAAAGAGGATTGGTGCCGTGGCTTATAAGTTGGATTTGCCCCCGAGTTTGGGTAAAGTTCATGATGTCTTTCATGTTTCTCAACTTAGGAAATACATTAGCGACCCTAGTCATGTGTTGCAAAATGAGATTCCCGAGCTTGAGCCTAGTCTTTCTTTCGAGGAGAGACCGATTCGTATCTTGGATAAGAAGGAGAAGAAGCTAAGGAGCAAAGTGGTACCCTTGGTGAAGGTTTTGTGGAAGTGTGGTGATGTAGAAGAAGAGACTTGGGAGCCGGAAGCTTCCATGTGTGTCAAGTACCCTAGTTTGTTTTCTTAAGGTAATACCTTTTCGTTTCAAGTTTCGAGGGCGAAACTTTTTAAAAGGTGGGATGATTGTAACACCCCGCCCTTTCCTTATATTTTAAATAAACTTTTAAGTAATTTTTATTAAATAATTATTATTTAAAACTTATTTTCATAAAATATAGCCATAGCCGTGTAACGGTAATAATAGTGTAGATTTTAATAATATTATTCTCCGTCTCGAGTTATAGTAGACTTGGGACGAAAATTCTAGTGGATACCGACTCATTTTGAGTTATTGGGCTTAGCTTGACTCATGGGCCTTTTCTCCCCTCTTTTCTCTACACCAAAACCTCAACTAAACCCTCACAACTTCATCTCCCTCATTCTAATTTCTGAAATTTCCCCAACAACCACTCCACCATTGTTAAACCCTTGCTCTCAACCCTAAAATCACCATAATTCACTCAATTCTTCACCAATCTCGTTCTTTTTCGCGCCATTCTCTTCCTTTTCTCATTTCCTTTCTTTCTAAGTAAGAAAGTTGTCATCTTTCTCTCTATTTCGAAATTATCATCTTTCAAGGATGTGAATTCTTGACTTAATATCTTTATTTTTGTGTTTAGGGGAGAACTTGGACAACCCGGAGGAGGATAGCTACATCATTGACGAGTCTTTAGAAGATTGAAGTGCAAAAAGGTAACGGTGATGGGTTACTCGACTTTTATGTTAAAATTGTGTGGTGTTATGTAGTTATAATCTCATATGAATATTAAAAGTTGTATCTTTCATGATTGGTGCTAATTTGGTTGTTGAATATCATGCTTGTTTGCAATTCTCACATGTTTGGATGAAAATCTCATGCTACATCTCTTGAATCCGAAATTACCCATTCACATGCTCAAATATGTTGTTTTTCCGAGTTAGGATCATGCTAGGATACGTAAACAATTGATGGGAAACGATTTTTGTTGGTTTCAAATGGTTTGGAAGTGTTTTGCATTGAACCCGTGTGTTTGTAGTCCCAGTAGGGTGACCGTGGCGGTCTCATGACCACTGGGAGATCCCCGTAAATTTTGAGCACATTTTAGAAAGCTCTGTAGTCCCAGTGGGGGTCCGTGTCGCCGGTCATCTTGACCAGGTGGGAGTACATCAAGGTTTTATGTGTTTTTGGAAATTTGGTGTATTTCAGTAGGGTGGTGTGGCAAGGGTGACCTACTGGGAGTGCATCAAGGTTTTATGAGAGTTTTGAAATTTGGTTGTAGTCCCCCGGGTGATCGGCGGCGGTCTCTTGACCTACTGGGAGTGCTGCTTGTAAGTTTTATTAAATTTCTGATTTTGGCTTGTTGTCCCAGCCGGTGGCCCGGCGGCCGGTACACCACCCGGCTGGGAGTCCCCTGTTTGTTCTATTTCACTTGCGACTTCTAATAATGATTGAGCTATGCATGCATCTTCTTTCCTATCGATAATTGGTTACTTTAAGACTCATTAATGTTATGATCATGCATAATGGTTATGGTTCTTATTCGGACCCGAATGTGACGTTTTACATTGTGAGACTACTCGACTTTCCCTATTTATTTGCCCTCGGACATTGGGTCACGGTTAGGTGCCATTGTTTCCGAGTTGGGCTATTTTTCCTTCCGCCTTTTTCGGACCGGGGGTCACGGTTAGGTGACAAGGTTCCGCTTGAGGTTACTCGATTTTCGGGCACGGTTAGGTGTACCATATTTCGAGTCTTGGATACGATTTGGTATCGTTTGTCGAATCGGGTGTCGTCCATCTCGAGAGTCTGGCCAGGTTTAGACTAGGACCGTATTATGATCGTCGTCCTACCAAGAGGTTGGAGTCTAGAGGGTTGTCTTGTTTGAGTCTATACTTTGTAATTGTCTTACATTTGAGTCGAGTTGATGTGTGACAGTTTGACCTAATAATTCCTCTCTCATTTGTGTTTTACCATTCCTATTTTCTTATGCCCACTAATCATGATTTTCGTAATGCCGTAAGTATTTACTCTCATGCTTGTTTATTTAATTAAATTCCTAATTACTTGTATTTTGACATATTGTGGTGGGAGAACCGAGTTACTCCCCACCTGATCGTGGCTTTCATATTTATTATGAATGACAGGTTTGTGATGAAGCTTAAGTGGGGAAGACCGTGTGAGCTAGCGAGTTCTTACCTCGGACCTTATTTAGTTATCACTTGATAAGACTCACCTACTTTTGAACTTATGTTAATTCGTGGGATATCTTTTCCCCAATAAATAGACTTGTGTTGTAAACTTAAACTTAACTATCTAGACTTATTTATCGTATTGGTGATACCTCGCGTTGGACTTCATTAGAAGTCTTAAAAGTTTTAAAAATCTCGTGTTTCCGCCACGATTTACTAGTCACATTTAGTTACCTCAACGAGGGGTGTCACACACATATATATATATATATATATATATATATATATATATATATATATATACACACGAAAATTTTGAAGTTTAAGGTAACAAGATGTAGGAGGATCCATCTATATAGGATACCGACATTAGTTGAGTCAAGATTTTTCGTTAAGGGGACAGAATTACTAACTAAGTAAGCATAGCATACTATCAAAAAAAATCGAAAATTATAGCTAAAACTCAAAAAAAGATTTATTATTCAAGGAATAAGATTGCCTAGCTCTCGGCTACTACTCTGCTCGTACCCCTAGATTCACTAGATTCACCTCCGAATATCGATTACATATTATTTTCCTATATACAAACAAGTTTTCGTTATCAATTAGGTAATGTAACAAAATAATTTATTTTTTACATCGTTATAAATATTTATATTAATAGCGCAATATTTTGGTATTTGTAGATACCTCGTTTCTGCACCTCCCGCAAACCACCCGGTGATGATTGGGCCGCATGTTTGCTGCGCGGAACGATTTGTGATAGTTCGTAAGATTATCGTCAAGTGATTGCTCAAATATTAATGTCTACCTCTTAGTTGTCATCTACGTGCCGATACGGTCGTTTTGACAGTAACTAGAGTACATTTGGAGTCCGGGCCTAAAACCGTCTCCATTTTCTGATAACCGTTAAATCCCGAGTCAGAATGTTCTGAAATGTTCCGGATATTTCTATTCCATATTTCATAATCTTTATCCTTTGGTAAACAATTTCCCGTAATATTCACATAAAATATTAAGGAAAACCGAATTATTTCCGTCCTACCATAACTTAAACACGGAAATCTTTTTTCCGCAGGAGGAAACCACTTGGGAACAGACGCAGCAGGTGTTGCGCCTCTTCCAAGAGACGCAGTGGCTGTTGCGCCTCTTCCCAGGTCCTTTTCTGCGTATTTCTCGTATCTTTTTTTATATCTTTCCGAGATTCACTTCCAAAGAGTCTCCGAAACCCTAATTCCTTCACGTGATTAGTATAAATAGGAGCCTTCGCTCCTCATATTTCTCACGCGAGTGTCCGCCCTTCTCTTCTCCCTTTGCATTCTAGACCTCTGTTCTTACTTTTTGGCGTCTACGTGCTTGAACATTCGACCACGTAAGCTCGGATCCTTCTGAGTACCAGCCTCGTTTGCATGACCGACCAATTTGACCAACTCCACATCAATCAACTTAATTAATTAAATCGTTTTCCTCTTACGAGGGCACTTTCTTTGCATTCGCGTCGAGCATCACTAATCGATATCTTAGTCCTTCTCGTTTCGTCAAACATGTAAGTCTGAGGGTGTAAATCTCTCTTTTATTTATTGTATTTTAATTATTGTATCACAATTGTAAGGTTTATGTCGAAAATACCTCATTAAAACCGATTTCTAAAACCACGTTCAAAACCTCATTTTACGGATTTCCAGAAGACTGACCGTCGAGAAAGGACGCAGCAACTGCTGCGCCTCTTCGAAGGAGCGCAGTTCCTGCTGCGCCTCTTCGTGAGGCTGCCGCAGTTCCTGCTTCCTTTCTTCTTCCTTCGTCCTCTGCAATTCGTCAAATTCTTGTTTTTGTTTCGTTTGTTTGTTAATTCTTCATCGTCATAGCATATAATTCACATGTATATTATTTATTCATCATTAATTCGCCATAAATCCGACTTAAATCCCAAATAATCTCATATTTGCGGGTTTTCGTCATTAAATTCAAATCCGGGTTGTGGAAATTCGATTTGTTCATATTGAGTTTCTGGAATTCGATCCTTTTGATATATTTTCATCTGTTTATTCGCATGTTCATCATTAATTAGTTATTAATTCATCATGTTTAGTCTATTTCATTCACTCATGTCACTAATCAATCTTTCTTTCGTGTAAATTAATTAGTAATATTCCGTCTCATCCATGTTTTATTGTTTTATGACCCATTAATCACATGTAAATAACCTACTAATCACTTCCATCCGAGTAAATAATTTAATCAATCATTAAATTTACCAATTGATATTAACAACGCGCAATTCCGGCTTCACAGCCAGGTGGTCGAATGAATGGCACGCAGCGCTGCTGCGCGCTTTATTCCAAAGGACGCGGCTCTCTGCTGCTTTATTATTCGGTTGAATTCTGTCCCTGAACTCCGTTTTTGCCTTGACCTAGTTTAATTAGCATATGTATTAATTAACTACCAATCGTATTATCGCCTTCTGTTTTATTCGTTAATTCATTCCTTTATTCTTTTTCTCAAATTATCCGTTTTAAAGGTATTTTCGACATAAATCGCCTATTCCATTGTAATTATTGTAATTTCCTTTATTGCAATTTTCTTTATTGTATTTATCATTATTTTTTGTATCATTTGTATGTTTTCACATGTAGTTGAACATTAAACTCCTACTTCGACCTAATTGTTTGCTAAATTAATTGTCTACCGACTTAGTTAATTCTCACATGTTAGGATTAAAACTTGGATGTTGCATTGCATGCATATAACCGACGATATATCGAGTATAAATGATGTCCTTAATCATTAGTAGAGGCCGCTATCGAGGCGGGCGGGATTAGGTGTTCGATCAAAAGAGCTTCCTAATACGTACCCTCACCCCTTACTCCAGATATCTGTGAACACCCGTGTTCATTGGCATCCACGAGAGTCATTCTAGACATAGAATGCTAAGGGTAACGATTGCTTAGTGTTCATGTCTCTACTTTGTGTCTTGACATGACACGAGGTATTCGAACGGTTCCAATTTCCCATAAAAATTGGTGGCGACTCCATACAAAAATGCAAACGCTTGTGTCTCTTTCCTCCCAAGCGCCCCCGTGGGCCCCCGCTGTCCACAGTTTGGCGACTCCGCTGGGGATAATACACTTACGTGTAGCAAGGGTGAAACTTGAACAAGGTTAGGGAATAATTTGTACAAGACAATTGTCGGTTTTCATAACTCGGTCTTCCTAGACCGTTTTATTCGGCCTTCCTAGGCCCAACCCAACCCATTCGACCAATCGTCCCGTCTAAACGGTCCTAATTCTTATTTGGGCCTAAGGATGGATAGCGATTGACGTCATCCATACCATGATGCTTACTCTTGTTTGTATCAAGGGCCTTCACTACTTGAGGAAATGGACGAGGAATCGACCTTACTCTTGTTTGGTACGAGCCTCTCCACAGACTTCGGGTTTGATGGTTCGGTATGTCAACCCACCCTTTAAACCAAAACCTTTTAAATGCACTCAACATCCCGTTATAATGTTTGTACCTTACGTGATCACCATTTCTAAACAAAACCATGATGATTTTTCAAAAATCAAAATCCTTTCTTAATCAAAATTTCGAAATAGGCCTGCAATTAGCGCAAAACCCGGTCAAAACTCTGTCCGTTTGTCGTGTCAAAATTCGGGCCACAAGCCCATTTCAAAACCTCACTTCGAGTCCACTCCTACAACTACACTATAGTTGACTAGGACACAGATTTTCAAAAAACCTTGTCTTTCTTCAAAACTCACTCAACACAAGTGGCACACACCCACTTCACGAGTCAAAACATTTCTTCTTTTAGCAAGTGTGGTAGAATGGTCGATCGTGTTTTGATTCGTCGTTGATCTCTTATCCAGTTTTCAAGATGCCTGGATCCAGTAAAACAAATCTCCACCAACTTCAAGATGGTAATGATCGAATCCTAGCCGCGCTAGCCCAAATGCAAGTTACCCAAGACCAAGTCTATGACCGCCTTGAGCTCATCGAAGGCCGTATCTATGCCGTAGAGGGAAGGTTGCCTCCTCATGAAAGTGAAGTACTAGGTGACTCCGATAATGAATCCAAGGATGAAAATCCTCTTATGGGGATGACTGTAGCCGAGAAAAGACTCCAATACTTAGAGGAGCAATTGATGTACCTTAAGGGGGATGACATTTATAGGGAGAACAATCGCAAGTATGAGGCCGTCAATTCCAAATTGCCAACCAACTTCAATATGACGGATATCCCTAAATTCAAGGGGCATGAGAACCCTTTGAACCACATCCGTGCCTTCAAGGATTACATGTCTATCAAAGGCATCAAACCCGAGATGTTCTTAAGGATCTTTCCTTCATCTCTTGATACCATCCCGAAGCAATGGTTCTACTCCTTAGATCACAAGAAGGTCGCTACTTGGGAAGATGCCGCAATCGAGTTTTCTAAACAATATGCGGATAATGCCGAGATCCAAGTTAACATGCGCACTCTAGAGGTTTTTACCCAAAATGACAAAGAAGGATTCACCGACTTCCTAAGTAGGTGGAGGAAGACTAGTACCCAACTAGTTGAACGCCCGGATGAAGCTACCCTTGTGGAGAAGTTTCTGGATAATCTCAAACCCATTTATGCCAATCATTTGAGATACCAAAATATGAAAACTTTTAAGGACTTGACCGTGCTAGGGACAAGGATTGAAGATGACATCCGTAAAGGACTCTTGTCCAAAACGGTAGGTCGAGGATATCAAGGTTCAACAAGTCGTTCATACGGCTCTACTAGCAAGACCGATGAAGTTAACCTTCTCGAGCCATCCAAGAAAAGTACCCCACCAAGGAAATTCACAAATCTTGGGGACACTTACTCCAACGCTCTAAAAAGATTAATGAAGCAAGGCAAACTCCAACCCATTGGACCTACTCCCGAACCCGAAAGGAAATCCAAATTCTGGGACGAGAATTCATACTGTGAATACCATAGAGGCAAGGGGCACGACATAGAAAAATGCTACAAGTTGAAAAACGTGCTTCAAGACATGATTGAAGATGGTCGATTGCCAATACCGCCGGGAGGTAAACCCAACAACACTCATAATCCTCTTGGAGTTCTAGTGATTACAAGTGACGAATCTACCTTAGATTGCTCACACCTCATTTCTCCAATCGAAAATGAAATCTATGCAATCGAGAATGGAGGGTTCTACTCTACTATCTCCCCTACCATTTCCGACTTCATCACATGGGCAAGGAGTGTGGATAGACAAGTTTGGGAATTACAGAATGTGGTGACAACTTTACGCAATCCCAACGCAACGACCAAAGAACATGTGCCACTAATATTCTCTCAAAATGCCACTATGCAAGAAATAGTCACCGTGGTTGATAAACTAGTTGACCAAATCATACGACTGGAAGATGAAATCATGAGAATGAGAGAACTAACTGCAATCAATGGGGTTTGGGCCGACGATGATGAGGACGAGTATCTCATTGAAAACTCCCTAGTCAAAGAAATAGTCCAAAATGGTGAAGACCAAGATGTGGACCACCTAACTCGTTCGGGTCGTCCATATCAAAGCACTACTCAAAATGGTCCAACCAACGTCATCACACCAAGTGACAACGAAGATGACTCCACTGATCATTTGCTCAAGCAATTACAGAAGACAAATGCTGATCTTTCAGTCTGGCAACTGGTAGCAAACTCATTCCCACATCGCCAAGCTTTACTGCAAGCTTTACTGCAAGCTTTGGCCAAACTAAATGTAGCGCATAACTCCACTTCTGAAGATGTAGTCAACTTGGTCTTCCAAGAATCACCGAAGCTAAGTAATCATATTACTTTCTCAGACGAAGATTTGCCACCTTTTGGCGCTAGTCACAACCTTGCTCTATACATCACTGTCATTTGTCTAAGGAAGAATGTGCCAATGACCTTGGTAGATGATGGCTCTGCAGTCAACGTCATACCCCTCAAAACGGCATACAAGCTAGGCATGAAAGAGTCGGATTGGACCCCTACCAATCAAGGTGTGCGTGCATATGATGGTACACGACGAAAGGTGGTAGGACTTGTTAACCTAACCATAGCCACGGGGCCAATTGAACGAAAGGTTAACTTCCAAATAGTGGACATCGAAGCTTCCTTCAACATACTTCTGGGAAGGCCGTGGATTCACGCTTCCAAAGCGGTAACATCCACTCTTCATCAAAAGATCAAGATCCCACTAAATAGCAAAGTAGTGACGATCACTTCGTCACCCATCAAGGCAATAATCGAAAAACAGTCGAACAATCAAGTCCTTGCAGATCTCGTATACAAACTTGGAGGTTTCCAAAGTGTAAGCGTCATAGAAAGCGAGTTGGCACCCTTATACTATGATCCCTACTCCAACTTGGTGGTCAACCACATACTCAAAACCCAGGGATACTTCCCTGGAATGCCTTTGAACCATACTCGAAGAAACACCTTCGCACCGTACAAGGAAGGCAACTCAAAGAGGATACCACTTGGACTAGGGTACAAACCCACTAAAGAAGAAGTTCTCGAAATGCTTGCCCAAGTCCAAAACCGTAAGCACGTAGGAGTCCAAATGCGACCCTATCTCCCTACCCTAAATGGGTACTTTGTTCAAGAAGGAAGTCTAGAACTCTTTCACGGATTTCCCGAGCCTTGGCATTATCTTGAGAGGAAGCTAGCCGGAATCGAGATCTTTCACGATTGCTACTTTATCCCTCCAGAAACGGTTCCTACCGTTAAAACCCGTCAAGCACCTTGCTTAGACGAACAAGCTGTTAGCCTATTGTTTGGAGAAGATCGAGTTGTTAGGGCCGCGCAGGATGAGATCATTACCATGATACTTCAAGACGATCGCTTCAACCCCACCGCGTTAATCACAGAAACCAACGGAAGACAGCAAAAAGGATGGAGAAAATCAATCAAATGGACCAACAATCAAGGAAGACTCTTCAAGCTCATCACTGGAGAAGGAGAGATGTTCAAAGGAGAACCAGAAGACGATGAGTTCGAATCGGAGTCAGAGTCGGAGTCTAGAGAAGTCATTAGAGAGTCTCCTCCTGTCGTCATCCCCACTCCCTTTGTTTCTCCTAGCTTAGCCTCGAGTAGTCACAGTAGTTCGGGAAATGCCCCAACCACTGTGTCCTTTGCCGCCACCGACCATGGATCGGTTGGCTTCTTTGTTTCAACTCTACTCAAATTTTAATATGAATAAATCGGGTTCTCGCTTACTCTTTGTGTTATCTTGAGTGCAATTACATTTACGATGATACCGAGGATGGCCAAGACCGGACTCGATCGAAATACCTCCCTACATAGCCAAAGAAATACTTGCGGGGAAGGGGAAGGGGGACCGTAATAGAGGACACCGAACCCATCAATGTAGGAACCGAACTAGAACCCCAAGAACTTAGGATAGGGACTACCTTGAGCTCTACCGAAAGGGCCGATTTCATAGACCTCCTAAATGAATTCAAAGACGTTTTCGCTTGGTCCTACAAAGACATGCCAGGGATCGACAAGGATATCGCTGAACATAGAATTCCGATTAAGCCAGGTTTCAAACCTGTGAAACAAAAGCTTCGACGAATGAGGAAAGAATGGGCTCTAAAGATTAAGGAAAAATTTGACAAGCAATTCAAAGCCGGGTTCATCAAAGTTTCCGAGTATTCTGACTGGGTAGCTAACATAGTACCCGTACCCAAAAAGGATGGGAGAATCCGTGTTTGTGTTGACTTTAGGGACTTGAACAAAGCAAGTCCAAAAGATGACTTACCTCTACCTCACATCGACATATTGGTGGACAATACTGCAGACCACGCGTTACTATCCTTCATGGATGGGTATGCGGGTTATAATCAAATCAAAATGGCCATGGAAGATATGCATAAGACCGCCTTCGTCACTCAATGAGGAACCTATTGTTATACGGTCATGCCGTTTGGATTGATCAACGCCGGAGCTACATATCAACGCACCGCAACTACACTCTTACATGACATGATGCACAAAGAAGTTGAGGTATACGTAGATGACATGATTCTCAAATCCAAGGAAAGAGAGGGGCATATTGTGAACCTTCGCAAGTTCTTCGCAAGGCTACGAAAGTACAACATGAGGCTCAATCCTCAGAAATGCACATTCGGGGTAACATCGGGCAAACTCCTGGGATACGTCGTTAGCCAACGAGGTATAGAAATATATCCTTCCAAAATCAAAGCTCTGATCGAAATGCCACAACCTCAAACAGAAAAAGAAGTCAGGGGATTCCTGGGAAAAGTGCAGTATATAAGTCGATTCATATCGAAACTCACAATGATTTGTGAGCCTATCTTCAAGAAACTCAAGAAAACGGACCACACCATGTGGGATGATGATTGTCAGAAAGCGTTCGACCGAATCAAGGAGATATTGGCTAAACCGCCAGTGCTCATGCCACCACAACGAGATGAACCTCTTGGTTTATATCTCACAGTAACCGAAACAGCCATGGGTGCCATGCTAGCTAAAACTGTAGGAAGTGAAGAAAGAGCTATCTACTACCTTAGTAAGAAGTTCTTGGAGTACGAGTGCAAATACTCACAACTCGAAAAGACATGCCTCGCTCTTGTGTGGGCAACGAAGAAGCTGCGCCATTACATGCTTAGCTACTCCGTCAAGATATATTCCAAAATGGATCCAGTCAAATATCTCTTCGAGAAACCCGTCCTCAACGGACGCCTAGCAAGATGGACCCTGATGCTCTCAGAATTCGACCTCAAATACGTTCCACTGAAAGTTATTAAAGGGCGCGCCGTCGCCGAGTTCTTCGCAGAAAATCCCATCAATGACGCACAAACGATAGACACTTGGTCATTTCCAGACGAGGATATACTCCCAACTGATGTAGATTCCTGGGACCTTTACTTTGATGGAGCATCAAACTTAAGAGGATTTGGAATAGGAGTGTTGCTCATTTCTCCTGAAGGCGAGCATACACCAATTGCTGTCAAACTCGACTTCGAGGTGACAAACAACGCTGCAGAATACGAAGCTTGTCTCATTGGACTACAAGCGGCAGTGAGCTTAGGCATTAAAAACCTCCGAGTACATGGGGATTCATCACTGATCATCAACCAAGTTACAGGATCTTGTAAAATCCGAAGCGAAAGCCTCACACCTTATCAAGCCAGAATAGACCAAGTTGCCCAATTCTTTGATCACGTAACCTACCTACACCTACCTCGGGAAAAAAATCAATTTGCAGACGCTCTTGCGAAATTTGCATCTTTGATTAATATACCGGATCACATGGTGGAAATGCCTTTGTGTATCGAACGACGGTCAGAACCGGCTTATGTCCACCAAATAACCGATGAGGAGGAAATAGCGCAAGAACCCTGGTTCCAAGCAATCCTGAATTTCAAGCTTAATGGTACCTATCCACCGGATATGGACAAGAGGGGGCAACGTGCTATACGCCTACTCGCTTCCCAATACGTTCTCATGCAAGGAGAGTTATACAAAAGAACACCTCTTGGTGTAATCTTACGTTGCCTTGATCATTCACAGGCGCGAAAGGTGATGGAAGAAGTCCACGACGGAGAATGTGGTCCTCACATGAGTGGGCCCATGATGGCAAAGAAAATCACACGTTTGGGGTATTATTGGACCACAGTGGAATCCGATTGCATCAAATATGTAAGGCATTGCCATAATTGCCAAATCTTCGGGAATGTACAACATGTCCCTCCTTCATTGCTCTACACAATGACATCTACTTGGCCATTTTCTGCTTGGGGAATTGACATAATCGGGAAGATAACCCCGGCCGGAACAGGAGGTCACTGTTTCATCCTAGTAGCAATTGACTATTTCACCAAATGGGTACAAGCGGCTTCCTACACCAGTCTTACAGCTAAAAACGTGGCAAAATTCATACAAAACATCATCTGTCGATATGGTTGCCCACACGAGATCATTAGTGATAATGGATCACATTTTCAAGCTGAGACCGAGCAACTGCTAGCCAAATACAAGATTAGGCATCACCACTCTTCGCCCTATAGACCACAGACTAACGGCGCGGTAGAGGCGGCAAACAAGAATGTTGTCACGATTCTCAAGAAAATGATTGACAACTATAGAGATTGGCCAAACAAGATACCCTTTGCTTTGTGGGGATATCGTACATCTGTTAGGATGCCCACTGGGGCTACTCCTTTCTATTTGACCTACGGCATGGAAGCTGTACAACCAGTCGAGCTAGAAATACCATCCTTGCGTATTTTACTCGAAAGTCAAATCCCGGAAGCCGATTGGAAGAGGAATAGATATGAAGAACTCATCCTCCTGGATGAACGTAGGCTACGCGCCTTGCATAATGTCCAAACATATCAAGCACGTATCAAACGAGCTTTCAATAAAAGAGTTAGGCCAAGAAACATCAAAGAAGGAGACTTAGTACTTAAATCGGTTAGAGCTCTTTTACCTATTGATCCACGGGGAAAATTCAAACCTAATTGGGCCGGACCATTTCTAGTCAAATCCATACTCCCAGGGGGTGCGGTTAGAATAACAGACCTAGACGAGAATGAGTTTTCCAACCCAACAAACCTTGACCAACTAAAACGGTACTATGCCTAGAATAGGAACAAAAACGCGCCTCGCGTAACCCCACGTGTTGCTCTTGTGGCACTAAATAAGCGGCCCCTGGCCAAGCTGAAATAAGCTAATGTCACTATGCTCTTGCATTTTGACAAATTTATCATCCTCGTATCATCAAATAAACTAGATTTGCACCTTCAGAGTAAGCAAAAAGCTCATGCTTCTTTTCTAAGTTCATTACAAGCTCTTGTTTAGAACAATTATTCTTTTATATTTACTCGAACTACGCGCAAGGGTTTGATTTCATTTTTTAAGTGAATACGTAGGCAATCCTTCACAGGATTCAACCCGTTATATCTAAAATGTGAATAGAAGGACATTTGCATTGCATGTGGAATTCGACAAGAATAATAAATAGAAAATCACAACGGTTTCATAACCATTTAACCTTTTTTATTTCATTCATGTTCTAATAATAATAGTAAGCTACATAATAAAAAATAGAATAGGCTAGGATTCTAAAAACCCCACCTTTTTATTTCAATAAATAATAATAATAATCAAATAATAAATAAAGACTCCGGCTAGTCCTCCATCTTCCCCTTGCCCTTGTCATTCTTGTCATATTTCCTATCACGACCTCGAGCCGGACGCTCTTGCGCCACTTCAGACCTAATCACCAACGGTCTTTCTCGAGGCCTAGACTTTCCATTCTTGCTAATCACCATTTCCGCGACAGGAGTAGTCTTTGGTTTCTTCGAAGGATGAACGACTTGAAACCCGGCTTCTTCTTCTCCCTCTGTCAGATGCTTTTCTTTCTCTTTCTCTACCTCGCGCACCTTGTAGTCAACGGGCTCGCGCCTCCTCAATCTCTCGCGCTCTTCCGGAGTAGTAGCCTTTCTCCATCGCAGATAAGAATCAGACACCCACAAGGCATTGGCGGAGAAATTCAAGAACCACATGTTTCTTTGGGCCCACTTAATGGCCCACTCTCTTCGGCTCTCTGTAGTAAGCGCCATAGCAGTCTGCGGGACGGTATCAAGCTTCGGGATTGTCTGTCTTAGCCCAACTTGTCTCATCAGCCTTTCCGGGAAGATGCACACCATAAACTCCAATCCAGGAATGCGCACGGACCTAGTGGGATCCAAAGAAGACACCCCAGTGACGGATTTGAGGTGCCACCACGGTACGACCCACCTAATCAACGGGCCATCATCGCTCTTTAGTTTGTTCTTCCAGTAATCACAGACCCGAGTAAAGTCCACCATATACAACCTCGTCCTCATCGCAATCGAACGAGCATGATAGGAAAGCACATGAACTGGGGGCTCGATCAATCGGAGCCGTTCCATAAGCCAAACCTACCAAAAGCGGGTATTAGACATCAAAAAAAAAAAAAAAAAATAGACATCAAATAAAAAAAATAGACATCAAAAAAAAAACGTAAAAAAAAAAAAAAACAAACAAACGAAAAAAAAAAGAAAAAAAATGTCTTTTACCTGCAAAATGACGGGACTTCCCAAATACGGTAGATCACGGTTGGATTTCCTATTATCCAATCCCAAAAGAATCTCTCCTAAGCATAAACAAGCTGGGCTCCTGCGCAGCTCCATTTGCTCAACAAGGCCCAGAAGGCGGGGGTCACCTCTCAAGTCTTCATCAACATGCCCTTGGAAGACATACACATGTAACAAGCAAAAGCCAAATGCCCTCCGCCTAGCAACATGAGAAACGGTGGGGTCGGCCGGCCCTGTTGATGAATCGATCTATGAAGTCCAACATTCTCACGCCTTTCGAGGTCACTAGACGGTCCACCTCAAGTCTAGTCAACCCAAGCAAGTCTCTAAATTTGCTCTTGTACCCTTGCAAAGTAGAAGGAATGGCAGGCAAGTGTTCGGGATCCCACCCACCAATAGCGACAATTTCTTCAGGAAATGGGCAAATATCACCTCCAGGGAACGCAAAAACATGGTAATTCGGGTCCCAATAGTCGAGGCAAGCATCCAAGAACGGTTTAACAACCTTGATGAGTTTTAAACTCAACAATGATCCAAAATTATAAGAGCCCATATCATGTTTCTCCATGTTCGAAAATTCGTTGGTCCATTCCTTCAAACGAATCTCCAAAGTATTCATGATGGAAAAACTTATTTTAAGAATTCTATGTAATTAGACGAAGAAGAGACGGAAGATTTGTGTGAATAAAAGCTCCGTCGACGTTTCTATTTATACTAATTTCTGTTTTCAAAAATACGTCAGAGCAAAACACCTTGGGAACAGGCGCAGCACCTGCTGCGCCTCTTCAAAGGGACGCAGCTCATGCTGCGCCTCTTCCTCAGCTTCCCTTCTGTGATTTTCCGCGTTGGATCTTTCCTAATTCCATGACGACTAATTTCCTATTCCTACAGGTTATGATTTTGGTAAATACGTGAAGATTACCATGTTTCAGGTTTCCTAATTTCGCGGGCACGCACTTCGAGGCGACATCGACATTTTTGTCATTTTACCACACTTGCACACTTTCATTTTAGGAAATAATTTTCATTCTCATTTTAGGGAATAATTTTCGTTTTAATTCACTTTAATTTTACATTTCTCATTTAATTCATTTATTTTAGAAAATAATTTTCAATTTGCCGAAGTTCAACATTTATATATTAATTTCAATTTCTTAATTTCATTTCTACATTTCTAACTTATAGATTTCTGTTTTTTTCTTTTTTTAGGGGGTAACCCTCCCTACCGTCCGGTCATTTCCGGCAAATTTTTTGCATTTTTTGCATTCTTTTGAGTATTTCGTTTTGCGTTAATTAAGGCCATATGTATATATAAATGTATGCTTTGCGTGTTTTCTATGTAAATTTCGGCAGCATGACGGCGTAAACCGCCATCTACCAAACCTGTTCAAAGCTAACCTGCAGGTACAAGCAACGCAACCCAGCAGCAAAGGCACTCAGGTCATCTTATATACAACCAGAAAGGGAAATGTGCAACAAACTGGGGGCTCGAGCCCCAAACAAAGTCCAAAAATGTTCAAAATGATGGTCCAAATGTACAACTGTGCAAAATACAGCCAACAAACAAAAAAAAGCTACACAAAACTACTGTTGGGCGCCCTCTAACTCTGCAACCCTTGCCGCAAGAACGGCAATCTCGGCGTCCCGAACCTCGAGCTCCCTCAGCAAGCGAGCTGTCTCCTCCCGAGACTGGGTCAACTCTCGCTCCAACTCGCGGTCACCTTATAAACAATAAATTGGCTCGTGTCAATCAATTACAAGAAAAGTTGGAAAATCAAAAATTCAAAAATGAAATAGGCACAAGGTTCATACCTGACGGCATCGACCGCCGACAAGCGCCTCGACGGCAGTAGCTCGCAGCCGGTTGGCCACCCTCCACAACGCCACAAACCGAGACGGCGCAACCTGCATTTTCAAAAAGAAGTTTTCTACAAATGAACAAACTCAACCAAATGTGTTCTTACACCCAAAATTATGCAAAGTTAGAGGCTCACCCTCCGAATCAGATGCTGCCAGTCGTCCAGGCCAGCATCCGTCACAGCTACGTCAAAGTCACGCAGCTCGGAGATCGTCGTCCTCCCAGTCGCGTCAGTGTACTCGAGGGTCTCGGGGTACTCTCGGGGCTCGATGCCCCCCGCCTCGACCTCCTGCAAAGTCAAATATTTCTCATTAACTGATGATCTTTCGTCGTAGTTTTGAAAATCAAGAGGAAGAGTAAAAGATGCTCACCACTACCGGCCAGTACGCCAACCTCCCGTAGAGGAACGCCGAGTAGTCCTCGCCAGGAAGGAGGAAAGCGTCACCACTAGCGTCAGCCAAGTCCGCCTCCCTCTCTGCCTCAGAAGGCTCCCTAAACATCGTCCTAGGAGGATCGATGGGAACCGTCAACACGTCCCGAGAGCACTGACGAGCCAAGCGCTCGCCCAAGTACCACACAGGACCCATCGACGTCCTCAACAGCAGTCGGCTCGAGCTCCTAGGTCGAAAGACCTCAGCCACGAAGGAAGGCGCTCCAGCGTACTCCGCCCAAGGCCTGGGCACCCACTGTGACAAGATAAACAAGGATCATTCCAATGATCAATTAAAAGACAATATAAGAAGCAAGTGAATATAAGTAAGATACTTACGCTGTCCAGCTGAAGAGCGTTCACATCCCGCCGGTAGACACCGTGAGAAGAACGCTTGCTCTTCGTCCTGCACATCACCCATTCCCTCACCACGGGATAGGCCTTCTCCAGCGGCTCCGTCCTCTTGGGCGCGAGGCTCGGGAAGTAGGAGTACACCCACGCCTGTAAAGCAAGAATAATCAATAACGATCTTTCGTGATTTGATAAGGAAAGGAATTCATTTTAGTCCAAATGAAGGTTCATACCTCCAGCAGTAGTCCAGGCCCGACAGCACCAGGAGAGGTCCCCTTCTCCATCAACTCCGGACAAACCATGGCCCTCATGAAGCGGATGAGGACCGCAAAACCAGCAGTGACCCAGTCCCAAAGCCCTAGGGAACTCAGGTCAGAAAGGAAGGGAAGAAGCTTCGTCGACAGCCTCTCGCCCTTGTCTCCGAGGTAAATCGAAGACGAAACCACGAGCCACAAACGAGCCCCCGCTCACCAGACAGGAGGAGGAGGAGCCGTCTCCCTCCCGTCAATCGTCACCAGCGCCGGGATCTTTCCCGCAAAGTAGTCTCGAACGTAGGAACTAGGTACCAAACTCGGCACTGTAACAGCCTTCGGCGACAAGTTCCAGCCGATCAGTCTCCTCGCCTCGGTCGAGTCCACCCTCATGGCAGTCTCTGGCCACTCCACCTCCTCGGTCCCACACGGCAGACCGGAAATCATGCCGTAGTCCTCCAGAGTGACTCCCACCTCACCGAAAGGCATGTGAAACGTGGAAGTCGTATCCCAAAATCGGTCCAAGAAAGCGCGGACCAGGCTAAGGTTAGCCCGCAGCTTCCTCTTCGCGATGTCCCTCCAGGCCTGCACCAAAGGACTGAACGCTCCACGCTCGATCATGGCCCGTTCCTCCGCCGACAGCCGCTCGTAGTGTTCCATCGCTGTCGTGTAGCCCGAGAACGACCTGATGTTCCCGGCCTCCTATTGTGATTTGAAACAAAAGCTATCTTTAGTTTTGAATGAAATTTGAAAGAGATGTGAACAAATGAATAAAAGAAGAGGGGTAATGAGTAGTGAATTCCTATTTACCAAACTCTTCACCGTCCTGTAGCACAGGTGACCTTCTGCAGCCCACAGCAGGTGCCTGCTCTCCCAAGTCTCAGCCCACGCAGGAGCTCCTCTCAGCTGACGACCTCCTCGCCCAACGTTGGCCCGTCTCGGGGCCTCCTCCTCCTCGACAGCCTCCTCCTCATGGACCTCGTCCTCAGCAGCCATCACCGCAGCGGTGAAGGCCTGCTCCAAAGCCTCCTCGACAGTGGCAACGTTTATCTCCATGGGAGTCCTCCCAGAAGTAGAAGCCTCATCACCTGCAACGTTAAAGCAAGTTTAGGCCGTGTCACGTGACGACAAGCCTTGGTTAAGGGATTTTCGAGCCTTCAAAGCCCTGAAATCGCTCTTTTCTCGCCATCTTTGGCCCTATTCTCACCAACCCGATCACTCATGTGGTAATTTGGGTCAAGTCAAGTCTAATTTGAAGCCTAGTTCCGGGTTCAAGCCGAAATTTCGGCAGCATTTCATTATAACAGCGATTATGCCCTAGAAAAGTGTCCTGAAAAAGCTGTCACAAACCAAAATTCCGAGATGGTAGAAAGTTTATCCGTCATTCAAGGGTCCCAAATATCAAGTTTCATCGCAAATGGGCAATCCTAAGGCTATTTTCGAAGCGATTTACGGTTTAGCTGTGAAATCGTCTCAAAATTCACTCAAAGGCTCAAAACTCGACGAAAATTCGAGACAAATACATGGTTATGTTCCTTATATTACCAACTATCCATTTCTAACGTCAATATGACGAGGCAAATGCATTTGGGGGAAAAGCCCCAAATTTTCGATCAATTGGGTCATAAACCCTAATTTTTTCGCCCCAAAATTGATCAAATATTGACGATTAATGCAAGAATGAGACACATACCTCGATTAGTCATAATTAATGCAAGCTTTTGGATCAAACCTTGGCGGAAATGGTGAAGATTTGAGAGAGAAAATGATGAATTTGTGTTTCGAAATAATGAACATGAGCCTCTGATTATCGCGTTTTTACGCAGAAATAACACTTTGAGGAATAGACGCAGCAGGCGCTGCGCCTCTTCCACGAGACGCAGCTCTTGCTGCGCCTCTTCCTTGTGTTCCCTCCATACGGATTTTCAAAAATTCGTTATGAGTTCGTTATTTGTGGGGCCATCTTTGGTGCGCCTCTTCCCCGATGCTATTTTATCCTTTTGGTCCGTTTGGCGATTTTCTTTCATTCCGGCCCGCATTTCCAAGACAACAAAAGACTGTTGCATATTATTTATTTCTTCCAAGATCTTTTGCTTGTCACAACGAGCATTTATTCCTTCACGGAATTCGACACGCCTTCATTATGTTTCCCGACGAGAGTAAGCGGATACACTTTCCCTCTCATGACATGAAGAATGATTCCCAATCACGTCTCCAGCGAGAGTAAGCGGACGTACTGTCCCTCTCAAGACATGAAGATTAACATCTATCCAAGCAGTCTTCCCCTCAGCAGTTCCCGCCTGTGTCCTGCTACTCGCAATTATTTCTCGAAGACTATCCAAGCAGTCTTCTCCTCAGCAGTTCCCGCCTGTGTCCTGCTACTCGCAATTATTTCTCGAAGACTATCCAAGCAGCCTTCTTTCAGCAGTTCCCGCCTGTGTCCTGCTACTCACCTTATTTAGCCCCTACGCCTGATCTTCGCTCAATAGCTCCCATGTACCTCCGGAAGCGTCTCGAGAAAGAAGTCTCAGGTATGGTCTCTTCTTATGGCTGGCGAGCTTCCTTACGTAGTCTAATGGACTTTAAACGACCCCCCCCCGATAGTCGACAGAATCTAAAATGTTCCCGACGACAGGTCCTTGGTTCAGACCCCTCGAACCGCCTCGCGTCGTCATAGTCGTCAGGTTGTAATCTTCGATTGACCTGATGGCTATACTTTGACTTTTGCCTTATCCAAGCCTCAGTCAAAGTGGGGGCTCTGTAGATACCTCGTTTCTGCACCTCCCGCAAACCACCCGGTGATGATTGGGCCGCATGTTTGCTGCGTGGAACGATTTGTGACAGTTCGTAAGATTATCGTCAAGTGATTGCTCAAATATTAATGTCTACCTCTTAGTTGTCATCTACGTGCCGATACGGTCATTTTGACAGTAATTAGAGTACATTTGGAGTCCGGGCCTAAAACCGTCTCCATTTTCTGATAACCGTTAAATCCCGAGTCAGAATGTTCTGGAATGTTCCGGATATTTCTATTCCATATTTCATAATCTTTATCCTTTGGTAAACAATTTCCCGTAATATTCACATAAGATATTAAGGAAAACCGAATTATTTCCGTCCTACCATAACTTAAACACGGAAATCTTTCTTCCGCAGGAGGAAACCACTTGGGAGACGACGCGGCAGTCTGCGCCTCTTCCAAGAGACGCAGATGGGCTCGCTGCGCCTCTTCCCAGTCCTTTCTGCGTATTTCTCGTATCTTTTTTTATATCTTTCCGAGATTCACTTCCAAAGAGTCTCTGAAACCCTAATTCCTTCACGTGATTAGTATAAATAGGAGCCTTCGCTCCTCATATTTCTCACGCGAGTGTCCGCCCTTCTCTTCTCCCTTTGCATTCTAGACCTCTGTTCTTACTTTTTGGCGTCTACGTGCTTGAACATTCGACCACGTAAGCTCGGATCCTTCTGAGTACCAGCCTCGTTTGCATGACCGACCAATTTGACCAACTCCACATCAATCAACTTAATTAATTAAATCGTTTTCCTCTTACGAGGGCACTTTCTTTGCATTCGCGTCGAGCATCACTAATCGATATCTTAGTCCTTCTCGTTTCGTCAAACATGTAAGTCTGAGGGTGTAAATCTCTCTTTTATTTATTGTATTTTAATTATTGTATCACAATTGTAAGGTTTATGTCGAAAATACCTCATTAAAACCGATTTCTAAAACCACGTTCAAAACCTCTTTTTACGGATTTCCAGAAGACTGACCGTCGAGAAAGGACGCAAAGCAACTCGCCGCGCCTCTTGAAGGAGCGCATTCTGCTGCGCCTCTTCGTGAGGGCCGCAGTTCAGCCTCGCTTCCTTTCTTCTTCCTTCGTCCTCTGCAATTCGTCAAATTCTTGTTTTTGTTTCGTTTGTTTGTTAATTCTTCATCGTCATAGCATATAATTCACATGTATATTATTTATTCATCATTAATTCGCCATAAATCCGACTTAAATCCCAAATAATCTCATATTTGCGGGTTTTCGTCATTAAATTCAAATCCGGGTTGTGGAAATTCGATTTGTTCATATTGAGTTTCTGGAATTCGATCCTTTTGATATATTTTCATCTGTTTATTCGCATGTTCATCATTAATTTGTTATTAATTCATCATGTTTAGTCTATTTCATTCACTCATGTCACTAATCAATCTTTCTTTCGTGTAAATTAATTAGTAATATTCCGTCTCATCCATGTTTTATTGTTTTATGACCCATTAATCACATGTAAATAACCTGCTAATCACTTCCATCCGAGTAAATAATTTAATCAATCATTAAATTTACCAATTGATATTAACAACGCGCAATTCCGGCTTCACAGCCAGAATTCAGGTCAGGAACAGACGCAGCGCCTGCTGCGCCTGTTCCGGGTTGAATTCTGTCCCTGAACTCCATTTTTGCCTTGACCTAGTTTAATTAGCATATGTATTAATTAACTACCAATCGTATTATCGCCTTCTGTTTTATTCGTTAATTCATTCCTTTATTCTTTTTCTCAAATTATCCGTTTTAAAGGTATTTTCGACATAAATCGCCTATTCCATTGTAATTATTGTAATTTCCTTTATTGCAATTTTCTTTATTTTATTTATCATTATTTTTTGTATCATTTGTATGTTTTCACATGTAGTTGAACATTAAACTCCTACTTCGACCTAATTGTTTGCTAAATTAATTGTCTACCGACTTAGTTAATTCTCACATGTTAGGATTAAAACTTGGATGTTGCATTGCATGCATATAACCAACGATATATCGAGTATAAATGATGTCCCTAATCATTAGTAGAGGCCGCTATCGAGGCGGGCGGGATTAGGTGTTCGATCAAAAGAGCTTCCTAATACGTACCCTCACCCCTTACTCCAGATATCTGTGAACACCCGTGTTCATTGGCATCCACGAGAGTCATTCTAGACATAGAATGCTAAGGGTAACGATTGCTTAGTGTTCATGTCTCTACTTTGTGTCTTGACATGACACGAGGTATTCGAACGGTTCCAATTTCCCATAAAAATTGGTGGCGACTCCATACAAAAATGCAAACGCTTGTGTCTCTTTCCTCCCAAGCGCCCCCGTGGGCCCCCGCTGTCCACAGTATTGAACTATTGATCACTCGTAATATGCATGTGAGTACTTGATTAAAGTTGGTATATAATTCTTTCAGTTTTTTGTATAAAAAAAAAGAAATTAATACTAGTATAAGTGGTATATGCTTAAACTTTTAAAAATATTTTACCATAATGAGTGATGGTTATTAGAAATCTTGTTAAATTATACACTGTAGTCTTTGTGAACGAATTTTTGTTATTTATTCTTCTCGGATTATTTATTTATCTTTGATTAATTTTATTTTTTTGCAAAAATATAAAAAGCAAACAAATAACCAAGACGATGAGTAGGTTTTCTCTAAAAATTTTCTTAGGGTCCTCCTCTTCACTCGGGGCTTTTCTCGCAATTTCGATTGTGAGTAGGGTTTTTTTTGCTTGCTTTCTCTTGGGTCTTTTGTTTCTTTATGCAGGTCCAGACGATGAGTAACGCACGGGCGTCAAACCGGAAAGATAAGGGGCCATTGGTTCGGGATGATAAGGATGATCGCACGGCGGTAGAATTGGAGGAGGAGGTCGATGATACCGATGGTAAATGTCTTCTTGTCGGGAAATTATGGGCGTCCAGGCCTATAAAGTAAAAGTTGCGATTGATACTATGATTCGACTATAGAATCCTTCGAAACCTGTGCTTGGGAATGTTGTGGATGCGAAGGAGAAAACGTTCTTCTTCCGTTTTGAAGGGGAACGAGATAGGGCGAGGGTTGTTGATGGCCAACCTTGGCATTTCGAGAAATTTGTCTGGTGCTTCAATGAACCCAATCGATCTGGTAAGGTTACCGATGTCCCGCTTTGTCGTTTTCCTATCTGGTCGAGGGTGTATGATCTCCCTATTTCGGGGAGAGACAGTAAGTTGAATATTAAGAAGATTGGGGAGAGCCTCGGCACTTTTCAGAAGGCTGATCTAGGCCAAAATTATGAGCTTGATAGGGCTGTCCGTATTCGTATTATACATGATGTGCAACAACCGCTTAAAGCTACCGTTCCTATTAAGATGAAGGATGGTCGCGTGGTGAATTTTGATGTTAAGTATGAAAGATTACCTATTTTCTGCTATGGATGTGGGGTGATGGGGCATTGGGAAAAGGACTGTGAACATGGCCTTTATGTAGATGATGAACTTGCTTTTGGGGAATGGCTTCGTGCTTCTCCATGGAAGGTCACTAAAACTAAAAGTGAGGGTTCGAGGAAAGTGCGAAGGGACTTGAATTCGGTATTTGAATCTGAAAAGAAGCAGGAGGCCGCGAAGGATATCTCGTTGATGATTGAGCGACTTCAAGCTATTGCTCTTGACCTCAAAGTGAAGTGGTGCTAAGTTGAAAAATAATGATAATATGAAGACGGTTGATGTGGAGGTGCGAGAGAAGGGGTTCGAGGTTGATGTGGGGTTCAATGAGGAGGTGACTTCGAGGCAGGTGCTTGGGTGTGCTGAGGGTGATACTCATGAGGAGAGGGAGGATTATGATATTCTGTATGAAGATGTTGAGAATAGGGTGGTGATGGAGGAAGGAAGGGGTGACGAGGTGATACGAAAATGCGGAAGCGGAAAAATAGAAAAATCAAACAAAAGGATATTTGCATAGGGGACTTTAATGAGATTTTATACTCTACTGAAATGAAAGGAGGGAGTCGTGCTCAATGGCAAATGAACAACTTTGAAGTGACAATTGATGAATGTGGTCTTAAAGATGTGGCGTGGGAAGGATATGCTTATACTTTTGACAATAGGCAAGTCGGGGATGCAAATAGGCAATGCTTATTAGATCGTGCGTTGTGTTTGGAGTCATGGTTGGATTTATTTCCGTATGCCAAATTGTTTCATCTTGATAGAGAGTGGTCCGATCATGCTCCTATCCGCTTGGCTTTTGTTAGGTGTGAATTTGGTGGTAAAACGAGGACTAGATTCAGGTTCGAGCAAGTTTGGATGGGTGAAGAGGAGTGTGAGGAAGCTGTGATTCGGGGCGTGGAGCGAGGTCATGGGGATTTGGTGGATACTTTTCAAGCGTGTGCTAAGGAAATCTAGGCTTAGAAGAAGATCAGTATTGGTAAAATTAATCGGTCCCTTGAAAATAAACGGAAGCAGCTGGTCCGATAAAAGGAAGGTTTGAGAACCGAGGACAACGTGAAGAAACGAAGAAAACGTATCGCTGAAATTGCGGGCTTACATAAACAAGAAGAGCAATATTGGAGGCAACGGTCACGGGCTCTTTGGCTCAGGGATGGGGATCGCAATACAAAGTTTTTCCATTCAAGAGCTGGGGAGAGGAAGAAGAAGAGTTTTATTGGGAGGCTTATTGATGATGAGGGACGGGAATGCGTGGGTGATGACAAAGTGGCGAGGGTGGCTAATCTTTACTTCCATGAGCTTTTCACTTCAGCTGAACCTTCCGCTTTCGATGATGTTTTAGTGGGTCTTGAAGGGCGGATCACGGAGAGAATGAATAGATTTTTACGGGCCGATTATTGTAAGGCGGAAATTATTGAGGCTCTTAATCAGAGGCACCCGTTGAAAGCTCCAAGTCCAGATGGGATGAACGGTCTTTTCTATCAGACATATTGGCAATTATAGGGCCTAATGTGGCAAGTACTGTTTTAGCTATTTTGCGTGGGCATGAATCGCCAGGGAGACTCAATAAAACTAACATTGTCCTAATTCCAAAGAAGAAAGCACTTGATAAAATTCGGGATTTTAGGCCGATTAGTTTGTGTAATGTGGCCTATAAATTGGTGTCGAAGGTCTTAGCGAACCGTTTGAAGCTGTTTCTTGGTGATATTATATCGTAATATCAGAGTGCGTTTACTCCGGGCCGCCTTATTTTCGATAATATTTTGATTTTATTTGAATTATTTCACTTTATGAAGAATAGTCGACAGGCGAAAGGGCATATGGTGATCAAGCTTGATATGGCTAAGGCTTATGATAGGGTTGAGTGGGTGTTCTTGCGACGGGTTTTGGTGACTATGGGCTTTGACCTACGATGGGTTTAGCGGGTCATGATGACTTGTGTTTTGACTGTGACCTTTTCGGTCCTTATTAATGGCTCCTCGTCCGATGAGGTCCAGCTGAGTAGAGGGTTACGCCAGGGTGATCCGCTATCCCCATATCTCTTTCTCATTTGTGCCGAGGCTTTGTCTAATATGTTAAGGAGGGCGGTCGAAAATAATGCGCTACATGGTATACGGATTTCGAGCTCGGCTCCTGTTATTTCACACCTTCTTTTTGCGGATGACACTATGTGTTTTTTGTTCGGGCCACGGTAAAGGAGGCGGACATTGTTAATGCTATTTTAAGGAGATATGAGTCAGGCCTCGGGGCAGCTTGTGAGTCTTGAGAAGACGACCGTCTCTTTTAGTAAATGAGTTTGTGTGGGCCAGCGAAACATGGTGGCGGCTAGATTGGGGGTGGTGGAGGTGGAGGAGTATGCTCGGTATCTTGGGCTTCCCACTGTGATAGGTCGATCGAAGAAAGTTATCACGGACATTATTTGTGATAAGCTGTGCAAGAGGTTACAAGGATGGCGCGGGAAAATTTTGTCTAGGGCTGGTAAGAAGGTTCTTATTGTAACACCCCCATACTCCAAGTGCCTTACCAGGACCACTTAAGGCATGTGAATGCTACCATCTCGGTTACATACCCGAGGCAATGTATATCAAATAGACAATAAAGAAACATACTTAATTAAGTAAATGAGTTAAACGGATTACAATCCAAAACCAAAACTGTTAAACAAATACAAATGTTCCAAAACCAAATAGCTTAAAGTAAACTAAGTTAATGACACAGCAGAAGACTCTAGTGACTCATGTGATGACTCTATCCTAGCTATCCCTCGTGCAAGCCATCTCATACCTGCTCAATAACTGCTCACCATCCCCGAATGGATCATCACAGTTTTCAAAACATTTAAACGGGGTCAGTACTGATTACACAAAACAACACAGCTGAAACAATATACAATCCAAGCCAATCAACCAATCTTCATCATAACTCCACACACCTGACTACACACTAAAGTGTGTAGTCTTGCCAGAATACTCATCACAACAAGTATTCCACACCGCCAATGGGGGACCGCAGCCGTTCCCACCTAAGCCCCGCTCATCTCATCCGAGCGATAACCCAAGTTCCTAAATGTGCACATCCCTTCTGTGGCGGGTTCCACAGAAGGCGAATCAAGGGTGTGACACCCTCATTTATTGCGGAAAAGTAAACACATAATTCTAGATAAAAACTGCATGGATATGTTTGTAATAGGTTCATTTTGGTAAAAACCTGTAATTTTTAAAACCTGAACCTGTTATAAAAATATCCAAATGGGAAGGTGTCAAACATGCAAGGTCTAAATAAATCTCATAAATAAAACATCGCTAAAGTCGCGAAACAAAGTTATACAACCCAAATAAGAAAAAGGGAGACATATGTCCCTAAAAAGTGTATGACATAAAAAGTGTTTAAGGGTCACAATAAAGCAAAGCCAATCTAGGTCCTAAGGTTACTTTGCTCGCTAGCTCGTCCATGTACCCCATATATGCATCACCTACCTGTCAATCGCATTTTATACAAATACGAAAGCCACAGTCAGTGGGGAGTAACTCCGAGTTCTCCCAGCCACAAAATGTCATAGTTAATATAACATGTAAACATAAGAATATGAATATGAACAACACATAGCCTTAGCATACAAATGCAAGACAATCGTGCTTATCATGTGAACAACAATATAACAACACATAGTCCTAGCATGTGAATACTAGACCGACTCATACTACACTATCATGTGAATCACATAACATTCGGGAATCCAAACTCTATCAACCATAGCCGGCTTGCATCTCACCTTCTATGATTCATAGAATCATCAAACAAGAAAGGACAATATATCTAGAGACAGGCATAAGTTCTTAGGACAGTCAATAGTCACTCTGTAACTCGAGTCTATACCACGAGGTAAGGTAAACACCCTAGTCCTAAACCTGCGCAGACCTAGCGACATGCGGAAACGCATCCAAGACCCATGATCACACACATGAGTACCCCTAAGGAGTCCACCAAAGGGTTGGCTAGTACTTAAGCTGACCACATACTTCTAAGAGTACGTCAGGAGGTCATGCCCTAACTTGGATATAAGCCCACCAAGCTAAGACACAAAGGCTATTAAGCGGTGAACATACACTCGTCAAAGACTATAAGGGCCTATCTATGACGAAGGCCGAAATACTCACCTAGGACCTAGTCCCAGCTTGAAAACTTTACCCACACCACAAAAGACAAGTAGGACACCCAATTAACCATAAGAGGGGCAAAGAGTCCAAACTTGCACACACACAAATGATCATACACACCCTAGCATATGAAAGACTACGCAAGAGCATATTCAGCTGACAATCCAACAATATCTCCAATATCAATAATAATCCAAATTCCAGCCAACCAACAGTACCATAATCCATGAGAACAAGCTAAAATGGCAAAGAGGCAATAAGACTCAAGCATAAGGCATCCAAAGCATCCAACAACCAACATGTGAAATGATAATTACAAATATCAAGGCATGAACATAAAACATCCAATAACAACCAATCTAACCTCAAAGACAAACCCTCGACCCGAGTCCCGCGACGGGTCATCGGTCAAATCGAGGCTGGCCGGTTTAAACCTAGTTTGACCAAACTCGTTCGGTCAACTGCCCACTCGAGTCTTGGCCTACTTTGGCCCAAATCACAAAATTCATCACAATATCATTCTCATGCTATTTCCAATTTCTATCATGTGAACACTATCAACATAAAGAAAACATTCTAACTTACAAAATAACTAATTCCCCAAAATTCTCGCATAATAAAATAGCATAAATAACCGTCTCACACAAGGGTAAACTTTTCTATAAATTTTAATCGATAAAACGACGCCATTTACTCATACGGACTCCGAATTGAGTGATTCAAGTGGCTAAACCACCTAATTTTTCGATGCCGTTCAATCTGTCATATTTTTGGAAACATTGGAAAACGTCTCGGTCCGGTACTGACGCGTTCCAGCCAACACGCGGACTTGTCACAACACATAATTCCTCATCCAAATTTGTTCCAAACAATAATATACAAATGGGTAACATAAATTAAACATAAGCATACTCATATTACTCCATTCATTCATTTATCAACAAGATCGTCTCAAACAACAACAAACAACAACAACAACAACAACAACAAACAACAACAAACAACAAATACAACTACTAATGTGACATTAATTCGTCGAGTAACTCGGAATTGTTACCTTAAGCTAGCAAAGAGACAAGTAATAACTTGAGAAAGCTTCTAAAACCCAAAATTACTCTTCATCTTCAACAACATATGAGTCACCTAACTCATCTTCAAATTCTTCACCTATAAGAACAACAAAAACACAATTATTAAGCATAAATTCGAAACCCTAAAAGAAAATGTCTTAAACAAAAATTGGGGGAAATGAAAATAAAGCTTACTAGTAGATGAGGATTGAAGAGAGGATTCCAAATATATAATTTTTATGAGATTTGGTGGAGAAATGAAGGATTTATGGTGGATTTAGGGATTGTAAGGAGGATTTTTAGTGGGTTTTTGGTGTTTGAGAGAAGGAGAAGATAGATTGAGTTATGGAGGAAATGAAAATTGGAAGAGGGGACAAATGGAGGGTAGGTGGCCAGCCAAAAGGCATGGGGAGATGGGTCATTTGTTTACGTTTTGGTTCGTTTCGACGGAAATTAGAAATATTCGTCGAACGCGATTTCCGAGAAAATTAAAGTTCTTAAACACGATTTTACTAAAAGATTAAGTACTCATATGCCCAATATCCAAACTCGTTTACCCAACGACCGTAAGAAATGGAAAAAATCCCAATTTTACGACTTTTATCCGAAATCTATTTTATCAAAGGAAAAGGTTTAAATATAGTTTAAATCACTTTTAAACATTTGTAAACTATCAAAAATGATTACATTTCTTCAAAATAAAATAAGGTTATATTTTCTCAAATAAATTTTACTTCAAATAAATTAATATTAAATTAAAATAGATTAAAATATTACTCTTAAAATATAATAAAGGTCTTCAAATTTACGGGGTGTTACAAAGGGCGTGAAGCCACTCCCGCAAGTGACTCCACTCAGCCGAGGACGCACCTCGCAAACCACAGACAATTATACAACAACCACTTTATACAATCAACAATCACCAATTCCAAATCCGATATGATATAAATCAACAACAACGATCAATCATCAATAATGCCATGTAAACAATACTGAGTAGGGAAACCCTACCTGGAAAAGCAGTTACAAGACCGTCATAGCAGCTAATCAGTAATGTTCCTCTACGAATCCTCCTCCTATAACACATATGCATACAATTATCACCTAATCAATATAATCCTCCCAAAACCCCTAAATCTACCCAATTAGGGTTTTAAACAAACTTATCAAAACATTATAAAAATTATACAAGAAGCTTACCCTCGACACGACGAACTCAACGGCGTAAAGAACAAGACAATCCGACGATCCTAGCCTTGGGATTTGCCAATAACGCGATCAAAGCGAACTACGTAACTTCTTTTCTTTTGAAAGGTCTTAGAAAGGTGAAAAAGTGATTAAAGAGAATGACGGAAACCTTTTATACTAATCAGGCGTTATTAACAAAACCCGGCTAAAATAACCCGTAAGACCGACTTACTCGATCGAGTAAGTGACTTACTCGATCGAGTGACCCTTACTCGATCGAGTGTCACACGTACTCGATCGAGTACCCATCAGGCAGACTACTGTTTTGCGTAAAAACATACTTACTCGACAGAGTAAGCCCCACTCGATAGAGTACCCATAGACATAGAAAACCTTAGTATTACACTTATAAAGGTTGTGGCCAATTCACTCCCTACGTATGTGATGACTGTGTTTAAAATTCCTGCGAATTTTTGTGTCGAGCTTCAATCGATTGTGGCACGGTTTTGGTGGGGTCATGACGAAAGTAAACGGGGTATCCATTGGGTGGCTTGGCAGAAAATGGCGAGACCGAAGAGATTTGGAGGGCTGGGTTTTCATGAATTTCGCTACTTTAACCTTGCGCTCTTGGGGAAGCAAGCTTGGAGGTTGGTTACTAACACCAATAGTCTTTTGTCGCGGCTTATGAGGGCTAAATATTTCCCTGATGGGGAATTTATGACTGTCGGGTTGGGGTATAACCCGAGTCATACTTGGCGTAGTATCCTTGAGGCGAGGGAGGTGTTGGACCGTGGTTTGAGGAGGCGGATTGGTGATGGGACGGAGACGAAGGTTTGGGGTCATGCTACCGAATACTCAGTCGGGGCGGATTCTTTCACCATGTTTGCAAGGGAATGAGGGTATGATTGTGGCCGACTTGTTGTTGCCGAATGAAGGAGGTTGGGATGAGGAAAAATTGGGTCTCTTGTTACCTTTTGAACGAGAGAGAGTGATCAATGTCCGGGTTAGTGGCGATAGACGGAGGGATATTTGGTATTGGGGACTCGAAAAAGATGGGTTATATACGGTTCGTAGTGCATATAAAATGCTTGCTGGTGACATGGGGGATATGGCAAGTGGATCGAATTGGGAGAGGGGGAGATGGCTTTGGAATCGGCTCTGGAAAATTCCGGTTTGGCTCCGTGTCAAGCTCTTTTTCTAGCAGCTGCGTAGTGAAGCTTTAGTTACTAGGGCGAACATTGCAGCTCGAGTTGGAGGCGAGTTCTCTTCTTGTCCTTTTTGTCTTGCACATATTGAGTCGAGTCTTCATTTGTTTCGGGATTGTGGGGTGGCTAATTGGTGTGGGATGGTTTGGGTGTTGAAGGGATTGCGGATGCTAGGAGTGGTGATGTTAAGGAGTGGGTGAAGGAGTGTTGGAGGCGGACGAGTAAAGAAGAGTGTGTGAAATTGATGGTTGGTTGTTGGCCTGTTTGGGAGTTTCGCAATAAGGTGGTCTTCGATGGGTTGATGGTTGATTCGGAGGTGTTTGTGAGACGAGCTAACGACATGATTAATGAAGAGGTGGGCGATACGGGAGAGGTAGCTGGTGGACAACATAGGGGGCGACAACAGAGGGGTAGGGGAGATGGTGGAGCGGTAGGATGAAGGCCGACGCGGGAAGGTTATGTCAAGATAAACGTGGATGCGGGTGTGAAGGAGGGGGTTGGAACGGGAGTGGTGTGTCGTGACTCGAGGGGTGATGTGTTATGGGGTGTGTCCATCACTGGTTCTCAGGACTAGGAGGCTCATTTTGCGGAAGCTATAGCGATCTTGGACGGGCTGGAGGAATCGGCTAATAAAGGTGTCACCAAAGTGGAAGTGGAGAGCGATTGTTTTCAGGTTGTTGTTGATGCTATTCGAGAAAAGAGGATTGGGCTGAGTGCTTTCTCGTTGGTCATCGAAGACATTGTCGATTTTAGTTCTAGTTTTCAGTCTGTTGTTTGGTCACATGTAGGTCGAGCTAATAATTGTGTTGCTCACAAATTAGCTCATTGCTTTCCACGTACTTTAGGCAAAGTTGTTTGGGAGGATGGTTTACCTCCTTCTCAATGGTGCTGTAATTTTTGATCGTATTTCAATTGAGTAGTGTCTTCGGGCGTTTTCCTTCAAAAAAAAAAAATGAAATGAAGTAATTAAGACTAGCGAGCAGGGTCGTCATATGATTTGAAGACTAATGGCCCAATTGTTATGAAATTGGGCAATTGAATTGACATGGACAGTTTGACAAACGATCCATTTATGGCTAACAACCCATATCTTGAATAGCGGGCCAGACCAACAACGGGTCATACAAAGTTCATTACTTTTCATTTTTTCATTGGGCCAGTGATACGGAAAAGACATAACCGGGTTGTAAATTATACTGTCGCACTATTTTTTGTAAAATGGCTTAATATTTCTACAAATTGTTCTTTTCGGTTGAAAAAGGAACCAAACTAAATTTAGTGGATTTTAATTGAATTGTAGAACTGAACTAAAGTAAGAGTTAATTTATGAAGAGATGAACTGAAATGAATGAAATTGAACTGAACTGAATGGACTAAAAATGAGATGATATTAAATTCAAAAGAACATGACCTAAGAGATTGTGTTCGACCTTTTGATGTTGTTGTGCGAGGAATGCAATTTCAGGATTGTTGATGACCAAATGGTGGTTATCTATTTTTAGTTGGTTTTTTTTAAGACAGATGTATGTATTTTAAATTTAAAACGAGTTCAGAGATGGATCCAACCTAATGATTATAATATTATATATATGTGTTACTCTCTCCTATTCTCTAAGATCTTCCACATTTCCTAAAACGCCAAATGCACAAAGATTTTTCACTTTTCTAATTTGTCTATTATATGTGGTTAACATAACTTACGACCTTACATTCCCACTCTTACTTTCATCCACAGCCACATATCATCATACCGTTTTCCTAATTTGTCTATTATATGTGGTTAAAATAACTTGTGACGGATAGTGTCCGTCTTCAATGAAACAAGCTGAATAAGTAATATACGAAGTACAAGTTTCTTTAGTTTTTGTAACACTAATATAAAAATATTTAAATGGCTCTTTCAATAATACCGTCTTATTTTATACGAGTAATATATCTAGTCTAAAAGCTACTCGTAGGTTTTTTAAAGAGATTCTATTGGCCCCTTGATTTCAAGAAATGAAAAAACTTTTTTTTTGTAGGACCCCCATGTTTATTAGTCTTGTAATTACTCTCTTTCTTCACTTTAATTAATTTAATCTTTTACCAACATAACTAAAGAAAAGGTTAATCATACAATTATTACGTGATATTAAATTTTAATCATATAATAAATTACATTTATTATAATTTAAATTTATTATCGAATAACCAACAAAGAAATTTTATACAAGGAAATCTCGAGTATTTGTAATACATTTAGATTTAGATTATTTAGATTCATTATAAAAAAAAACTCTTGAATACCATTTTACTTAGTATATCAATTGAACAATTAATCATGTGAAATTATTGATGGGGCATATTCTGCACCGCTGACCAAGTCAACACATTGAGCAAGGTCAAAGATATTCACAGCAAGTCAACGACTTATACAGCCTGGCCGATGCAGCCCATCGGCCTGTTAGCCTGGTCTCGGCGTGACAACTGCGCCAAAGGGACACGTACCCGCGTACTCATATCCAAGGCCCCTCGGCGGTGAGTCAACATGGCCCGCCGGCCTGCCATAGGTCCCTCGGCCGAGGGGTAGATCAGTCTTTCCACCTGCTAGCCACTTGGCCACTACGTGACAAAAGGTGAAAGCCTATAAATACTCCTCAACCTTCATTGAGGAAAGGATCCCACAAAAAAAAACCTAAATACACTATTCATCTGGTAATATCTCCCTTATCTCTCTACAATACGTATCTAGCCAAGTAACACAGCTTAATCCTTTAAGTTTACTGACTTGAGCGTCGGAGTGAGTACGCTTGGCACACAGCCAAGCCCTCAGTTCGTTCATTGTTGCGGAGAGAGGCCGAGAGGACGACGAAGCAAGAAGGGTTCAACTCAAGACATTATTCTACAAGCCACGGGTGGTAACTAAGCCTTTCTGGAAATTACACCCGGAACAATTGGCGCCGTCTGTGGGGAAGAACACTAGAAGCTAGTCACATTCATTCCCAAACAAAAAAACAACAAATCAACAAAAACCCACCCAAAAAGCTAAGAAAATGTCGAAACAACAAGAGGTATTCGTGACGGACGAAACCGAATTTTACCACGATGATGTCGTCCACAGATCTGGAGTCGAGCAACCCTCCACCGGCGGGGTAATTCAACCAGAATTCGGGATGCCAATAATACCCGACACACCGGTGCCAGCCAACCAGGTCACCATCATGGGACAGGTGGTTGACGTAACAAAGCTGAAGATGCTCCTGGACCTAATCAGTAATACGCCCGCTCACACTGTCACGCCGACAAGAGCGCAGAATCGTCCGGGAGGCTAGGGCCCAAAATGTGACTCCGAGAAATTTGAACGGGGCACTAGGAGAAGCCGACCCAGCCAAGACGCCGGGGGAGCCCAAAGTGAGCGCGGTAGACCTAAGTCCTTCCCGCACTCGGGGGAGGACAGCGTCCCCGCCACACGAACGAGGCTTACCCCAAAGGGGCCAGAGGAGTCCGACTCAGCAGAGTTGGAGAAGAAGTCCGAGTCGAAGAAGGAGCCCCTCCCGCTACGGAGGAAGGAGCCAGGTTAGGGATGCAAGGAGCCGGTCGCCGCGTGTCGTTCGACACGTGGTTGGCGACCCCTCAACGCCTACGTCTTGGAAGTCCGGTGCCGCATAAGCTCAAGTTGCCACCCGTCATACAAGGGAGATAGTGATCCGGCCGACCACGCCGAGGCTTTCGAGTCTTACATGTCGGTATGGGAGCACCCGATGAGGTGCAGTGCCGAATTTTCCCAACAACTTTGCATGGGATGGCTCAGAGCTGGTACAAAGGGCTTCCCGACGGCTCGGTGTACTATTACGCCGATCTAAAGGATGCTTTCCTAGCCCAGTACTCTTGTAACAAGAGAAGAGCCGTAGAGACATCTGACCTCCTGACTATCAGACAGGAGGGGGGCGAGTCTCTCCGGAGCTATGTGAAGAGGTTTGATGGAAAGGTCCAGCAGATTCGAGAAATTAATCCCGAGTTGGCGGCTTTCGCGCTGATGAAAGGCCTCCCAAGGGGAGCCTTAAAAAACGAGCTCATCAAGAGCGGAGGCCTGGGCTTGAACGCCGCCAGAAAGTTGGCCGACCAAGCCATCAAGGTAGAAGACTATCACAAGACCTGGGTAGATCCCAGCGAAGCCGAACACTCAGAAAAGAAGAGTCACAGGCAGGACAATCAGGACGAAGGACGCCGCGACGACAACGGTTCGCGGTCCGATGGAAGACGCCGTGAGAATAATAGATCACGGTCGGACAGATCCGACCGGAAACAGGACTCGGCGGGCGCCGGATGGAACTCAGGAACGTACCATCAGAGGCGGTATAGTGAAAAGACCCCCCTCGTCGTATCAGCCGCCGAGGTCTTCGCCCTGAGCAAAAACGAGGGCCAGAAGTGGGAGAGACCCCCCAAGCCAAAAAGTGACGGTGACACGAGCCAGTACTGTGAGTACCACGGCCACACCGGCCATTTAACCAACGACTGCCGCCATCTGAAGAATGCCATAGAGGAACTGATCCGAAAGGGAAGCCTCGGCAAGTATGTTGCAAAAGGTCAAAAGACTAACGCCGGCAGTTCAGACAAGAAGTCCGTCTTCGAGCGGATAGGAGTGATTCACGTTGTCATCGGTGGCAACGAGAACGGAGGGTCCACTCATGGGCACAAACGACACCTAAACGAGCTATACCAGGCCATCAACTTTGTGCCCAACTCAGGGATCCCCTCCGCAAACATCCCCGACATGACTATCGGAAGAAAGGACTACGAAGGGGTCATCGCCCCTCACAGCGACCCGCTTGTAGTCAATTTGGACATATCCAACCACCTGGTCAAGAGGTGCCTGATTGACACAGGCGCATACACGAACATCATGTTTAGAGAGTGCTTTCTCGGCCTCGGCCTGAAGATCAAGGACTTGAGCCCCGCACCAACCCCCTATACAGCTTCTTCTGGAGCCGGCCTGGTGCCGCTGGGATCAATCAGACTCCCGGTGACGTTCGGCGAAAAGAACGCGGCTAAAAACGTCCTAGCTGAGTTCGTGGTCATTGACGGCTCGTCCGCCTACAACGTTCTCATAGGCCGAGTCACCCCGAGCGAGGCCGACGCGCAAGAATGTCCATCCGGGCCCTAACACTGCTGTACGTCTCGGACCGGGGGGAAGCGCATAAGCTCGTCTCCAAAGACGAGAAGGATGAGGTGATCAACATCCAGATAGCTGCCCGAGGATGCAACATGCAATCCCTCAAAGAGGCAAGGAAGTCCGAAAAAGGAAAAAGCCCGTCCTTACGGCAGAAGGCGACCTCATGGATGCAACTAGTGGCGATGCGGGAGGGGTACTGTGATGAGCCATTAGGGCATTGGCAATCTCGTAGAAATTTATGTAGTCATGAGGTGCCCAAAATAGTCGTGGACACCCCAACGCATGTTTTTACCTAATGAAAAACCATCCAAGCCTTCCATCCAAGCAAAATTTTCACATCAGTTATCTATCAAGATACAGACGCCGGCTCACACTGTCATACCGACAAGAGCGGCAGTCTCCATCAAGACATTAGCGCCGTCGCACTCACCCCAAGTAGTAGACGCCACGGCAGTCACCCCAAGAGGTAGACTCCGTCGCAGTCACTCCAAGTGGTAGACGCCACGTAACACGCTATCAAGAAACGTACGCCGCTCACACCGTCATACCGACAAGAGCGGCAGTCTCCATCAAGACATTAGCGCCGTCGCAGTCACCCCAAGTAGTAGACGCCACGGCAGTCACCCCAAGAGGTAGACTCCGTCGCAGTCACTCCAAGTGGTAGACGCCACGTAACACGCTATCAAGAAACAGACGCCGGCTCACACTGTCATACCGACAAGAGCTAGTCTCCATCAAGACATTAGCGCCGTCGTTAGTCACCCCAGTAGTAGACGCCACGGCGATCACCCCAAGAGGTAGACTCGTCGCAGTCACCCAAGTGGTAGACGCCACGTAACACGCTATCAAGATACCGACGCCGACTCACACTGTCATACCGACAAGAGCGGCAGTCTCCATCAAGACATCAGCGCCGTCGCAGTCACCCCAAGTAGTAGACGCCACGGCAGTCACCCCAAGAGGTAGACTCCGTCGCAGTCACTCCAAGTGGTAGACGCCACGTAACACGCTATCAAGAAACAGACACACCGCTCACACAAATCGCACCGACAAGAGCGGGCGATCCGTTAAGAAACCAACGCCGCTCCCACGGTCAATCCGACAAGAGCCATCGCACATTACACTCGCAAAAGCATTCGAAGTGTCTTGGAAGCGTTGAAACACAGTTGAGATACGCACTCTAAAAACGGCCCGGCCAAGCCGAGGCGAGAACAAAAAGGGCGCTCAATTAGGAATACAGGAAGATAACTGACAAAGATAAGATAAAGACCTCGGCCAGGCCGAAGGCGAAAGAAACGAACTATTATTAGAAGATAAGTTACAAGATTACAAGTGAAAAGAATACAGACGACGGCCGTCCCCCCCAGGGATAAGCCGAAACACAACCTACCAAAGTTGTACAAAAAGCAAAAGCTACAATTATGTTCATATACCAAGAGATAGCGGGGAAGAAGGGCTGGGTAATTGGCCCTCGAAGTACCAAGCAGATCTCGTTGTAAACTTGTTCTCATCAAGCAAATGGTAGTGAGGAGTGAAACAGATCTGTCAGTAAACTTGCTCTCCTAAGCTGTTCTTTGTCGCCGCCATCGCATCGGTGAGTCGCATCTTCCCAAGAGGGCAACCCAGCAGCTTTTCTAGCAGCCTCAGCCTTGGCCTCGGCATCCTCAGCTGCCCTCATCCTTTCAGCTTCTTCCTTAGCCATCCTAGCCTTCTCAGCAAGAGCTGCTTTCTCCGCGGCCGCCTCCCTCTCCATCTTCGCCTTCGCGCCTCCCGGGCCTTCTCCACCGCGGCTTTCTCCTTAGCCTCGAGCTTGTCATCAAGCAGCACGTCGAACCTGCCCCACGGGAAGGAACCATCAAGAGGGAAAAGCTCCCCAATAACTTCCCTAGCAGCGTCTTCGGCCAAGTCCCGGAACTCGGCGCACGGTTTTTGGGGAGCATGACGGTTTGGAGCATATTGATGTCCACCTCCTTTTGCTTGATGATGGCCTCTTTGCCCCGAATCACCTCCGCCTGGGCCTTAAACAGACCCCTGTATTCATCCCTCTCGCCGGGAGAGAGGTCGCACGCCCGAGCAAGGCTACTTTTCTCCGGCTTCGCGGCCTCGGCCGCCGCAGACTCGCCTTAGCCCTCTCAAAGAAGGACCTCCTTTTCGGCGTCCTCCCTAAGTTTTTCTCGGCCAGGAAGCACGGGTCTGGGGCAATCAAAATCAACCTAAGCACTCTCGCATTGGTCTCGGCCGGCGTCATGTTCTTTTCCACATCGGATGCCCTTTACGCATCCATGTGGAGGGGGATATGGTATACGGACGGCCTAACAAGAGCCACGCCGATGCAGAAGAAGAAGCCGATCTGAAAAATTTTCGAAAATACTTATGCGAATATATGCTCAACGTACATCGGAGCCCATACCACGGCATAGACTACGCTGGGGGCAAATTGATGGGGCATATTCGCACCGACCGACCAAGTCAACACATTGAGCAAGGTCAAAGATATCCACAAAGAAGTCAACGACTTATACGACTGGCCGATGCACCCATCGGCTGTTAGCTGGGTCTCGGCGTGACAACTGCCAGTAGGGACACGCACCCGCGTACTCATATCCAAGGCCCTCGGCGGTGAGTCAACATGGCCCGCCGGCCGCCATAGGTCCCTCGGCCGAGGGGTAGATCGATCTTTCCACCCGCTAGCCACTTGGCCACTTGGCCACTACGTGACAAAAGGTGAAAGCCTATAAATACTCCTCAACCTTCATTGAGGAAAGGATCCCCAAAAAAACCTAAATACACTATTCATCCAGTAATATCTCCTTATCTCTCTACAATACGTATCTAGCCAAGTAACACGCCTTAATCCTTTAAGTTTCTCGACTTGAGCGTCGGAGTGAGTACGCTGGCACACACCAAGCCCCAAGCCCTCGTTCGTTCATTGTTGCGGGAGAGGCCGAGAGGACGACGAAGCAAGAAGGGTTCAACTCAAGACATTATTCTACAAGCCACGGGTGGTAACTAATAACTGCTCTGGAAATTACACCCGGAACAATTATATATGCACAACTTGAAAACTTTAACACGGTATGTCTTTGTTATACAGCGTATCGTTCAAATATTAATAAAAAAAAAACATTACAAGTAAGTATAAAAGAATCAAATGACATATAGTATTAAATAACATAATTGAAAAAGCAACCCGTGTATTTTGTGCATGCGTATAAAACTAGTTTATGTAGATACGAGAGTTCACCACCCCACCACAAACACCCACCAGGCCACCAGCACTAGATGTTCTTATGAGTGACCACAATCTTGTCATAGTCCCACATGTCACTAAATTACTAAATCTGATCGACTACAATTGGTTTCCCTTGTGACGGACTGACGGGTTACCATCTGTGACGGATATTTTGTGAGATAAAATGGTAACAAAATGGGTTAGTGGAGAAAGGGGACCACATGAATAGTGTTGCAGAGAGAGAAAAAGTGGGTACATTGTAAGGTAAAATGGTATCCGTCTTCGACTTGTGACAAATATGTCATGTCTTCAATGAGAATTTGTGGATCAACAAACTCCAGCAGTAGTCCAGCCTACCCAAAAATGTGCACCCCCACTTAAGAGAACCATTCCCGTCCACACATCACATGGGTCATGGTCTCCTGGAGTAATGGCAACTGGCAAGAGAGAAACCCCACCACCAAAAAGGGACTAAATTGACCGATCGGTCAATTTAAAATTTAAAGAGTTACGGATAAAATTTTGGACCATTGTGTAAAAAATTAAAGAGTTACAGGCAAAGTTCGTCCGCGCTAGTGTTGAAAAATTTTGAAATTTGTAAAATTTTTGAATTTTTTAGAGTTAATCTTATACTTTTACCATTTTGTTCTGATGAAAATTTTCGTCACTTTGAATTATAAAATTCTAATTCTGTCACTACATCTAAGAAACTAGTGCGTACTTATTAGAAAACATAATTTCTTAATTACTCTACTAATCTTTCCTAGATATAAGAAGTATTCTCAATTTGTCCATGATTTTTTAATCTTTTTTACCAATTTGTCTATTTAATTTTGAAAAGAAAAACAAATAACGTGACCAAACATCAAGTAAAAAGATCAATAAAAAGATGAATCATATATATATATATATAAAGTATTTGAAAAAGTAATACCGAGATTCCGTTTCATTCGACACCAGGTCGTATTTTTGTTGTGGAAACCTTGGAGAAATGATTCCTAAGCGGGCCACGGGTCAATACTTGGATGAGTGTAGGACGAGTTAAGGAGCATAACAGCTCGTGAATGATACAGATAGTTCATGGACAATATTGGCCTATCACAAAAAGAATGATATTCTCTCTATTATTATTGGATAACACGACTTTTGAAAAGTCACCGGAAATATAGTTGAAAATTTAAGTAATTGTACTCCTATCTGTTTTTTTTTTTTTTATAATTTTTGTTGCTAGCTATTATTGAAAAGTCAATAGTTTTTCTAAATTATTGCAATGTGATTGGAAAATATCTCAAAACAAATTTTATAATGTTCTCAAATACTCCATAATAAATAGATCTATTTTGTGGAGTATGGATCATCTCCATTTCCTTTTCTCTCCATTTCCTCCAATACAACAATATTAAATCATTATTCATCCTCCAACTCATCAAACAATTCAACGTTGAATCGTTACAAAACGAAATCTTGAACGTTAACAAGAAATGGGAGGAAGGCCATGTTCTTTTGAACTTAAAATCACTTAATTTAAGTTCAGTTCAGATCCAATAAGTTCAGTTTAGATCCTATAAGTTCAGTCCAGATCCAATAAGTTCAGTTCAGTTCAGTTCAGAACCTATAAATTCAGTTTAGAAAAGTTATATACAGAGTATTATTTTTAAAAACCGACGCAAAAACATTTGATATTATTAATTATTCGATACTCCCTCCGACCCAGACGAAAGGTAACATGGTGAAAAATGGGTTATTTAAGAAAAGAGGTAAAAAGGAGGGGCAAAGATGGAAAGATTGGTGAGTGGGCCACATGGGTAGCGGGTATTATTAAATGGGTTTAGGTGAGTTAAATAAGGAGTTAGTGGGTGGGCCACATGATGGCATTTGTGTAAATATAAGGAGGGTATAAGGATTATATTGTCCAAAAATATGCCATTTATAGTATGTTACCTTTGGTATGGTTCGTCCATTTTAGGTAACTGTTACCTTTGGTCTGGGTCGGAGGGAGTACATGTTTACATTATTATTTTTTTAAAAAAAATTATCACTCTTTTCATTATTTTTTTATCGTAATGTAACCATAGTACTTCCTCCATTCAACTCCAAACTACCATATTGGTTTTTGCATACTATTCACAAATGAATCTTCAATTGCAATTTTCTCTCAATATATAAGTGAAAATATATTCTTGTGGGATCTTATTTGATTCGTCTTTACGAGTACATTCAATGTTGTTAGGATCGAGATTCTACTTTGGATCGATGGGGAGGGTAGGATCGAATCAGTAGAATCGGATCGTAGAATCGCAAGATTCTACAAACTCACTAAATATAATTTTTTATTTGGTAATAACATATAATTGAAGATCAAATCACTTATTTATTAATATTTATCCATAAAATATTGGTAATTAATGATTTTATTATCATTGTATGAACATGTTTCTACAACTTACACGCAATTTGGGTTTTACGGTGTCATTATATAATAATATATATTAATATTTTTAATATGGAATCAGATCGTAGGATCGTAAAATCGTAGGATCGTGTTATGATCCCCTCTCTATAAATTTTCAAATTAATAGGATCATAAGATTCTACAACTATGATAGAATCGTAGGATCCAGGATCGGTCAAGCATTTTTGGATCGTAAAATCGTAGAATCGTTGGATCAAATCGCGATTCTGACAACAATGAGTACATTAAAAATATGTAACTTTTATAATTTTTGCATATACGTAGCTAATGATATTTACTGCGCAAAACATGCGTTGGCAAACGTGAAAAGTGTACTATGGTAGTTTGGAGTTGAATGGAGGAAGTATAATGTATGAACAAACCAATATATATAAAGCGGAAAAAATGTTAGTATTATTTTACCTTGTGTTTTAGACTTTAAATATTTTTTTATCGGTGTTCTCTCTTGGTTGACCACTAATTTCTTGTAAGAAAAATTGTTTAATCTCAATAAAAGTTTGCGTTTATAATAATAATAATAATAATAATAATAATAATAATAATAATAATAATAATAATAATAATAATAATAATAATAATAATAATAATAATAATAATAATAATAATAATAATAATAATAATAATAATAATAATAATAATAATAATAAAGTTAAATTAATTTAAGTTAATTTAAATTCGGATTGTGTAAGTTGATTCGAGATCCTCCAACTTGATTGATTTAGTTGAGATCTTATAAGTTGATTGATTCGAGATCTTATAAGTTCGATTCGATCCAATAATTTGATTGATTCGAGATCTGTAAGTTCGATTGATTCGATCCTATAAGTTGATTCGATTCGGTTTAGATCCTATAAGTTCGATTCGATTCGAGATCGATTCGTTTGATTCAAAAGAACATGGCCGAAATGGAGAGTGGCATAAATGGAGAGAATCCCAATTGCATTTTGTGGTAGATAACTTATCTATCTTTAATGTAACATATTTTTTACAAGCTCGGGTAAACAATTATTTGGAAAAATGAATTACGAAGTATAATCAACAAACTCGTTTACCTAAAAAATAAGCCTCACCTTCATTAAAGATCTATCATTGAAAATTCGAAACGGATAACAACATCTTAGAATATCTACAACAACAAAAAACATCTATGCTTAAACATGATATTTTTACAATTATCACTACATAACAATAAAAATTGTGTATCAAAAAATGATTTTTTTGTCACTCTGAGTCTGTCATCCAAATGTGATGAATTTGACAATGGGAGTTGTGGGGTTTTTATTCTTTTTATTATTTGTTTTTGGTGGGATTTTGTTGTTAGGTGGAAGGCTGAGCACCCATTTAAAACTAATTATTGTTGTGTAAAATTTTTGGGAAAAAATCATCTCAGGATAAGATGAGGTGGATGGGTTGAGAGCCCACAAAAAATAACGAAATTTTGTTGTTGTTGTGGATGCTCTTAAGGCCCTGTTCTTTTGGATTGAAACGAATCTGATCTGAACTGAACTGAATTTATAGGATCTGAACTTAACTGAATTGAACTTATTGGATCTGAACTGAACTGAATTGAACTTATAGGATCTGAACTGAACTGAACTTATAGGATCTGAACTGAACTTATAGGATCTGAACTGAACTGAACTTATAAGATCTGAACTTTTCTGAACTGAACTTATAAGAGCCGAACTTAACTTAATTTTATTTTATTTAACTTAACTTAACTTAACTTAACTATTATTATTATTATTATTATTATTGTTGTTGTTGTTGTTGTTGTTGTTGTTGTTGTTGTTGTTGTTGTTGTATTATTATTGTTATTATTGTTATTATTATTATTATTATTATTATTATTATTATTATTATTATTGTTATTATTATTGTTATTATTATTATTATTATTATTATTATTATTATTGTTATTATTGTTATTATTATTGTTATTATTGTTATTATTATTATTATTATTACTATTACTATTACTATTATTACTATTACTATTACTATTATTATTACTTGCCAAGAGAGAACATTGTTAAAAAAAATTATTGTCTAAAACACTAGGTAAAATAATAAAATTTTCCCGCTTTATATGCATTGGTATGTTCATACATTATACTACGATTATATTACGATAACAAATAAATCACATATTATATCTTTTTTTTTAACCATTTATCTCCATATTATCATAATCCTCATCACTTTCATCTTCACTATCACTCTCAACAACGGATCCATTGCCTCGCCAAATATTTTTGACTATGTTGTTTCGTACCTAATACATGGCGTTATTCCGCTTTTTATCAAACATGCCCAAATCTATTGTGACGCTGAAATTATTAATGAGAGGAGTGATTTTTTTTTAAAATAATGATGTATGTATCGAATAATTAATGTCAAATATTTTTGTACCGGTCTTTAAAAATAATACTATAGCTTTTCTGAACTAAATTTATAGGATCTGAATTTTTCTGAACTGAACTTATAGGATCTGAACTGAACTGAACTTATAGGATCTGAACTGAACTGACTAAACTTATAGGATCTGAGGTGAACTGAAATTAAGTGACTTTAAGTCCAAAAGAACAGGGCCTAAACAAGACTATATTTTGTCGTTTTACAAAAAAAACTCATTGTAAAATCCAATACTAATATTTTACCTAATTAATAACTACTCCTATAATTCAAGTTTCACCAGCAACCATCATATTTTCATGATAAAGACATAGTCTTTATTACAATACTATATATATAATTACAAAACTGTATTGTAAAATCGTTTTATGGAGATTTACTCCCCCCAAAAAAATTACATTTTATTTCACAAATATAAGAAGGTTAAAAGTTAAAATTAAAAACCCATCACAAATAGTTTACTTTTGTAATACTCTACTGAACCAAAGACGTTATTCGGGTGGGTTACCTCTTTGAGGAGGTACATTGATAGGGTTAAAATCCGATTAGTGTTTAAAGGATTGAAAATAATACTCATATCAACAAAGTGCACCTTCTTTTCTGGTTATCCATACAAAAGAACTCCACAGACCACAGTTAAGCGTGCTTGACTGAGAGTGCTTGACTGAGAGTAATCTTTGGATGGGTGACCTCATGAGAAGGTTCCCGGGATGCGCATGAGTGAGGACAAAATGCGCTGAAAAGGACCCGTGTTGATCTATGAGCCATGTACACAGCCTGATAAGCTACCGAGTAACCGTTCCCGACCCAGAGCTTGGGCCGGGGTGTTACAACTTTATCTTAGATTATTACAGTCACAAAATTGATGGTAATGTAATAATGTGCGGATTAATTACTAATTTGTTCTATCCTTATATGTACAATGTTCAATAATTCTAGGGCGGGATTGTCTTTTTCTTGTAAATTGACAAAATGTGATCACTATTTGGTAAAAATTGATAACTTTATGATAAATAATGTTTACTTTGAAAAAATGGTCATCTTTTAACCCTATTTACTTGAAAATGGTCACCATTTACCTAAAAGTGATCAGATTTTTCTCGTTTGCGCATACGAGGGTCGCACGATAAAATTTGCGGTGCAACGGTACCACGTAAATTGCCGAAAGAATTGAGGTACGAAAGTGAGAAAACATGTAAATAAATAAAACCTCATGTTTTTGATGGTGTAATGTTAGCAACCAGAAATGCGTTAGTATTCCATGAATCTACTCCGTATTTCCCAAAAATTTAAATTTTGCTAGTACTGTTTATAACTATAGTTGACAATAACTCTCGCATATTATCAACCGAGGGCTTCTATCTACCTTCTCCTTTCGACTTTCTCTCCAACCTTCTCCCTTTCTCCTCTAACAATTGATTAAATTAGTATATATCGTGTGGGGTCGAATGGAGAGTAGAGGGAGCAAAATATATGGGTATTTTAATCGGTTGTGAGAGAAGAAGGTAGAAGAGAAGGTAGAAAAGAGAAGGTACATAGTTATTCTCTTATATCAAGGGGACACATTTACAAATGTAACAATCTTACTCACTTGAAAAAAAAAATCAACTTCCTTTATTTTAGTCACAAATTCTCAATTAAAACGGTATTATCTGTTTATCTTAAGCTTAAAACGTGTCATGTATAATATTATAATGGGTCAAGTACATACCACTTATGATATAATACTTGATCCGTCTTAGTTCTTACGCTTAAGACGACACAAAGACTACTGTATGTATTCTAGAAGACACAAAAATTCCGATGCATATACATCCATCCGTACCATTATTGCTTAGCTTAGATTAAAATGTGAGCTATCATGAACATGGAGTATATATAATAAATAGCATAATTAATTATTGAGACGAATGAAGTATATTTCTTCTTGGACAATGTCAAAGTAAACTAAGCAATTGTGTGTTCACATGTCGAGTATCTAATATTTGAGAGTTAAAATCGTCCCTAATCAGAAGACCAAGTTAATTGGATTATCGATATTTTTTACTCTTATTTCTATTCTATTTTACTAAATTTTTTTATCTAGGGGAAGCGAACAAATTCCATGAGAGGTGTATAATGAAACAAGATCAACTAGAAAAGAAATCGAAAATGTTAATTAAAATTTCCAAAATGTTTTAATGCTGGCCAACGGGACGGGGGCGACTTTTCTTGCAAATCATTCTAAATTTTGCGTGATATCATAACATGATATCAAGTGCAATAACAAAAATACCGCAAAAGATTAATGAAAATAACGAATTTTTTTTATTAATATTATGTATAACAGATTTGACACGCGAGTATTATTATTACGTATTGATGGGGCATATTCTGCACCCGCTGACCAGTCAACATATTGAGCAAGGTCAAAGATATCCACAGCAAGTCAACGGCTTAGACAGCCTAACCGACGCAGCCTGTCGGCCTGTCTCTTGGGTCCCGGCTGGGGCAACTGGCCAGCCGAGGCACACATCCGCGAACTCATATCCAAGACCCATCGGCGGTGAGTCAACAAGGCCCGCCGGCCTGCCATGGGTCCCTCGGCCGAGGGGTAGATCAGTCTTTCCACCTGTTAGTCACTTGGCCACTTGGCCACTACGTGACAAAAGGTGAAAGTCTATAAATACTCCTCAACTCTCATTGAGGAGGAGATCCACAATTTAACCTAAGAATCACTATTCATCTGGTAATATCTTCCTTATAACTCTACAATACATACTTCGCCAAGTAACAACAGCTTATCTCTCTAAGTTTACTGACTTGGGCGTCGGAGTGAGTTCGCTCGGTCCAAAGCCGAGCCCTCAGTTTGTTCATCGTTTCAGGAGACCGCAAGGAGGATCCAACTAAAGACGTCATTCTACAAGCACGGGTGGTAACGTATAACTGCTCTGGAATTACACCCGGAACAATTGGCGCCGTCTGTGGGGATAAGATACTAGAAGCTAGTCACATTCATTCCCAAAAAAAAAAAAAAAAACCAAAACAAAAACCCACTCAAAAAGCTAAGAAGATGTCGAAACAACCAGAGAAGGTGTTAGTGGAAAACGAATTCTACCAAGACGACACATTCCACAACTCAGAAATCGGGCAGTCTCCCACCGGCCGTGTCACTGATATGCCGCTGCCCGCCAACCAGGTCACCATGATGGGACATGTGGTTGATGTGGCAAAACTGAAGCTACTCCTGGACCTCATTGATAGTACGTCGGCTCACACTGTCACACCGACAAGAGCGGCGGGACCCGTCCAGGAGACCAGGGCCCAGAATGTGACTCCAAGAGACTTGAATGGAGCACTGGAAGAAGCTGGCCCTGTCAAGACGCCGGGGGAGCCCAGAGCGCTAGTGGTAGACCTTAGTCCTTCCCGCACTCGCGGGAGGACGGCGTCGCCGCAGCGCCGACGAGGCACCCCCGGAGGAGTGAAGAAGTCCGACTCACCGAGTCGGAGAAGAAGCCCGACTCACCGAGTCGGAGAAGAAGCCCTTCCCGCCATGGGGAGAGGCCAGGACTAGGGATGTGAGGAGCCGATCGCCGCGTGTCGTTCGACACGTGGTCGCGACCCCTCGGCGCCTACGTCCTAGATACCCCGGTGCCGACTAAGCTGAAGTTGCCACCTATAGCATACAAAGGAGAAGGCGACCCAACCGACCACGTCGAGGCTTACGAGTCTCACATGTCAGTATGGGAGCAACCCGATGAGGTTTGGTGCCGAGTCTTCCCAACGACACTGCATGGGATGGCACAAAGTTGGTACAAGGGGCTACCCGACGGGTCGGTATACTGTTACGCCGACCTAAAGGACACGTTCCTAGCCCAGTATTCCTGCAACAAGAGGAGGGCCGTGGAGACCTCGGACCTCCCGATCGTCGACAGGAAGGAGGCGAATCTCTCCGAAGTTATGTGAAGAGGTTCGACGCAAGGTTCGCGGCCGTGAGTGAGCAGTGAACTGGCGCCTTCGGCGATGAAAGGCCTCCCGAGAGGAGACCTAAAGAATGAGCTCATCAAGTGCGGCGGCCAGAGACTAGACTCCGCCGGGGAAAATGGCCGATCAAGCCATTAAGGTGGAGGAATACCACAAAACCTGGGTAGGCCCCAGCGAGGCCGAGCACTCGAGAAAGAAAAAGCGCCGGGAGGACAACCGGATGAAAGACGCCGTGACAATAATGGGTCACGGTCGACGTGTCCACTAGAAAACGAGGTCGGCGGACGGGGAGTTCGGGAACAAACCGCCAGAAGCGGTACAATGATCACACCCCCCTGGCCGTGTTTGCCACCGAGGTTTTCGCCCTGAGCAAGAACGAGGGTCAGAAGTGGGAGAGGCCTCCCAGGCCGAGGAGTGATGGTGACACGAGCCGATCGTGAGTACCACGGCCACACCGGTCACCTTACTGACAACTGCCGGCATCTGAAGAATGCCATCGAGGAACTGATCCGGAAGGGGAGCCTCGGCAAGTATGTTGCCAAAGGCCAAAAGACTGACGCCGGCGGTTCAGATAAGAAATCCGTCTTCGAACGGATAAGAGTAATTCATGTTGTCATGGGGGCAACGAGAACGGCGGGTCCGCTCATGGGCACAAACGGCACTTGAACGAGCTGTATCAAGCCATCAACTTTGTGCCCAACACAGCGACTCCCGCTTCCAGCATCCCCGATATAACTATTGGGAAGAAGGACTACGAGGGAGTCATCGCCCCTCACAGCGACCCACTCGTAGTCCACTTGGACATAGCCAACCACCTGGTGAAGAGGTGCCTGATTGACACAGGCGCCTACACGAACATTATGTACAGCGAATGCTTTCTCAACCTCGGTCTGAAGGTTGAAGACTTGAGCCCCTGCACCAATCCGTTGTACAACTTTTCTGGGGCCGGCCTGGTACCCCTTGGGTCAATCAGGCTGTCGGTGAGGTTCGGCGAGGGAAGTGTGGCCAAAAACGTTATGTCTGAGTTCGTGGTCATTGACGGCTCGTCCGCCTACAACGTTCTCATAGGCCGGGTCACCCTGAGCGAGGCCGATGCAGTAATGTCCGTCCGGGCTCTGACATTGATGTATGTCTCGGACCTGGGGGAAGCGCATAAGCTCGTTTCAAAGAACGAAAAGGACGAAGTGGTCAATGTCCAAGTGTCCGCCAGAGGGTGCAATATGCAATCCTTCAAAGTGGCGAAGAAGTCAGAGAAGGGGAAGAGCCCATCCTTGCAACAGGAGGGCGAGCGCATGGATACCACCGTCGGCATGGTCGAAGGAGCGGAGACCGAAGAGGTAGAGATTGACCCAGGCCGCACCGTAACTATCGGTGTTAACACGGAACCAAAATTCGAGCCGCACTCCTAGATCTGCTGAGAAAGAACAAAGACGTCTTCGCCTACTCAGCGGCCGAGATGCCAGGCGTGAGCCGGGAGGTAATTGTTCACAAGCTGAACGTACTCCCCACCGCTCGCCCTGTCAAGCAAAGGATGAGGAACTCCTCAGCCGAGAAGGATGAGGCCATAAAAGCCGAGGTAGATAAATTACTGGCGGCGGGCTTTATCATGCCTTGTACCTACCCTGAGTTGTTAGCTAATGTTGTAATGGTGAGGAAATCATCGGGGGCATGGAGGATGTGCGTGGATTTTACCAATCTTAATAAAGCATGCCCCAAAGATTGCTATCCCCTACCTCGAATAGATAGTTTAATCAACGCGACGGCAGGTTACACTATGCTGAGCCTGTTGGACGCCTTCTCAGGGTATCATCAGGTGTTCATGGCCGAGGAAGACATGCCTAAATGCGCATTCATCACTGCTAACGGCACATACATGTACAAAATGATGCCGTTTGGTTTAAAGAACGACGGTGCAACTTACACAAGACTGGTGGACAAAGTGTTCCAAAATAAAAAAGGGCGAAACATTGAGGCTTACGTCGACGATGCTATTGAAAAAAGCAAGTCCGACAGCGAGCACTTAGCCGATTTACACGAGATATTTTGTTCACTAAGGAAGTACAAGATGAAGCTCAACCCAATGAAATGCAACTTTGGTGTCCGGGCAGGTAAGTTCCTCGGCGTACTTGTCAGTGCCAGGGGAATTGACGCCAATCCAGACAAAGTCCAGGCGATCCTAGACCTGCCGGAGCCGAGGAATCGAAAGGAGGTCATGATGCTGACCGGGAGGATGGCGGCTCTAGCCCGTTTCATCTCTCGGTCAGCCGACAAGAGCACCCCATTCTTCAAGGTGTTGAAGGGGAATAAAGACTTCGGCTGGGGGGAGGAGCAGAGCACAGCTTTCAAACAACTGAAAGCTCATCTTCAGACTCTCCCAACCCTGTCTAGGCCAATGCTGGGGGAAACACTATATCTGTACATAGCAGTTACCTCGGCCACGGTCAGTGCCGTGATCGTCAGAGAAGAGGACAAGCAACAGCACCCAATCTACTTTGTCAGCCATACATTGTTGCCCGCCGAGAGAAATTACCCAACGATTGAAAAAGCAGCTTTTCTTGTCGTCGTCCGCAAGGAAACGAAACCCTACTTCGACGCACATCCGTGACGGTCCTAACCGACCAGCCGTTGGAGAAAGCATTGGAAAAATTTGAGCAATCCGGCAGACTCATCAAATGGGCGAGAGCTATCCGGCCGGCATTCAAAGACAAGCCGAGGCCCTCGATAAAGGGACAGGCATCGGCGATTTCTGGCCGAATGCACATACCAAGAAGAGCAAAACCCCGGAGTATGGGAGGTATACACCGACGGGTCCTCCACGACGAACGACTCGGGAGCGGCATACTTATCATCAGCCCAAACGGGGACGAGTTCGAGTACACCTTGAAGTTTACCTTCTCGGCCTCAAACAACGAATCCGAATACGAGGCGGTGATAACCGGAGTCGAGCTAGCTAGGGACGCAGGGGCGGAGCACATCATTTTGAAAACAGATTCACTTTTGGTGGCTAATCAAATCAGAGGAGAGTACGAGACTCGAGACGACGGAATGGTAAAATACCTGGAAAGGGTAAAAGCTGACACCTCAAAGTTGAAATCTTTTCAGATACAATGCATTCAGTCGAGAACAACCGAGCCGACGCTCTCTCAAAACTCGAGTTCAACCATCAAGAATGTCACCGAACCGTCTTTGGTGGACATCAGGAATGCCAAGAGCATTACTGAGGCCGTCGGCATGGTGGGTAACATAGAGACCGAGACAACGTGGATGACTCCGATAATGAAATAAAAAATTGACAAGTGAACTACCGGAGGACCGCAGTCTCTCGCAGAAAATAAAGAGGATCGCAGCAAGGTACTTGGTGTTTGAAGGGGAATTGTACAGGAGGTCCGTGACGAGGCCACTCTTAAAGTGCGTCGGTCCAGCTGACGCGGAGCTAATACTGACAGAGATCCACGAAGGCATCTGCGGCCATCACATGGGGGCAAGAACACTAGCCCACCAAGCTCTCCGAGCCGGCTACTTCTGGCCCACCATGCTTGCGGATTCCAGAGCCAAGACCAAAAAATGCAACAACTGTCAAATGCATGCTCCGGTGATACATGCGCCATCCCGAGACCTACAGCCGGTACTTAATCCCCTTCCTTTCGCACAGTGGGGGATGGATCTACTAGGGCCATTTCCAACGGCATCCGGCGGAAGAAAGTTCTTGATTGTCGCCGTTGACTACTTCACCAAATGGGTTGAAGCTATAGCAGTACCTGCAAAGACGACGACAGCCGTAAGAAAGGTAATATGGGAAAATGTCATAACTCGTTTTGGGTTACTCCAAGTCATCGTATTCGACCACGGCCGAGAGTTTTGGAGTGACACAATAATGAGCTGGCTGGAAGAACTCGGTATCAAATTTGCATACTCCTCCGTCTGTCACCCACAGAGCAACGGACAGGCGGAGGCGGCCAATAAAACAATCCTCAACGGTTTGAAGAAGACAGTTGAAGACCTAAAGGGAAGATGGGCCGATGAACTACCCGGCGTCCTGTGGTCCCTGCGAACCACGGAGAAAGAAGCAACGGGGTACAGTCCGTTCCACTTAGTCTACGGGTCCGAAGCAGTCCTGCCAATTGAAGCAACGGTGCCGACATTCAGAACGGCCACCTTTAACCCGGTTGAAAATGAGGAAGGCTTAAGAACCTCCCTAGACCTGGTTGAAGAAAGCCGAGATACAGCACACCTCAACTTGGCGGTATACCAAAACCGAATGAGAAGAGCTTACAACCGAAGAGTCCACAGAAAGGACTTGAAAGTAGGGGATCTAGTCCTAAGAAAGTCGGCCGCCACCAACAAGGGAAACATTCATGGTAAACTAACGGCCAACTGGGAGGGTCCCTACAAAGTGGTTGAAGAAATGAGGCCGGGTACATACCGGTTGACCGACATGGAGGGTGTGCCTCTGATGAGCCATTGGAACACTGACAATCTCAGGAAATACTTTGTGTAGCGGCGGAGGTGTCCAAAACAATTGTTGGCACCCCAACGCATGTTTACATCTAATGAAGAATCACCCAATTTTTTCCATCAAAGTGTTTATCCTCTCCGCGGTCATATCGAGGTAGACGCCACGGCCCAAGCCGGGCAGTCACCCCAAGAATGCTGTCGCGCCGTAACCCCTAGTCGCCTCGGCCCGCCGAAGGCCTGGCAGGGGACACAACGGTCGATACGCCAAAGAATGCTGTCGCGCCGTAACCCCTATTCGCCTCGGCCCGCCGAAGGCCTGGCAGGGGACACAACGGTCGATACGCCAAAGAATGTTGTCGCGCCGTAACCCCTAGTCGCCTCGGCCCGCCGAAGGCCTGGCAAGGGACACAACGGTCGATACGCCAAAGAATGCTGTCGCGCCGTAACCCCTAGTCGCCTCGGCCCGCCGAAGGCCTGGCAGGGGACACAACGGTCGATACGCCAAAGAATGCTGTCGCGCCGTAACACCTAGTCGCCTCGGTCAACCGAAGGCCTGGCAGGGGACACAACGGTCGACACGCTAACATGTTCACAACGGCGGTTGGGAAGCGCAAATCCGACGCCTCGGCTAGACCGAGAGTGAAAGAGGAAGCGACCAACACGCTAACATGTTCGAGAAAAAGACGTTAAACGCAGTTGAGATACGCATTCTAGCTGCTTCGGCTAAGCTGAAGGTAAAAATGAAAAAGCGCTCAATTAATAACGCAAGAAGACAAGAAAAGACCTCGGCCAAGCCAGAGGCAAAACAAGCAAACTTTCATTAACGACAACAGATTACAAACGAGAAGAATGCAGACGACGGCCGTCCCCATAGGGATAAGCCAAAACGCAACCTACCAAAGTTTTACATAAACAAGGAAAAGAAAAGCAAAAGGTTACAGACATGATATTTGAAGCGCCAAAAGATGGCAGGGAGGAAAGGCTCAGTAGTGGGCCCCGAACAGCTAAAGTTATCCGAGACGCCGGGTGAGTCTGGTGACGACCGCCCGTCTCCCTACGCTTGATGCTGCCCACCATCGGCAGCAGCAGCGTCAACTTCGGTGGCCGGCCCAGAGGAAAGCTTGTCATCTCCACATGCCTTCAGCCTTTCAGCCTCCTCTTCGGCCTCCTTCACCTTTGCATCATAGGCCGCCTTGGCCTCGGCTATCTGAGCCGCCTTCGCCGCCTCCTCCTTTTCCGCAACCGCTTTTTCCGCGGCATCGGCCATCTCATCCAGAAGCTGTTCAAATTTCTCCCACGGGAAGGAGTCGTCAGGAATGAGCCTCTTGATTGCCTCCCTGGTCGCTTCCTCGGCCTGATCCCGGAATTGAGCGCACAGGTCAGGGAGGATCTTATCTTGAAGCACCTCAATATCTTTCTCCCTTTGGGCAAGAACAGCCCTAGTGTCCGCGAGTGCCTCCGACTGAGCCTCATACATCTCCCTCCATTCTTCCCTTTTGACAACAACGGCGTCGTAGCCACCCTTATACCTGTCCCGCTCCTCCAGCAACTGGGCAGAGGTGGCATCAGCAGCCTCAACTTTGGCCCTCTCGGTCAGTAGCTGCTTCTCAGCTTCCTCCGCACGCTTCCGAGCAGCTAGGAGGTCAAGCTTAGCCTTCCCGGCTTCTCCCTTTGCAGCGGAGAGATCAAGCTTAAGCCGTTGGATCAGTGACCCAGCCTGGGCCATGGCCTGTTCTTGCTCCATAAGGTAGGAGCCGGCCAGTTGAGTCCACTTCGCCAGCCTCTTGGATATTCTTGTACCCTCTGCCACAAGCTCGACGGGGGGAACCTTCTGGAGTATGGAGTCAACGGTGACATTCCTATCACCCGCCTTCTCAGGCTGCTTCTCCAATTGCCGCTCAGTAAGAACGGCGGCTGCCGACAGTGGATCTACAAAAATTCACACAGCGCATCCATGTCAACATTCATTGACACATCAGAGAGTCTGTCATCGGGAATGCATAACGAACCAGCTAAGTCTGAACCACAGGTTAGGTCCGTACCAGTCCGGACCCTCTTAAACGGAGGACTGGGTGAGTCTTCCTTTTCCTCGGCAACGGTAGAAGCCGGCAGTGGCTCTCTTCTCTTCTTCGGAGGAGGAGGGCCCTTCGCAACGGTCACCACCTCCTCGGAGACATCGATGACTTCCACATGCTCCTTCTGGGTCGTTGGGGTTGAAGAAGGAGTTGGGATTGACGCCGTCGCCAACCTGGACGCTGCCTTTGGATTTCTCTTCGGCACGCCTCCGAGAACCCGTGCTTGAGCCGCCGCCGGATCCAGTGCCTTCAGCTGCTTATCCATAAGTTCGTTGGGAGCCAGTCTACGATCACGCGCGTCAGCCTGAGGGTGCCGCTCAACGACGTTCCCGTCCTTATCAAGCCCTAACCTCTTCAAGGTCCTCTCAGACAGATCCTGGCCAAACCGGTCTGCAAGAAACCAGACAAGAGTTACATAAAAGAAGTAAAACAAAGCTCTAAAAACGAGTGTAATGAGGCAAAGATGGGCCTTACACCGACCCTACTCACCCTGGTTGAGGGCCGGTATGAGGCCGACGCGGCAAAGCAGCTCATCCTGAAGAATAATCTGAGTCGGGGGCACCCATCCCTTCTCAGCATCAAACAGCTGCATCGCCCGCTCCTCGTCCGCACCAAGAGGAACCCTACTGGCATCCATCTTGAGTTTACTCTGGGAGACCCATTTTTCACGCTCCCTCTTACTCTCGCATCGTAAGTTGACTTGGTCTTTGGAAGGACCGGGGGGTAGCAGAGATAGTCATCCGCACTTCGACGTACACCCACCGCCCCTTCCGGTCCTTGCGGGAGGAAAGCTTATCAACAGAGAGGACGCCCGGCTCCATCTGCACACTGTACCACCCCACCTTACCGGGGGTCGATGCCCGAAGATGATGAAGCCGGCGGAATAAGTTAACTGTGGGTACCTCCCCCTTAAAAAGACAGAGCCATACGAAGCCAACTATCGTCCTAATGGCCAACGGATGCAGTTGAGCCACGGCGACGTTCATAGCTTTGATGATGGCCGTGACGTATTTATTCAAAGGAAACCGGAGCCCATACTCCAGGTGCCTGATATACACGCCGATATGACCCGGAGGAGGGCAACAGACCGCCTGACCCTCCCCAGGGATAACAATTTTGTACCCCTCATCGAAGTAGAAATGACCCTCGAAAAGAGTTCCACCGGAGCAACTGGCGAATTTATTGGCCCAGGCACGGTCAGGACCGGTCATGCACGCCTCGCCGTGATCCAGGATATGCGGCCTCTCTTCACCAGAAGGAATCCCTTCCTCACAGTCATCATCAACATCATCATCCTCCTAACCCTCCAGAGCTTTTGGATCGACTTCGGAGACGGAGACCTAGGGCCCCCAAACCTTATCGGGATGGCGTTTAGTATCTCCTCCTCATCAAGACGCAACGGGGAGCCCCACGGCGCAGGCTTACTAGGACCGGCACTAGCAGAAGACATGTTTACAACAAAATTTACAAGTTAAAAAGAGAGGATTTGTTTGTTTACCTTGAAGAAAATGCTACGCCGGAGTAATGATTCTGAAAGCTAGAGAGAAGTTTCGTCAAAGAAGGCTAGAAAGAAGAAAATTTTATAAAAAATGAAATTGGTGGCCAATTTCAGGGACTAACTGCCCTATTTATAGGGAAAAGCCCATGAAGAAGGACCAATCAGGGCACAGCCCATGAAACGTCAGCCAATCAGCAAACAGACACGTGTCAGGCATGCAGCCACGGAATGTCAATCGTTGCAACAGTTGAACGTCAATCAATGCAACAGTGACCAAGCGTCTTCAACACGACCCTTCAAAATCTCTCTGCCTATTCACCTTCCTCAACAAATTCCTAAGTATCTGTTCTCCGCCGGCCACATGATCAACCAGGCTTGTCAGCACCGGCCAGGGGGCAATCAGAAATAACCGACACTCTCCACCCTGGACTCAGCCAGCGTCATTGTCTTTTCCACATCGGATGTCCATTACACAACTATGTGGAGGGGGGATATGGTACGGCCTAAGCAGAGCCACGCCGAGGTAGAGGAAGCCGGGGCAGAAAAATTTTTCTTGCGCAGAATATACGCTCAACATACATCGGAGCCCATACCACGGCATAGACTACGCTGGGGCAAATTGATGGGGCATATTCTGCACCCGCTGACCAGTCAACATATTGAGCAAGGTCAAAGATATCCACAGCAAGTCAACGGCTTAGACAACCTAACCGACGCAGCCTGTCGGCCTGTCTCTTGGGTCCCGGCTGGGGCAACTGGCCAGCCGAGGCACACATCTGCGAACTCATATCCAAGACCCATCGACGGTGAGTCAATAAGGCCCGCCGGCCTGCCATGGGTCCCTCGGCCGAGGGGTAGATCAATCTTTCCACCTGTTAGTCACTTGGCCACTTGACCACTACGTGACAAAAGGTGAAAGTCTATAAATACTCCTCAACTCTCATTGAGGAGATCCACAATTTAACCTAAGAATCACTATTCATCTGGTAATATCTTCCTTATCTCTCTACAATACATACTTCGCCAAGTAACAACAGCTTATCTCTCTAAGTTTACTAACTTGGGCGTCGGAGTGAGTTCGCTCGGTCCAAAGCCGAGCCCTCAGTTTGTTCATCGTTTCAGGAGACCGCAAGGAGGATCCAACTAAAGACGTCATTCTACAAGCACGGGTGGTAACGTATAACTGCTCTGGAATTACACCCGGAACACGTATTAGTATATTTTATTGGAAAAGGAGATATTTTTAATAATCATGTTTTTTACTCCCTCCGATCTACATCATAATAGATAAAACTTGCTTTTGGGTGATCTTCGATGCAATACATTTTTCTTCATTTATATGCTACAATACTTTTTTTTGGTAAAAAAATAAAATTTATGAAGAACTTTTTCATAACAAATCTTTATATATAAGTTTTGTCTTTTAAAATTTTATACTTTTAGCAATATTTTTGGTCAAAATTTTTAAAGTTTGACCACCAAAAAGTGAATGTGACCTTTGGTATGGATCGGTGGGAGTATATACTTTTGATAACTGATAATAATCTGTAAATTACTTCATTATATTGGTATAATTTTACAAAAGTTTAAAACTTGGTCGACCGCAAAAACGGTCCACGTTCTCTTTATTTCACGTGATATAAATGCTTCGTACAAAACTATAAATGTACAATTTAAAAACTTTGACAATCAAAAAGTGAATGTTACCTTTGATATGGATCTGTGGGACTATATACTTGATAATGATAATAATCTGTAAATTACTTTATTATATTGGTATGATTTTACAAAGGTTTAAAACTAACTCAACCGCAAAAAAGGGTCCACGTTCTCTTTCTTTCGTGATATAAATGCTTTGTACAAAACTATAAATGCAAATTGTACAAACCCTTGTTTATTGGAGCTCATATATTCATAGAACTGGTTACTCATCACCTAGTTTTTCGTACGGATACATTCATTCAAAATGAAACTATGTATGTGGATATACATTACTATCTTTAGCAATTTAGGGTATACGTTACTATCTTTAGAAATTCAATAGATTTCTCTCACAAACTTGCGACGAGTCAAGTACCACTTACATTGCTAGAAAAGACAAAAGTAAAGGTGCGTAGAGAATTACAAAAGACTTGTCTTTATCTATATAAGTAGGTTTTATTTGACCTATCATAAGGTTGTGACGGATATTGTCCGTCACAAATGAGAATTTGTGTTAGCAATTTTGGGTGTAACCTACCAATCGGGTACTATGTGTAATATATTTTTTTATTTCATTTTTTTTTTATAAATATGGATTTTGGGTGTAACCTACAAAATTATTGATATAAACAGCTATTTTTGTCAAATAAGCAAAGATGAAATCGTTAAACCTGGAAATACAGAAAAGTCCTCAAACCTGAAAATCGTTAAAGTTCGAGTCCGGGTTCCCTTGTTATATATATAACCACCCTACATTCACCTTTTGCTCAAATTAGCAACAACCTCAACTTCCCTCAAAATTAGAAAAAATTTCCCTTTAATCCCTTACTTAGAATTCCCACTAGATAGCTCAAAAAAATATAAAAATAAATGGACGAGAATTTCACAATTTCATCCTCAACTTCATCATCATCCAAGGCACCAAAACCCCAAGAATTCCAATTCCCATCAACATTACTATCAAATTTACAATTCTTACTTCAAACTCAACCATTTTGGTGGAATTACGCCATTTTATGGCAAACTACAACTCAAAACATCAACAACAATACCGAAACTCTTAGCTTAATTTGGTCTGAGGGTCATTTCCAAGGCTTCCAAAGCCCATCTACCAAGCCCACTAAGAAGCCGATTATCTCCGACGAAGAAGGCTCTTCAATGGATGACATGGTGACCGATGTGGAATGGTTTTACATGTCTTCACCTACTAGGGCACACCCTATAAAACAAGGTGGTGTATTTGCTAAGGCTTACACTACTGGGGCCTTAGTTTGGTTAAGTGGACCGGGTTCACTAGCCTCGTATAATTGTGACCGCGTGCAAGAAGCCGACTCACATGGGCTAGAGACTTTTGTTATTATACCTGTGTCCAATGGTGTTCTCGAGATGGGTTCTGTTGACTCGATCAATGAGAATTGGGATTTGGTTCAGCAAGTTAATAATCTTTTTGGGTCGTTGAGTGTTCCCGATATGGGCTACACTCGGCCTAATTTTGTCACTAATAGTGACCTACAGAGTCATTTGAGCCTATCTGAGACGTGTGACTCAGACAAGCTCCTGAGTCCTGAGAAAACGGCGAAGAGAAAAGGGAGACGTCGTAGTGGGACTCTCCCTGTCACAGTCAATCACGTGGAAGCGGAGAGACAAAGGAGAGACAAAATGAATAGTCGATTTTATGCCCTACGGTCCGTTGTCCCGTATGTGTCCAAAATGGACAAGGCGTCCCTGTTAGGTGACGCCGTGGCATATATCAATGAGTTAAAAAGTAAAGTAGAAAGGTTAGAGTCAAAACTTCAAACAAAGAAGGAGTGTACTAGTAATAGTGACAATTGCACGAGTACGCTTTTAAAAGACAAGAAAATGATTAACGTGCCTAGTGAAAATTACCGTAAAGAAATGAATGCGACAATTCCAGCTGAAGTTAATGTTAGGATTTTGGGTAGTGAGGCTATGATTAGGGTTCAATGTGAGAAAATTAATCACCCTTCCGCAATATTAATGGATTTGTTTAAGGAGCTTAATTTGCAAGTTAAACATGCTACTATTTCTACTATAGGAGAGTTAATGATTCAAGATGTTGTGATTTCTAACGTTCCAATGGAGATATGGAGTTCGGATGAATTGAAAAATGTAATCTTTGGAAGATTAACGATGTAGATCGATGAAGAAGGAGGATTAAAAGTTCGATTATGTAACTTGGTCTTTTCAGTTTTCAAATAATTCTAGCATGAAACTGCTTCAGTTGTACATTAAATGTAAAACCGACTAGCTCTAATGATAATGTATATGTTTATTTATTTTTTTTTTTTAATTTTTCCGTTAGTGTCTATGTGGTCCATTCCCCTTGAACTAATTTTTTAGCACTCCTATATGGATGCAGACTCATGCATCATTCATGAATCCGTCTTATCTAGGGAATGAACCAACATATAAGGACTATACTATAGGTTATATGCAATTAGTAGATTATACAACTGGTTGTAAGTAGTTTATGTACAACCTTTTCAATGTTGTCGAGTTTTATTATAAAGTTGTCGAGCTTTACTAACAAAATTGTCGAGTTACAATACAAAGTTATTGAGCTTAAAATGAATAATTATTAAACTCAATAACTTTTTAAATTAGCTCAATAACTTATAAAATAGCTCGACAACTTTGTGTAAAGAACTCAACAATTTTGAGGCGGTTGTACAATGCTAATATACAACTGGTTGTAAGATAGTATACCTGCTTTTTTGCTTTCATTTAACTAGATGATACTCTCTTTATTCCGACTTATTTACCTTTTGTATTATTTGTGAATACGAAGTAGTAATTTAATCAGATGTAAACAAATAATTAAGACAGAGAACTCCTAAGTATGTATAGTTAAGGTGGTGGGAAGTAAGCATTCGAAATTCCCAAATAGATGAAGTCGTGGGTTCAATTATTATACATATAATGTTTTTTATTTCGGATGATAAAGAAGTTCATTGAATCTAAGGTAGTGTTTGGAAATGTGGAATGATTTCAGTTTTAAAAATCAAAATGTTTGAATTCAATTTCAAATCTAATACCAAAATATCGTTTGAGAAACCCATAGAGTTAGAACTGGAATTGGCGGGACGGATATGAGTTTGAGGTCATCGAAAATCGATTTTTTTTAAATAAATAAATATTGTCATGGAATATATTGGCAATAGGAAAAAAATATCATAAATCAAAATATTACTATGATATTTGCATAATGAAAAAAAAATATAAATAATAGTGATGGAATTGAAATGAGTACTATATGATAGGAATTTGAGAACCTCACATTTTAATTAGGTTGAAATTGATTAGAAATTGAATCTAATTACAGTTCCAAATTCTAGGGTTTTACAAAAGGTTAAAATATCTCAATTACGAAATTTAATTTCAATTCTTGATTCCCACCACCACGAAAAGTATGGTACATTGAGCTTTTAATTTCATTTAATTTTACACCTATACTTCTAAAAATATTTGTACTGTAATTACTATATTGAATTTTCAATTAGCTACCCAATATATTACAAATATTGGTTTTAGCGTTCACTAAATCTTAAATAAAAAACTATCAATTTTATATAGATTTGAATGAATTTTTCCCTATGCGTATTAAAATTCTTTATATTTTATTGTACCGTTTAAAGAAAAAACAATTATTCCCTTTGATTCTCTCGTAGATATTTTAGAGAAAAAATAGTGTGACGTATAAATTTTTCATGTGTGTAGGCGAAATGTAAAATACTCCCTCCTATTCTATATTTTCTTCCATATTTCCTAAAACGGATGATTTAGGTTTTCTTCCCCTTTTTTATTTTGGATACTTTTACTCTTATTTTATTCATCTCCCCCCTATCACCAAACCCCACCCAACTCTTTTACTCATATTTTATTACTTTACTTAATATTTTGGCCCCACAATTTCTTATTTAACCCCCTAATTATTCATCCTTTTCTCCTATCACCAACCCCACCCAACTCTTTTATTCTTATTTTATTTTTCTCCTTAATAACCGTGCCCACAAACAAGTGGAAGAAAATATGGAATTGGAGGGGGTAGCAATCACGTCTTGGCCTTTTCTGCGTACATACGAGGTCCCAAATAGATGCTTGTAATTGATGGTTCATCTTTTCTATTGCTTGCGTAATTTCCTGTTTTTCTCAATAATAACCTCCCCTTGTTTATGGGTGTCCTGTCCCTTATTCATCAACGGGGTTTTTAGTTGTAAGTTGTGGATGGGGTTCGACCGAGGATGGTGTCTTACGGCCTCCTCTGACTGGATGTTGGTTAATGGACTACCTCTGCCCTCTCTTCTTTGTATGGTGGCTTCCTTGATGTGTTGGTCTTTTGGCCATAGGGTGCGGTTTCTGAGGTGTAGGAGTCTTATCTCCGCCGATGGCAGGCTTCGTCGTCTCGCTCATCTCTTTGTCTTTCTTCGTTCTTTTCGCAAGAGCGGAAGTACACCTTGTCTTCGTCACTCTATTGTTGGCTTGCGTCGATGTATTCTGGAAGTCAAGCGTGCTTGTGAAGATGGATCGGTTGTTCGTAGCTTTTCCTCCGCCCCCATCTATCCTATCTGTTCCGGGTGTAATTCCAGAGCAAGTATCGTTACCACCCGTGGCTCGTAGAATAATGTCTTGAGTTGGATTCCTCGCGTCACTATCGTTCCTCTCGGCCTCTCCTGCAACAATGAACGAACTGAGGGCTTGGCTTTGTGCCAAGCGTACTCACTCCGACGCTCAAGTCAGTAAACTCAAAGGATTAAGCTGTGTTACTTGGCTAGATATGTTGTAGAGAGATAAGGGAGATATTACCAGATGAATAGTGTATTTTGGTTTAATTGTTCGATCCTCTCCTCAATAAAGGTTGAGGAGTATTTATAGGCTTTCACCTTTTGTCACGTAGTGGCCAAGTGGCCAAGTGGCTAGTAGGTGGAAAGACTGATCTACCCCTCGGCCGAGGGACCTATGGCAGGCCGGCGGGCCATGTTGACACACCGCCGAGGGGTCTCGGATATGAGTACGCGGGTATGTGTCCCGGCTGGCAGGTTGTCACGCCGAGACCCAGCTAGAGCAGATGGGTCATCGGCTAGCCAAATTTGTATAAGTCGTTGACTTGTTGTGGACATCTTTGACCTTGCTCAGTATGTTGACTTGGTCAGCGGTGCAGAATATGCCCCATCACTATCATCGCAGATCTTGTTTATTTTTATGCTGTATTTTTAGGCTTAAATATTTTCTATGTATGCCTTAGGTATGGCTTTGTAGTGCTAGATTTGGTTGTCGATGTTCTGGTGCTACTTAGTCGAGTAGCTTGCATTGTAGTTGGTAGTACTTTGTAAGTTATTCTCCTTATCGTTGTCAAAAAAAAAAAAAAAAAAAAAAAAATAGATGCTTGTTGTTCTAATCCAATTTGTATGTGTGACTTACATAACATCATTTGTTTTGTTGTATGATTTTATCATCAACTAGTTAGTAAGATACAGACTATATTAAAGAATAATTTTAGTACTTCCTCCGTTTCGGTCATTTGTTGTTCTTTGATTTTGGCACAAAGACCAAGGAAAGGGGAGGGAGCCAATTGTTAATTGACAAGTGGAATAAATTGAATGCAAATGATCAAATTACTCATCAAATTTATTCTTAAAATAGAAAGGACAACAAATGACTGAGACACCCAAAATGGAAAAGGACAACAAATAACCGGGACGGAGGGAGTATTAAATTATGGCCTTTATGGGCTGTTAAGGTTATGTTCGGGTTTGATGCGGAAACTGGATCTTGGGTTTAGTGATCAAATTAACAAGTTTAATTAATGAAATTCGTCATTTTTCTTAGGCGGTTCTTAATTAATCACTGGAATTAAGGAGAGGAGATAAAATAATGAATAGTCGTTTTCATGGGCTATATATAGTTTTGTTGTTGGTAGTCCCGTTTGTGCCTAAAATGCGTCATTGTTTGATGATGTCATGGCATTAATGTGGCCGACTCCCATGACTGAGTACTATGCTATTAATAGACGGGCATATCCGTCTATAATAAGAGACGGATCGGATCCCTCTCACAAAGAGGCAAGTGGGAGGGCAAGTGAAAAATAAACCAAATGGGTTACCATTTGGCCTCCCACTTGCCTCTTTCTCAGAGGGATCCGACCCGTCTCTCATTATAGACGGATATCCCCGTCTATAATGAGACTTGCTGTTAATACTGATAGTTGGACCAACAGCATGCCATTAAAATACATTAAAATGCATGAAATTACCGTGAAGAAATATTAACGCATAAACAGGTAATAGTATAAGGAAAACACGGAAAAAAAAATTAGCAAAAAACTTTGAAATTTTTATCCTTCAGTGGAGAAGAGCCTCTCTATTAGCATTCGATCCCCTAGCTCGACTGCTGATAATCACCCTAGGCGAGGTTAATGAAATGAATTTGTTCAAGGAGATTGGCAAGTTTAACATATGTGTTACATGCATGCTACTATTGGCAAGATGATGTTTATATTTTTAGGGTTTCAAGGAGATATGGAGATATGATGATGAATTGAAAGATGTGTGTAATCTTTAATTTAGAAAATTAAAGTAAAAGATCGAAATATTTTATAGAAGTACTCCGCGTAGTCCGTAGGTATTAAGGGTTTGATTATTATTTAATTAAGTATTGTTGATTTGTTGGCGGCTTTTTCAGAACTTGTGTAAAACGGTTTCATATTAATTGTGTAACATGGATTCACTACTTTCTCTCTGTGATTCTGTCTCAATGAATAATTTACACTTATTTTATTTTATAAAGTAAAAATAAAGTAAGGATAATTTATTGACTGGACCGAGGGAGTAATAAATTCTATGCAAAGTAGTACTAATTAACGAGCCGTTTTATTGGACAATTATCAAGACAATATTCCGTTCAAATCATGTAATTCATTATTTCGACCATTTATTCAACAAACTTGATTGATATTTGAAAAAAAAAATTTGGTAATTCACAAATTCATGCTTAAGACGATAATCTCTCTTAAACATAAAATGAATCAAGTATGGTAGATGAGACAAAACAAGATAGTTAATTTTTTTTTTTATTTTTTTTTTGGTGTTGACTAGTTAGAGTATGCCCTACCGAGAGTTGGGGCAATCTCTTTCGGGGTACTAGAGGCAATTTAATGAGTTGACCCCTCCCAAGTTTGACTTTTCCCTTCGCAAGAGTCAGGAATTGAATCCATGACCACTTGTTCAAGAGATGAGAGCTCTTATCACTCATACTAGCCAACTTTGGTAAAATAAGATACTTAATAACTAACAAAGCTATGTCTTATATATGCCAAGATAGACTTACATATGATTATTACTTCATGCGTTTTAAACCATTGTTTACCTTTATTATTTTTGTTACATAAAAGATAACAAATAACTAGAATGGAATGAATAAGTATTTTACAAATTTAAAAAAGGTAAATAATTGATTGAGACGCTTGAAATTGAAATTCCTTATATACTAAAAGATTAACACATCTCCAAATTCTCCGGCTTATATTTCCCGTCTAGGTGATATTTTTTGGACAATATTTATTTAAGTAATTAATTAGTCTTCACTATCTATATTTACTATTGAACAATATTTATCTCCTAATTAATTTTTTAACATGAATCATGGTTTAACACCTATTAACTTTTACATAAATAATAAGGCTAATAAAATATCTCATTGCAAATTTTCTAATATTTGTCAAATTTTATAATATTTGCAAATTTTATAATATTTGTATCTAAAATATCATATTTATACGGGAGCTACACTCAGGGGCGAGGCCACTAAGGCCTTCGGTGTCGCAGCCGCTACACCGAAGGCGAAAAATTTGGTTATAATTATGTGATTTGCTACACCAAAATTTACTACTTTCACCCTAATTATCTATACATTTTACCTTGAGTATATATTTTGCTACACCGAAATCAAAATCCTGGACTCGCCACTGGCTACACTAATAGGTAAATAAATAATCGGGACGGAGGGACTAATTGTTTACCTCATACGGAGTACTATATTCATATACATAATTGAACCTTGCTTCTAGAACTATATATGTGCATGCATATTGCTAGCTATTCAATTTTTTTTACTATGATTTAACAGCCATACATTTAGCACGTGGTTAATTGGCAAATTCTTTTGGTCAGGATTAAAGGAGTACAATCCAACTTATATAACAATCGAATATTGAAAAGTGACTAAAATGTATCGTGGATAATTCATGGGGTAATACTCCAAAATGCGGTTGCATTCATGCATCCAAATTATCCATGTTTTCTAACTATTCCCTTAATTATTACAAGTAGATAAATTTTTGTAAAGTAATACTCATATGTACTCCGTATTTCGTACGCTATTTCATTTCGCAAATAACTGTGAAAACGGTCTCTTATTAATTTATCGAGAATTATTTTACGTGAAATTTTATGGTGTTTATTTTTAATTGTGACCAAAAGTAGTGATGGAGTTAGGGGAGGGTTAGCAGAAGCGATGCTTCTACCGAAGCATGAAAATTTCAATTTTTTTTTGTTAAAATTTTCGAATTTCTCTAATGCTATTAGTAGTTCAAAGTTCATTTTGTACACGTTTTTATCATTTTGTACTCCAAAATCATTTTATTTCAAGTTATAAAATCATTTCGCGGTAGTTCTTGAGAGACAATCTCTCAAGAAATTACTTTTTAGGATGCAAACCCTTGTCCCACATCGGTAGAATAAAGATGGAAGTTCATCTTTATAAGTGTTTACAAAATATAATAGTATGAGGCATTTTGGGAAGGAGCTCAAGAGTAAATTCGTGAGGGCTTGGCCCAAAGCGGACAATATCGTACTATTATGGGTTGTGGACACGGATCTTTGAGAGACCCAACACGGTGATATTCACGCTTCCGCACAACAAGTGGTATCAGAGCCCAAGGTTCGGCTTGGGCTAGACACGAGGATTCATCAGCAGGCCCAAGACTTGAAGTTGTACACTGTAAGACATGGAACTCCTAGCTCGGGGTGAGTCCTTGAGCAGACCCGGTCCAGGGTTAAATGGATTAAAGGCGTCATAAGTCTTGTGGGACAAAGACCATTTGTGTACTAGAACTGTTTGATCAGGTGGACCCTTATCAGATTGGATGGCAGAGACCGTTTGTGTTCTAGGACTTCTGAAGTGACGGACCCGGTCCAGGGTATATTGGATGTAGAGGATTGTTCGATATGCATGTGTAGCAAATCCCCAAGAAGGGCACATGGACATGCAGGCCCAGGAGCATGTGGGGGCACTCACTTGACCAGGCGGTGACATGTGGTGCAAGACATGACTCGTGGTAGCATGGTGTGTCGGCTAAGGGGAGGTTATCAAAACTTGTGATGTTTCGGGTGTCTAGAAGTTGGGGCTGTAGAGTGGGAGAGTCCTCCATGGAGGTTAAGGTCCGAGTCAAAGATGATGGTCCTTGGTTTGAGGGGAGGATTGTTAGGATGCAAACCCTTGTCCCACATCGGTAGAATAAAGATGAAAGTTCATCTTTATAAGTGTCTACAAAATATAATAGTACGAGGCCTTTTGGGAAGGAGTCCAAGAGTAAATCCGTGAGGGTTTGGCCCAAAGCGAACAATATCGTACTATTATGGACAGTGGACATCGGTGCATCAAAGACCCAACACGGGATATTCACACTTCCGCACAACACTTTCAATGACGAATAGCAACATCTTGCCTTTTTGTGCGTACATAGGAGCCTACAATGAAATGATTTTTGTATAATTTGTGTGGGTGATCCAAGATCCTTCGTTATGCTGTCATAATCTACTTCTTTAGCTAAATTGTTCTACTTACCTATTTTTCTGAATATTTTATAATGATGATCGATATATTTACATACGATTAATATTTATCATTTTTTTAAAAGTATGAAGTTGTAAAAATAAAATTTAAAGTGAATTGTTTTTTAAAGTATGTAATTGTTTTTGTTTGAGTTTTAAATTCCATTTTGAATTGTTCTATCTACTAGATAGTTTTATGGAAAATTTGCTAAACTAGCTAATTATTTTGTCAATTCTGTAAATTTATTTAATGTTCAACAGAAGAATGAACGAAATGAAAGTATTCACAACAATTCTCATTTGTGACGGGTACTATTCCGTCACAAGTACTATTCACATTTACGACGGGTCAAATGTAACCATTTTTTGAGACAATGTGACCATTTTTTCAAAGGTAACATTTTATGAACAGTACTTGAGTTGTTACATTTTATCAAAAAGTGGTCACATTTGCCCGTCGCAAATTGTGACCGTCACAAGGGAGAATTGCTGAAGTATTGAATGGCGTTCCCACGTCATGTCTAAACAGATATGCTAAGCTACATAAAATCATTTACTGATACCGAAGATGTCTTAGTCAAGTAATTAAAACGGAGGTATTGTGGATAATAAGTTCCAATTTTGAATCTCATCCCCTTTATTGTAATACGATTAAGTGTGGGCATCGTTGGACAAAAAAAAAATCATTTAGGCCCATTTCTTTTGGACTTATTTTTCCTTAACTTAACTTAACTTATTTTTACTGAACTTAACTTATTTTTGTTGAACTTTTCTGAACTTATTTTTGCTAAACTTAACTTAACTTATTTTTGCTTAACTTAACTTAAGTAAAGAAAAGTCCAAAAGAATAGGGTCTTACTGATAAATACAAAATTAAAAGATTTCGGGAGTATATAATTATATATGCATCATTATGTTGTATAAAACTTTCTTAAGTTGATAAATAATCGCTTTAAAATTATCTTTTAGATGGATATATATATGGTCATTGTTGATTTTTTTTTTTTCAGGACCTATATATCGGTCCGGTCAAAAGGGGTTTTAAAAGAACAATGGCCTAGAGCCTAAGTTTGAAAGAGGCCCAATTTTCTAGAATTTAAAATGTATGAACATTGACACTAATTATTTAACACAAATTATTGTATGGGGCTGTCTTATGGCATAAGATCAGCCCATAATCCAAAAGCCCAAACAATTATTTAAAGCTCCCTTTTTTTAATCAAATAACCAAAAGTCCTTAATATACTTGTAAAAAAAAAATTTTTATTTTGATAACCTAAAATTTTATATTAATAAATTGTATATTTAAATATGTTAGTTTTTATCATAAAATATCGTGTTGTTAAAATAAAAATAGAATACTAATTAACTTAGGTGTTATTTTTGGGCTTCTCTCCTTTTGGGTCAGTCCTATGCTATAAGACGGGCTTATAGGAGAGTTGCTGATTATTTAATAAGATGGTCTCATACCATAAGACCAGTCCAATTACTTAAAAGCCCAATCATATCCTAGACAAACACAATTACTCCGTAAAACAAAACCTAAACATTACCCCTTTCTCTCATCCTCACTACTAGTAGTCTCTCACAAGTCACAACCAGTGGCGGATCCAGGATTTGAGTAAAGGGGAGGCACCGTAAGAAAAAAAAATTGCGGACAAAAATTGTACATTAAATTCTAATATCGTCAATACATAATAATACGAATGTGCTCTCACACACTAAAGAAATGCCTACTTTTTTTGCCTGTTTTCGACTATGATATAATAAAACAAAATCATTCACTAAACAATCGTGTTTATTTTTAGCTTAAACTAACAATCGTTTGCTTCAATTCAGAAGGCGTCATAATTCATAAAGGTCTTCCATTAACAGCTTCTTCGGGGTTGAACACAAGGAATACGCAGTACAATATAAACACTCAATACGAACAATAAAAGTCTATGTAGAATACCTGAAACGCCTTGTATTTGACAAGTTCTTTAAGCCTATCCACCACAAAGAGTCTCCCTTCATCATCGAAGTACCCAATATCTCCTATGTGCACCCAACCTGCCTTATCGATAGTCGAATTGGTGGCTTGGGGATTAATTGCTGACTGAAATCTACAAACAGTTTGGAAAAAATTGTTGACTGAAATCGAGTCGAATTAAGATCATGGAGACGTGGACTGAACACAAAACTACAAAAATTTTGGAAAAATTATCAGATACCCATGGTCCCATACACAAAAAAAGAGTGGGTTCGGGGAATTAACAAATGATTCATGCTCATACATTCATACTTAAAACTGTTAAGATTAACAAATTAATGGAAATTATTGATTACATGTATAATGAAATTTTAGGGTTTGATAAAAATTAAATAATTAACTAATCCAAACTAACATAAATCTACAATTACACAAATAGATAAATAAATTAACAAACTAATAAGAACAAATTGACAAATTAATCGATAAATATTCAATCAATCAAATGTTCAGTTCAATAATCGAATTTGGGGGAAACAAACTACATACCTAGCTAGGGGTTAGGAGGCACTGAAGCAGACGGTACGTGGACGCCGGACGGTCGGAAGTAAGGAGAAGGTCGGCGGTGACTGGTGAGGTGGTATATCGGTGGCAGATGGTGGTTGAATTTGGGGATCTAGGTTTGTTTTATACAAGGTTTATGTTCTGTTTATGGTTGGTGGGTGTATGCGTCTTTCTTTTTCTTTCCAGATTTTAAGTTTTTTTTTTCTTCTCACGTGAGGGCACTCCCCCCCCCGGCGGTCACAACACAGTATAATCTTATCTTATGCAATCAAACAACTAGTCATGGAACATGTAATTTAACATTATGAAAGACACAAAAAAAGTCTTAGAATATGAACTTGTCAAACTAAAACCAGAAGTTATTAAATTAAAATCTTATCTTACAAACAATAATTAAGATGAAGAAGCTATCAAGTATTCAACTTAAAGATTAAAGTTTTCAACCTAAAGGATTGAGTATTCAAGTTGAGACAACTAGTTATCAAAATTTAGTTGTACTAATTGTCTCAACTTGAAGACTCATTCATATGGACTGAATTTTAATTGAAATCTGAAACTTCCAAGGTCGAAACCGGAACTGGCTTCTTGTTGACGTTGTCGGTGTTCGTCTTCTCGTGTTATTGGTTGGTGTAAGGAGAGAATCGGTGAGTTGTAATTGCAAACACGGTGGAGTCGGTGGCGGACCTGGTGGTGGAGATAGTGGGGACCAGGGACGGGGAAGATAATTACGGCTGTTGTTTAGTGGATGAGAAAAGACTAGAAGGCGTTCATTTTTTTTCTTTATTTTGATTTTAACTCTTGTATCTTATATTTGGGCTCTATTCTCCTATTGGTCTGTCTTATGCTATAGGACGGTCCTATAGGAGAGTTGCTGGAACATTTATGACCCTAGAAATCGGACTAATCTTGGATGGAAGATTGCACATAATTCGTAGAAATTGGACTACTCTTAAAAGCGGTCCAATCTTAAAAACGGCCCAATCTTAACTTTTCTCTTTTTGATAAAAAAACTTTTTTTTTTCAAAAGATCGATTACACTATGTCAGGTTGAGAATCAACTCAACTCCACGAGTGGAGTAAAAAAACTGTTATCACTTAATTAGCTAACTCTTGTTCTTATGAAAACAGGCTTATTATTTCACTTGGTGCCTTGGAACATATTGGAACTACATGGCATAAAACAATGTCATTCGATGTGTATAGGACTCGCCAGATCGAGTTTCGTGTAAATCGCCAATAATTAAGACATATTGGAACATATTGGAACTACATGGCATAAAACAATGTCACGCATGCAATTCCATATCTCACGGTTTCAAATCAATAAAGTCGATGAAAACAAAAATCGAGCAAACACTTTATTTTTATTTTTTTTGTTTAAGATGAAAATAAGAAATACCAATAAACGGAAGTCGGTAATGAAGTCCCGCCGGTGGGCGTTGCATATTATGCCCACCGGCAGGCGGCGATATGTCGTGTTTTAGGCCTCAAGAGCGTGAGGCTCTGATACCATATTAGAATCGTAGAGAGGGGAAAGCATAAATGAGTCGCTCGTATTATTGACGATTTGTAACACCCCTCATACCAAGGTATCTTACCAGGACTACCCCAACATAAAAGGCTGTTACCATTTCGGTTGACCGAGGTTAGTAAATATCAATAGCAACAGTCCCAAACACATTTATTGAAGTACGAGAATTATAAAAGTTAGATTGTCTCAAAATCCAACAAAAGAAATATCAAAATGCTAGCAACTACAAAACAACAGCTAAGACTCATGACGGTGATAACTAATCCGGCGTGGTGACTCTCCCATGACCGCCCCAAGCTCACCAACACTTGTCACAATCTGCTCACCATCCCCGAATGGATCGCCACAGATTTTAAAAAACAACAACGGGGTCAGTTCTGCATAATTAAAATAAGACAAGTGCATAAAGTAACCAGCTGATCATCCTCCGTCCCCGGTCTCCCGATCTCACACAGTAACCGACTACACACCGAGGTGTGTAGCCCTGCCAGACTATTCATCGCAACAGGTAGCCACGCCGCTAGTGGGGGACCGCAGCCAATCCTGTAACACCCCCATTTATTCAGGAGCCTTTAGCTAGACATTCCCAAATAAATAGAACTGTTACCATCTCGGTTTCCCGAGGTAGTGAATAACAAAGTACAACAATACCAAAGTACTTTAAATTAAAACTTAGCGTTTACATGTTTATTTCAAATTTAACTAACTAAAAATTAATATAAAATAATTACAACTCGCAGCGGAAATAAATAAAGTGATATAATTGTTCTATGTGATCTAGACTCCCACTATGGTCCAAGAGCTCTCATCCCAATGCTCCCGAGTCAGCTAATCTTTAGTACCTGACAAATCTGCTCCCCATAAAACGGTTCATCGCAGGTGTTCACGAATACACAGTCAACCGCGAGGTTGAGTAGGAATAAATACTAACAACAAAAACATACGATAACAATCTAATTTCCTTTTTACATTGCACAACCCCCTGACAACGTGCTCCTCCCTTTTAATTAGCACACTTAAGCCAAGTTCTACTCGTTACATTAATCATCCCGCCAATCCCTGGTCGGGGCAGCCTCAACCCGAAGGTGAGTAAACACACACTACATTACCAAAAGGTAATGTCTGCCTCAACATATATTTGAGTAATATCCACCAGATGGCCTGCAGACCAATCTGTGGCCTGCCTCGAGAAATCACGATTTAAAATCGTCTGCCAGAATAAATCTGAATTACGTCATCCTCCGTCCCCGGTCTCCTGATCTCACACAGTAACCGACTACACACCGACATGTGTAGCCCTGCCAGACTACCCATCGCAACAGGTAGCCACGCCGCCAGTGGGTGACCGCAGCCAATCTCCACCAAAATATCGCTTATTAACGAGCGATAACCCTGTCCTTTAATGTGCATATCCCCTCTCATGACGGGTTCCACGGATGGTGAACTAGGGCGTGAAGCCACTCCCGCAAGTGCTCCACCACAAACATCACAACACCATCACAACCATCACAACACCACCACACCACACTCCAGCGATGATCAGCGAACCATAATCATACACATTACAACAAAGCATCTCAAATCAATTAAGCATAACTGAGTAGGGAAACCCTACTTTAGAACAATCAGCAAGGAAGACAAGCAATCGATCTAGAACGGCTCCTCTACGAAGTCTCCGCCTAATCAATAATCACATAACAACAATCACTATATGCAAAACCCCATTGTCCCAAATTCATAATTAAAGACAAACCCTAAATATAAACCAATGAATCATAGAAACAAGGACTTACCGATGATGAAACAAAAGATGAATGCACTTGTTATGATCAAACACACACAAGGAGAGATTTGGAGAGGATTAGAGCGTCGTTTGAGTGATTAGGTTTTATAAAATGTAATTAGAAACTGTTTTGCTTTTATAAATAACTCTAATCTTTTCCAAATCAAACCGCGAAAATAATGTTCGTCAGACCGGATACTCGGTCGAGTATAGAGTATACTCGGCCGAGTACCCTCTACTCGGTCGAGTATTCGCATACTCGGCAGAGTGTTCCTTGGCAGTAGCCAAATAGGATACACGACACACTTTACTCGACCAAGTAGGCCATACTCGGCCGAATACCAACCTAGGAAAACCGTAGTATTACAGTCTTCCCCCCTTAAAAAGAATTTCGTCACGAAGTTCCAACCCAACCTATTAAACATGGAGACCTAACACTAACTCCACCAACCACGCTCCCTTCCATAACGTGGCTCACGATATCGTCTCAACTACAGCATAGTCTCCCAATACTAACTCCATAATACTATCGAGTACCCACAACATAAGTGTTACCAACTCTGTTTTACTTCCATAACGTTCACTAGCACACTCAATTACCCAGACAATCCACCAGACAAGATCAACCATCAAAACGGAATGTTACATTCTACCACCCTTAAAACGAACTTCGTCCTCGAAGTTTACTCACACACATAAACATCATCACACAATACATTAACACTATCGAAGTTTACTTATACTCCTAAACATCATACTACGACGAGCACTGCCATTACTTGTAATAAAATTGACCATCACACACTCCATCCTTATTCTACACCAACACTCAAACTTCTAACTGCAACCGTATGACCATCAACTCTCTTGTCTCCTCCTACTCCTCTTAAGATAAAAGTTACGTCCTCGTAACTCACTAATACTAGGTCCTTTGCTATACCTCCCATAAACCTAATAACCACCGCATGTCAACGATGACCCACTATAACCTCACATCTACAACCATTCATATATCCAAGGCTCTCTTTCTCTAACAGTTATCGTGCCTCCAGTTATTCTGTACTCATATAACATATATCATAAAATCCTCAGTATAACCACTACTCCATACCTTCCACATTACCACAAAGCGACATACTTCTATATACATATACACTCACCTCCACGATCTTAGCCCATAATGTAATACCCGCACTTTTTAGAGACCCTTTGACCAGCGTTGACTGACCTTGGGAGCGGGATTAGTCTTAGAATTGCGTGCCAAAACCATCTTGGGTTGCGTGTCATGAGTGGTACTCGATAGAGTAGAGGCTACTCGATCGAGTAGCTAGGTTACTCGATCGAGTAGGGGGTCACTCGATCGAGTATGTTGGGTACTCGATCGAGTACCGAGTTTTCAGCGAAGGTTTTATATCGCGTTTTGTTAAATCCGCAAATCACTTCCGCCACTTTCCTCCTATCCTTCAGTCGTCTCTTTCCCTTCCCTTCACCTCAAAACTTCCATGGAAGCCTCTTGAAGATCCTTGTGCCTTAGGAGAGCGGCACTTGTGTCGGGTAGCGGTGTTTTGTTGAGTTTTCTCCCTATAGGTATGTCATAATCATCATCCGTGTCCTTGTTCTTTACAATTAGGGTTTGCTTGGTAGTAATAGATGATCGTGTTGTGCTTATAGGCTTTGCTTGATTGCTGGATATGTCATATGTTGGCATGGATTGGTTTCAGTTGCTTAAAGGTAGGTTCGCCTACTCAGTTTCTGTAGATGGTCTAGCGTGTCGGTCGTTGTGATTGTTTTGTGATTGCTTAGTATCGTAATTATATGGTGACGATTGTGATGGTGATTGTGGTTGTGGTCTCTGGTTCTCGAGATGCGTTCTCGGCTGAGTGGAGTCACTTGCGGGAATGACTTCACGCCCTAGTTTCGCCCTTCGTGGAACCCGCCACGGAAGGGGATGTGCACATTAATGGACAGGGTTGTCGCTCGATACGATGAGCGGGGATTTGGTGCGAACGGCTGCGGTCCCCCACTGGCAGGGCTGGTCCAGTGGACAGTCAGTGATAAAGTTGGGTTGGTTATCGTGACAGTGTTTGAGATTGATAGCATTGTTTTGTGTTGATAATTGTAGTTGCTGTCGTCGTAGCTTATCTCAGTACTGACCTTGTGTGGTTGTTTGTTTGTTATGTGTCTGCCGTGATCCCTTATGGTGAGCAGTCGGTCTTAGCAGGTGTTGATATTGTTGATAGCTGAAGTCCGGGCAGGGATGAGTCTTCACGAGATTCGATAATCATAGCGAGTAGTCTTTGAGTTGTATCTTTCATATCGTTTGTTGGTTTAAACCGCTTGTAATACAATATAATAGTTCTTTTATCGACATTTGATTATTACTATCCTCGGGCAACCGAGATGGTAACGCCCTTATATGCTAAGGAAGGCCTAGTTAAGGCTCCTCTGAATATGGGGGTGTTACAAAGTGGTATCAGAGCGACGATTTTGGAACCTGTAGCAAATGAATTTAATGAACGTAGTGAGTCTAATAAAATGAACCTGGTGTATGTATAATGGGAGCCCTAGCTGATGCTAGGTTTTGGGTGAGTAGGCGCCCTCATTTCAAAATCTTGGCCCCATGACACTTAAGCCAGTCACACGGTATGGGAATGTGGAGTCCGTGTGTCTATGTGTGATATGTATGTTAATTGTGCCGGAGCTACCTCCGGTTAAGTCTTTGTTAGAGTTAACAGGGGTGTGGCCGCGTATAGTAATCGTTGGTGAAATTAGTGGAGTTTTTGGAATGATTAGTGAGTTTATACGATGGTTATGAGATATGTGACGAAAGTTTACGTAATAGAGATACGTGAAAAGGTGGAATTGAATGTCGTGACATGAAGAGTGAACATGTGAGTGTTTGCTATAAGTTAATGATGACGGAAGTCATATACGAGTTTATAAATCCTACCGTAATTACTATGATGATAGTTAAAGTATAGTTGAGTTATAAATTCGAGACATAGCATATGGTAATGCGTTTATGCCTAATTTGTTGGTTGAAATTTTTCCGCTGCGTAATATTTGATTCGTGCAAGATGAACTGCTTATGATGGAATGTAAGACATCCCCTATTTACTAAATGAATAGGCAATTTCTATCATTTTCCCGCCAAAATGCATCTTCTCAAAAAAAGAAACTAATGATAATTATGTCCAATCACTAAATAAGGAAACTAACAATTACAATTTAATTCATCTATTGTATTTTCATTAAAATTAATCTTTTCATCAAATTATATTATTTTCATTAAACTCTAAGCTATAATATTTTAATTAAAATAAAATCAAATTGATATAAAACTATAATTGCTAAATCTTTTACTAATGCTATTATTAGATGATGAGTTAACTCATATTCCGTATAAAACCAAAACTAAAAATCGTTGTTATTACTTTCATAACAAAAAAAATTGAAAAAAAAAATTGAAACTCATTAGCTTTGCTATAAAATTATTTTCATTAAAATACATTTTAACTCATTACAAACTCATTAGCTTTGCTATAAAATTATTTTCATTAAAATACATTTTTACTCATTACTCAATTCTCTTAACTAATTTTCAGTTATAGGTTTTATTTATCAAAGCAAAATACAATGATGAGAAATGTAAACAACTATAAGGTACCAATATTATATAAGTAATTTTATAAAAAAATATTAAACTTTAAATACTGTGCATATAATGCACGGGGTCTAAACTAGTGATAGAATAATTTGTTTTGAAAAGTATGTATTTATATGATAAGTGAAATAAAGAATTGATGTTAATTATATACTTCAAATTGAAGTGAACACGAGTTTAGTAGTAACAAGTAAAGTAAGTTTAAGTGTAATATGATGGCGTGATTATGTTTATAGAAGATTCGGTAGCAGGTAAACCGAGTTGGGTAACTTGTATAGCGTAATGTGAAGTACACCTTATTCGTTGAAGAATTACGTTCTGCGTGAGCAATGGTTGTAATCCGTGATGGAGTGTGATAATTCGTGCCGAATTCCGAACTTAGTTTGGAATCGACACGCAATGTTGTTTTGCAGGAATCTTCAAGTTACTTAGTATTTCTGACCGATACTTAACTATACTTGACCGAGTGCGAGTGCTTACTAGACCGAGTAGACCTCACTCGATCTAGTTAGGAAGCTATGATGTCGGGATGTGGGAAAAATTCCTGCAGATACTCGACGAATTAGCTCCTACTCGATCGAGTAGGGTGGTACTCGATCGAGTACCCTAGGCACTCGATCGAGTAGGTTACTGTACAGTGAATCCTACGGATTTCTTAAAACCCCTAATATTTCTATTTCTTATTCTTCTTCCCCTATATTTCGAAACACCTAAGCTACTCTCAAATCCTTATTTCCTCTCACATCCTCTCATACTCTTGGGTTAGTGGTGATTCTTGGGTTGATTTCTTTGTTTAATTTCATTTCTTTACTTTGCTACTCAATCAAGGTCTGATTTCCTTCCTAAATTACATGGTTTATTGATTTGAATGTGTTAGAATAAGGGTGCAATCTGAAATTTTCGATTCATATGGATAGATTGTTGCTTTTAATAGTTGAAATATGATTCACATGCCTTCTTTCCACGTTTGTTGGTGATTAATTGTTGTAAATTAGATTAGAAATTGCAAAATTGAAATCGAGATTTTTAGGGTTACGAAAATCAAAATCGATTTTTGGGTATTTTACACGGATTAGATGATGAAATTGAGTACTATAACTTGTTTATATCATGTTGAAGGATGGATTTTGATGATTTTCACCTTAGAAAGTTGCCTTAAAACTCCGTCTTAAAAGTGCCTCAAATGAAAATTCGTGATCTATAATTGGAATTTGGTGTTGTGAATGACATTATAAGTATAAGTTGAACTTCAATATGATGGTAGTGATGATAATTGATGAAAATATGCCAAAATTGTTACAGCTGTAAAGACCGTCTGAAAAGTTTACTTAAGTTATTCGTTTCTAATATGGAAGGTGATGATGATATGTTATAAGCTATTCTTTTTCATGAACTAGTAAGAATGCCTCACATGTGATTAGGAGTGTGTATGGGACAACCTTAGAATCATGCTAGGATATTCGAATTTGTTGAACACGTGTATTCACCATGATAAATCATCCACAACTGTGGCTTATGAGTAGCTGTAAACCGAGTTTATATATATCAAATTTGGGAAAACTGCTGGTGAATGTGTATACCTAGCTAAGTGTTCAATGTTAATGGCATGAATTATTTGCTTCACATGTCGAATTTGTTAGTGAAATTTGTGTACTTAGCTGAGCATGTAAAGACCGAATTACGTGAAGTATATGTTTGCATGTTTATACAAGTTTGTTTGAACATATGCCGAAACAGATGCCGAGACTGAACCTAGGAACCCGCCAAAGTAAACGGGGGAGGGGTAATCCACCTGAGATGGGGGAAGGGAGTGGACCTGTGGTACCCGCAGTTCTAGAGTACCCTTCAGTTGTTTTTGTTGATTTCAAGCAGAGAGAGCGTTTTGTAGCCTTACAAAAACGCAAAATGAGACCTACGAGGTGTATAGACACTACTTTGTTGGAGGAATTGGAGATAGAGACGGATGTCCGTAACATATTTGAGACTTTGGGTCTTCTTGGGTTGTATAGGCTGAGGAAACACACTTATCCTTTTCTTACCTTGGAGTTCATGAGCTCCTTTAGCTATGACCAAATGGGCAGGACTGTTGAGTTTAGATTGATGAATACCGGTTTTCTGCGACTATGGATTTGTTTGCCTCTCACCTTGGGTTGGCCAAGCCTCCCAAGGATTCTATCACCGATATCCCGGTGAGTGCGGCGTCCGCGCCTAATGCCTTGCTTGACCGGAAAGTTAGCCCCCGCCTCAAGCAACATGCTGATTAATGACGTTCAGCATGTTACCTTGAGGGTCTATCTCCGTTCTCTTTCAAACCTCCTTTACGACAGAAAGGATATCAGTAAGCTGAACAACCATGAGGTGTTACTTCTGATGTCTTACTTGAACCCGGAGCGGACCAGGAAAGTGGTCTTTTATGCTTCTTCCATGGTTTGTGCCGCCCTTGCCTTGATGGCTACTGCCTCTTCCCGATACTTGAGTTGTGGCGCCATCGCCACTCGGTTAGCTGAAAAGCTAACCTCTTTCGAGGCTTCTTCGGAGTACGTGCCTCTAGTTACCCCGGTGCCCACCATGGACCGTGACTACTATCTCGACCTGAAATGGTTGAGGACTTTGGCTGACGGTAGCCTAGCTTGGAGAGTGTGGGGCATGAGTTGGATGAAGATTCCAGATCCTGAGCACCTCCCACCCACGGAGCCCTTGGAGCCGACGGTAGTGACGGTGGACTCCGATGATGAGGAGGAGGAGGAGGATAATGATAGACCCCGCCATCTGCAGACCTACCTCATCGACGACACCATTCTCGAGGTGATGCCGGAGCCGACAAAGGGCGAGAATACGTCGGTCGTGGCGGTGGAGAGACCTAGGTTGGGGAGAGGACCCCGTCGAGTGAGGGAGAGGACCTCAGAGACTAGGCCACGGCCGGTGGCACCACAGCAGCAGCCTTTTCCGTGCTACCCTTACCTCGACACCCCGGAGACGCGATCCAGCTACTTGGCGGAGAGAGTGTCATCTACCTTGACACTCCGGAACATGCACGAGATGGCGTACGCTTAGGGGATAGGGACCGAGGGACCACATCCGGTGTGGTGGAGTGGAGTTGGGGACTACACAGGGGTTTTCCATTCCTACGGGGTGGATCAGTCGACGTGGGGGACACCTCAGTCCTTTGCCTACGGTAGCTTGACTCCATGGTACGTGGGCCCGGGAGCAGGAGCAGGAGCAGGAGCGGACGCGGGGATTGGGTCATCGGGAGCAGGTGCTCCTGGCGGTGGTGGAGATGATGAGGTGATGGTGGAGCAGCAGCAGCAGCAGGAGGAGTGATACTCCTTGTTTTATCTTTGTTGATGATAGTTGGTTTTAGTGGTTAGTAATGTTGTTAGACTTTGGTAGTTGTTTTTGTTGCGTATTTGATTTTGGGACTTGTATTGTTGGCCATAAGGCCGGATTTGATATTTTAACTTGTTGTAGGATGTTAGAAGTCGGGGAGTCGTCCCGACTCGATTTATATGACAAATATGTGCATGTATGTTGCCTTATGACAGGTTGTATAGGGGATCTTGGCCTGTAGGTACTCGACAGAGTACCCCGTACTCTATCGAGTAGCTGCAGGAAGGTGGGATAAAAGCATTCTGACCCGTAGGCTACTCGATCGAGTACCGCTACATACTCGATCGAGTAGGCACTGTTACAGGAGATTTTCGAAAATTAAAAATGTTCAATTGTTTTATAATTGCAAGTTTGATGTTTAATGTGGTTATTAGTGCGTAGTAACACCTTTGAACCGTTAATTTCATATGTTGGAAGTCGTGTTTGAAGTTTTATAAGCGTATTTGTCACAATTAGTGAAGCGGTAATAGTTTCTTGTTACTTTATTGTTGCATACGCCCTATTACGATCTATTTATCGGAGTTGTAACTTCTTGTACACTTGTGCATGCCATATTAACATGTGTTGTCGACGGTGACTAGATATTCCGGAGGTTTGTGTATGATTTCTAATTTAACGAGTATATAGTTAGTGAGTAATGTCCGTAACAAATAATATGGTTTTATTTAATGTTATGATGCAAATAATAGGTAATATGTGTTGTAATTTTGGTGGTGAACTTCGGGGACGAAGTTCCTTTTTAAAGGGGAAGAGTAATGTCGCGAAAATTATCGCGAAATAAAAGGGTGATTTCGAAATTATGTTTTGTTTGCCTATAGTGTTTTGTTGTTTAATTGCAAAATTTTGTTGTTTAATTGCAAAATTTTCTAGTACCTTGGTTACTTTACTTGTATGAAGTGTAATTGGTTACCTCAATTTGTGGAGTAATTCATGCGTTGAAGTGAAAATGATAGAATGAATTGTAAAGGACCGTCATAAAGAGTCTTATCTCGGCGCGATGCGTCGTAATAGAATGAATTAAGCAACACAGTGGTGTTAATTGTGCAGTATGAGGTTGATATGAGAAACGTTTCGGGTTGATAAATTGTTGTCACATGATGAGCGATGGTTGTTCGTGTTGGCTCATATGGCAAAGTCGATGTTTGATACATAATCATTAGTAAGAATTGATGCATACATGCAGAGTGACAATTAACGGTGATAATGCTTGCATGATAGTGGTAAGAGTCGATAGGTATAAAGTGTAGACGGTGATGATGATGATGACATAGGGGGGGGGGATGGTATTTCCAAGGAGTAATGGTTTGAGCGGGAAGATTGGTGAGGTCGTGTTGTTTCTGAGTCTTTAGCGAGAGATAGGTGAGTTGAACTTCGTGGACGAAGTTCTTTTTAAGGGGGGAAGACTGTAAAACCCGCCCTTTTTAGAGACCCTTTGACCAGCGTTGACTGACCTTGGGAGCGGGATTAGTCTTAGAATTACGTGCCAAAACCATCTTGGGTTGCGTGTCATGAGTGGTACTCGATAGAGTAGAGACTACTCGATCGAGTAGCTAGGTTACTCGATCGAGTAGGGGGTCACTCGATCGAGTATGTTGGGTACTCGATCGAGTACCGAGTTTTCAGCGAGGGTTTTATATCGCGTTTTGTTAAATCCGCAAATCACTTCCGCCACTTTCCTCCTATCCTTCAGTCGCCTCTTTCCCTTCCCTTCACCTCAAAACCTCCATGGAAGCCTCTTGAAGATCCTTGTGCCTTAGGAGAGCGGCACTTGTGTCGGGTAGCGGTCTTTTGCTGAGTTTTCTCCCTATAGGTATGTCATAATCATCATCCGTGTCCTTGTTCTTTACAATTAGAGTTTGCTTGGTAGTAATAGATGATCGTGTTGTACTTATAGGCTTTGCTTGATTGCTGGATATGTCATATGTTGGCATGGATTGGTTGCAGTTGCTTAAAGGTAGGTTCGCCTACTCAGTTTTTGTAGATGGTCTAGCGTGTCGGTCGTTGTGATTGTTTTGTGATTGCTTAGTATCGTAATTGTATGGTGACGATTGTGATGGTGATTGTGGTTGTGGTCTCTGGTTCTCGAGATGCGTTCTCGGCTGAGTGGAGTCACTTGCGGGAGTGACTTCACGCCCTAGTTTCGCCCTTCGTGGAACCCGCCACGGAAGGGGATGTGCACATTAATGGACAGGGTTGTCGCTCGATACGATGAGCGGGGATTTGGTGGGAACGGCTGCGGTCCCCCACTGGCAGGGCTGGTCCAGTGGACAGTCAATGATAGAGTTGGGTTGGTTATCGTGACAGTGTTTGAGATTGATAGCATTGTTTTGTGTTGATAATTGTAGTTGCTGTCGTCGTAGCTTATCTCATTACTGACCTTGTGTGGTTGTTTGTTTGTTATGTGTCTGCCGTGATCCCTTATGGTGAGCAGTTGGTCTTAGCAGGTGTTGATATTGTTGATAGCTGAAGTCCGGGCAGGGATGAGTCTTCACGAGATTCGATAGCCATAGCGAGTAGTCTTTGAGTTGTATCTTTCATATCGTTTGTTGGTTTAAACCGCTTGTAATACAACATAATAGTTCTTTTATCGACATTTGATTATTACTATCCTCGGGCAACCGAGATGGTAACGCCCTTATATGCTAAGGAAGGCCTAGTTAAGGCTCCTCTGAATATGGGGGTGTTACACATAATCCACAACTGTTACATACACTAACACTAGATCCCCAAGTCTCCTGTTTATTGCCGTACAACGCATCCATAACTTAACATAATACTAGTTCCCAACACCCTACGCGCACTGTCCCAAATAAAGGTCACGAGCCACTTGCCGCTTCTAACTCGGCAAACACCCATTCAACAAAACTCTTGCCACCACTATGTCCCAAAACAGAATATCACAATACCATGACAACAACGGAAACATACTCAACATTCTTACATAACCTACTCTACTCTCAAACCGGTTTAAATCGATAAGAAACATTAATAAACAAAACAACACTCTATATGCCCAGACCGACGCTGACGTCAGACAACAGTAATCAAGCAACAATCTATGACAACACGAACAATTGCAACCAATTAAAGGAGAAAATTGAGACAATATACTACTTGATGGGTGTCCGAGTCTTTTATGCCACAAACAGTCTTGCTTTGACATCGACGCAACCGATTCAACATTCCTCGTCTTGAAAAGATATACCCCATGTCGATGCTCACCCCGTCCAATATCCGTCCTCGTAGACCGGTCCTGCATAACACAATAGTCGGGGTGAAATATTACTACACAATCATTTTCTCGTATTAATTGTTGAACCGAAATTAAGTCACAGGTTAATGATGGTACAAAAAGAACATCCTTGAGTATAAAATTATCACTTAAGATAACGTTTCCATGTTCTTGCACTTCAATGTTTCTACCGTCAGGTAGTCCAACAATCGACGGCTTCGCTGTCCAAATATTGTTTAAAAACTCTCTTTTTCCGGTCATATGGCGGGAAGCACCGCTATCAATTAACCATTCATGGACAATTTTAGTATTCATACCTGTGAGTTCATGACTACCTGTCGGACTTGGGTTCAGCAGGGTACGGATACGCTCGATCTCATCAGCGGTGAAAGGTAGATTTTGCTTTGTTGCATCTCCTTCCTTTGTCCCTGACGAGTTCCCAACCGCATTAGCCTGAAAAATATTTTGCTGACCACCTCGCCCCCCTGAACGTCCTCTGCCTCTTCCATAATTACCACGAGTATTGCTTCCTCCTTGACGGCCGCGTCCTCTCTCGCGACTCTTAACCACCTCATACCCATGTTTATCGTAACAATTGTCTTCCGTGTGGTAATATTTACCACAATGCGTGCACTGAGGCGGTCTATCATCTTCATCAGCATCTTGTTTTGCGAAGGACCCTTTTCCTCGTCCTGCTCCAAACGACTTAACAGCCATGGCTGCCTCATTTCTTTCCTCCTTAATTTTCGTAACATTTGTGTGCCTCTCTTCTCTCAAGACTAAAGCATATGCTCGAGTGAGAGATCTAATTGGGTCTTCCATCAAAAGATTTGTACGGATATGGCCATACAATCCGTTGTCTAGCCCCATGAAAAATTGGTGAACCTTCTCCTCTTCTTGTTCCTTGCCTATTTGGGCAGCAGCTCCGCAGGTACACTTCGAAACTCGACTGTAGTTTTCGAGCTCATCCCATATTGTCTTTAGCCGTGTGTAATATTCAACGACAGATTGCCGTCCTTGATTACACTCGTTCAATTCTCCCTTTAATTGATGCACCCTCGGAGCATTTCCGACCGAATATCGGCCTTTTAATTCCTCCCATATCTGTGCAAATGTCAAGGAAAAGGTAATACTTGGATGTAATTTAATGTCAATTACATTCCTTAGCCACGCTTTCAACATGGCGTTGCACTGTCTCCATGCTAGTAATTCGATATTGTCATCTCCTTTGATCTCCTCCGGTTTCTTGACTGTCCCATCAAGAAATCCCAATTTATTTTTTGCGTCAAGTCCATTCTTGACAGCGTCAGCCCATAGCTCGTAATTATCTCCGTTAAAGAGGATCTGAGTAAGCGTTAAATTGGGATTGTCGGAAGGGTGAAGATAAAGTGGTGAAGACATGGGAATGGAGTGTCTCTCCGTACTTTTGCTTCCCTTCAGTTTTCCATCATCCCCTGACATGTTGTATATTAGAAATAATGTTTTTGAGAATTTTTTTTAAAAATGGATCGATGTTCACGATACCATGATAAAATGCAGAGCAGAGAGTTTAAGAGGAAGATTGATTCTTATTCATATTCATCGATGTGAACAGTTGCATATATACAACCAGAAGATTATTCTAGAGCTTATCATATCCTAGATATATGGTAACTACTCCTACAAATAAGCCTATGGATGCGTACCTAAAAAACAAAACAAATAAGCCTATGAATATTACAATCACAAAATCTCATTTGTGACGGCACATATCCGTCACTCTTGAGTGACGGATACCATTTTACCTCACAAAGTACCCACTTTTTCTCTCTCTGCAACACTATTCATGTGGTCCCCTTTCTCCACTAACCAATTTTGTTACCATTTTAACTCACAAAATATCCGCCACAAATGGTGACCCGTCACAAGGGAGAGCAATTGTATTACAATATCAATTACAACAATATATGGCCTATAATAAACGATACACAATATCGTCAATATTCTTGATGATATTCTTTCAAAAAACATAGAGGTTGTTTGGTTACCCACTAAAAAACACAGGAAGTACAATTCATGTGAATTGCAAAATGAGTGACTTGTTTGGTTACCTCAATTCACATGAATTGGAACTTCCCATGAATTCTAATTCCTCCATAATGGAGGAAGTTGCTTACCTAGGTCTCCCTAGGTAAGTGGGAATGCCTACATGAATTACAATTCTTATATGCAACCAAACAACAATTTCTAATTCACATGAATTCTAAGATCATGTGACTTATCACTTCCTAGGCAATGGAAATTCCTACATGCAACCAAACGACTCCATAATTTTATTTACATTTAAAAAATCCGATTTTTTTTAAAAATAAAACAAAACTAATTTCGGTTTTTACGATATGAGAAAATGAATTTCTTATGAGATTTTGATATGGCGCTTAATTTCACCTTTTGTAAGAGTTAAGAGGATTAATCATCCCAATTTAAACTTAAAGGGTCTTTTTGAATGAATTTTTTGTTATTTCTTTTTTGATTAATTTTATTTTTTTGCAAAAATATAAAAAACAAACAAATAACCGAGGCAACGGGAATGGAGTAATTGAGACTCGTGAGCAGGGTCGTCATATGATTTGAAGAGTAATGGCCCAATTGTTACGAAATTGGGCAATTGAATTGACATGGACAGTTTGACAAACGATCCATTTAATGGCTAATTACCATTTACCCATATCTTTAATAGTGGGCCAGACCAACAACGAGTTACACAAAGTCCATTACTTTTCGATTTTTTTCGCTGGGCCACTAATAAGGAAAAGATATACCGGGTCAGCTGAAAAGAAAACTGGAGTAAATTTAATGGATCTGAATTGAATTGTTGAAGTGAATTAAGGTAAAAGTTAATTTGTGAAAAGATAAGCTGAATTAAACTAAACTAAAAAATAAGCTGAAATTAAATTGAAAAGAACATGGCTAAAGAGATTGTGTTCGACCTTTTGATGTTCTTGTGCGAGTAATGCAATTTCAGGCTTGATGGTGACCAAATGGTTGTTATCTATTTTTAGTTGGTTTTTAAGACAGATGTATATGTATTTTAAACTTAAAATGAGTTTAGGGGGTGAATCCAATTAAAGAGTCTTGTCAATAATATTAACCTAAAAAGAGTACTATTTACTATTTTAGTTGTTGGATCTTTCGAGCTTGCTATTTTTCTTTGGGCCCTATACTTTGCACACCCATTTGTCCACTACCCATAGTCCATGAAGATACATAATTTTTTAGGTGTTCTTCACTTCTTCTTTTGTTTGACAAAAAATTAATCGAGATTTATAACCGAATTTGTAATACTGTTACTTCCTCCATTCAACTCCACTCTACTTATTTCTATTTTTTACACTATTCACAAATGCACATTCAATCTCGATTTTCTCTCAATACATAAGTGAAAATATATTCATGTGAAATCTTGTTTGATTCGTCTTTACGAGTACATTAAAAATATCTAACTTTTATAATTTTTGCAAATACGTAGCTAACGATATTTACCGCGTAAAACACTCATTGGCGAACGTGAAAAAGCAAAGTAGTAGAGTGGAGTTGAATGGAGGAAGTATATCCTAAGGATCGATAATATAATATTTACTTGAATGTAACGAAGTGAGACGTAAAATAACATCTCAATGTATTGTTCCTTAAATCTCGGGAATTTTAAATTTAAATTCCTCAACTCAAAACCACAAAAATTATGCATGAAATATAACACTAGAGTTCAAGCGCGCATAACTTACAACTTCAAGCCCAATTAGTAGACTATACCACCAGTTGTATGGTGTAGAATCTAAGAATCCGAGCTCTGCACTAAAGTTTTTGAGTTTTGTTTTAAAGAATCTTAGTTATACGGTAAAGTTTCTGAACTCACACACTCAAATATATATAAAAAAAAATAAACTTTTAAAAAACCTAGAAAAATTACACATAAGCTTGGATAAATATATAATTGTTGTACAATGTTTAATTAAGTTTAGTTAAATTCACTTAAATTTACTTTAATTCACTTGTAATTCAATAGTGTACTCATTTTCAACGGTTTTAGGCACACAAAAAAAAACTTATAAATTCAAAAATAATCCCGAAATCTCATTGAAGTGTCGTAAGTCTGCCTTAAGACGATACAGGCTTACAATCACTCATTACTCCTTTAGCCTTCTCTAGTCTTTCCTTATCCTTATAAGTTACTCCAATATTGCACACACCATAATAATTACAAAATCTCATTAAAGACGGCGATATCCGTCATAAACTTGTGACGGATATCATTTTATCTTACAAAATTTCTATGAGAGGTGAGTGGGGAAACACATGGGAAGATACTCCACATTGTCCCCTCTCCCTTTTTGTGAGAGGTCTTAAACTTGTGACGAAATTAGCCCATCACAAGCAAGACGTTTTGGATAATAATTGTTACTTTCTCGAAGTTTCTCATTTTTTTTTTCTCTCTCTTTCCTAGATGTTCTGATGAGTGACCACAATCTTCTCAAAGTCCCACATGTCACTAAATTACTAAATCTGACAAACTCCAGCAGCACTCCAGCAGTCCAGCCTACCCAGAAATGTGTACCACCACTTAAGAGAACCATTCCCGTCCACGCATCACATGGGCCATGGAGTAATGGCAAGAGAGAAACCCCACCTCTAAAAAGGGACTAAATTGACCGATCGGTAAAAAATTAAAGAGTTACGGATAAATTGATAAATAAAACTTTTTTTTGAAAAAATTTGTAAAAATAAATGAGTAAGGTCTGAAATAAGAATTGGTGAAAATAAATATATTTTGGATCACCGTGCAAAACAAAAAAACAACCAGAAGTGGTGCAAGGGAGCGGGTTAGGAGGGCACTCGTCTTTGAAATTTGTAATTTTTTGAATTTTTTCGAGTTAATCTTATACTTTTACCATTTTGTCCCGAAAAAAATTTTCGTCATGTTGAATTATAAAATTCTAACTTTGGCACTACATCTAAGAAACTAATGCGTACTTATTAGAAAACATAATTTCTTAATTACTCTACTAATCTTTCCTAGATATAAGAAGTATTCTCAATTTGTCCATGATTTTTTAATCTTTTTTACCAATTTGTCTATTTGATTTTGAAAAGAAAAACAAATAACGTGACCAGACATAAGTAAAAAGATCAGTAAAAAGATGAATCATATATATATATATATATATATCGAAAATTCTCATTATAGACGGACACTATCCGTATAAACGGATATCATTTTCCCTCACAAAATATCCATTTGCCATAAAGTGGGAAGCACATGGAGGTGCCCCACCTTGTCCCCCCTATCCATTTTATTAGAGGTCTTTACCCGTCTGTTCGCCCCATCTATCTATGCCAAGACCTATTATATATATATATATATATACATAGTATTTGAAAAAGTAATACCGAGACTCCGTTTCATTCGACACCAGATCATATTTTTGTCGTGGAAACCTTGGAGAAATGATTCCTTAAGAAGGATAAGCGGGCCACTGCCACTGGTCCTATAGTTGGATTATTGTAGGACACGTTACAATAGTGGAGCCAAACAGCTCGTGAATGATACAGAGAGTTCATGGACAATATTTGGCCTATCACAAAAAGAACACAAAATTTCATTTGGGACAACATGTATCCGTCACTTTAGAGTGACGGATACCATTTTTTCTCACAAATGATCCAAATAGAGGAGAGAGGAAAGCACATGGGGTGCCCCCACCTTGTCGCCCTATCCGTTTTGTGAGTGGCATTATCCGTCACTTGCTCCGACCCGTCTTCAACAAAACTAATTGAAAAAAGAATGATATTCTCTCTATTATTATGGGATAACATGACTTTTGAAAAGTCATCGGAAATATAGTTGAAAATTTATGTAATTGTATCTGTTTTTTATTTTTATTTTTATTTTATTTTATAAATTTTGTTGCTAGCTATTATTGAAAAGTCAATAGTTTTTCTAAATTATTGCAATGTGATTGGAAAATATCTCGAAGCAAAGTTTATAATTTTCTCAAATAAATAGATCAATTTTATGGTAGATAACTTATCCATCTTAAATGTAGCATATTTTTCACAAGCTCGGGTCAACAATCATTTGGAAAAATGAATTAAGGAATATTAATCAACAAACTCGTTTACCTAAAAAATAAGCCTCACCTTCACTAAAAATCAATCATTGAAAGTTCGAAACGGATAACAAAATCTTAAGCAAGACTATTTTGTTGATTAACTCTAGGCTTATTAACGTTTCTAACATCAATGTCCACCTCTCCCGTGATTGATGTTAGAAAACTGGGTTTGGGTCATAAACTGGGTTACTTATTTTCTAATTGGCCCAGATCCTAACTACCTCCTTTTTCCCCTAATCGCTACCCTCTGGAGAATTTGGTGTTGCAGAAATGATATGGTCTTCAATTCAAGAATCGTCGCCCTTGGCCTATGAGTGCCTCACATTCTATTCTTGGTGACATTCAGTGTATGAAGGAGGTTGTGTGCAATAAGAATGCTAGCCTTCTTCGAGCGCCTTTGCTGGACTCCTACCCTGGTTTTGGGTTAGCAAAGAGGATTAGAAACTCCTTCCCCTTTCGGATCGTTGGGGGACCTGGGTGCGGAAATGTTTGTACTGTCAAAGGTGATGCTGCTTGGAGAGCTGATAGAAGCGCTGGCATAGGGTGGTGCTTATTGGATGGTAATGAGACCTTAAGGAATACTGCTAACGCTCGCTCGTTTGCCTTTTCTGCCCTGCATGCCGAAGGACATGCTGTAATACTACGTATTTATGAGTCTCTAGGTACTCTATCGAGTAGGCCTTACTCTGTCGAGTAAGGGCGAGTTGCAGATTAAAATAGTTTCTGACCTGTTGGGTACTTGATCGAGTAACGTGGATACTCGATCGAGTAAGGGGGCACTCGATCGAGTACCTTAGCTACTCGATCGAGTAGGTTTCTGGGGATGATTTCTCGGGTTTTGTTAATAATGCGATTAGAGTATATAATACTTCTGTCATTGTTCTTAAAACACTTTTTAAAACCTAATCACTGTGAGAAGAGAAATCAAACTACGTCATTTGCTTTAATCGCATTGTTGGCAAATCCCGGAGCTTGGAAGGTCGGATTCTACCTTTCTTTATACCGTTGTGATCCTTGCGTCGAGAGTAAGACCTATATACCGTTTTTATAATGTTTCTTTAAAGTTGGTTAAACCCTAATTTGGGGATTTGGGGGTTTTGTTGTTTGTATGATTGGTAGTGATTATGTGCTTGTATATTAGGAGGAGGATTCGTAGAGAAAGCGTTTTGATATCAGCTGTGAGATCGTCTGATTGTTGTGCTTTCCAGGTAGGGTTTCCCTACTCAGTATTATTTACATAATGTGTGGTGATTGTGCTGTAGTTAGTGATTGTTGATTGGTTCAGACAGTTGTTGATGTTGTATTGTGATTATTGATTGTTTGTCACTGGTTCTCGAGATGCGTTCTCGGCTGAGTGGAGTCACTTGCGGGAGTGGCTTCACGCCCTATTTTCGCCCTTCGTGGAACCCGCCACGGAAGGGAATGTGCACATTAATGGGACAGGGTTATCGCTCAGTATGATGAGCGGGGATTTGGTGGGTACGGTTGCGGTTCCCCACTGGTATGGCTGGTCTAGTGGACAGTCGGTGACGGAGATTGATTGGAGTGGGTGATTGTGTGTGGATCGCTGAGTTTGTCTTGATTCTTATCTTGTTGGTTATATAAATTGTGTGAATAGTACATCGACCCGGTTTATTGTTTTAAAACTGCGGTGATCCATTCGGGGATGGTGAGCGAGATATTGAGCGGTATGAGTTGAGTCTTGGGATATTTGGGATGTGCCACGGTCGATGATAGAAGTCTTCCATTTGTAGCTTAGTAGTTTTCATAAACATTTCGATTAGGTGATTAGACAGTTGGTTTGAGACATGTATTCGTATTTTGGTTTGGTTTTTGGATTGTAACCTTTCACTAAAATATTTCTATTTAAACGTTGTTTCATTATTGTTTATTTGATTATCATTGCCTAGGGTAACCGAGATGGTAACATCCTTATACCTGGGTAGTCCTGGTAAGGCACTTGGATTATGGGAGGTGTATGTCAAGTCGTATGTGTTGTTTGTTCGCTTGTGTGTGGATGTGATGAAGTATGTTGTAATTGTTGGATGTTTGGAGTATAATGTTGATAATATGAATGAAAGATTGATGAGACATATAGAACTGTTGTTGGAATAAGGAGCATGTTGGATGTTTACTATGTGGCGTTTGATAACATGATATAGTTGTTTCGTTAATCATATGAAGAGTTGAGTAGCATAGTATGCTTAACTATGATATAATGTTGTGTTTATAAAGTTGTTTTATATGTTGGGATATGATATAGCATGAGGGTAGCATATTCGAGTTAGCATGACTCGATTGAGTGGGTATTTGACGATTTTGAAACTAGAATCGAGTTTTTGGACACTCGATCGAGTACCTCGGGCACTCGATCGAGTAGGGGGTCACTCGATCGAGTAGCCTGGCTACTCGGTCGAGTATGTTAGAGATCAGAAGGTCTGTTTGGGGTCTGATGTCGAGGCACTCGATCGAGTATGGTGGGCACTCGATCGAGTAGCCTCTTACTCGATCGAGTAGGTTTAGGCACTCGATCGAGTGTGTTCTGGGCAGTCCGCTTTCGTGTTTTGAGGTTTTAGTGTGTATGTTTATATCTACCCTTTCTTATATAGTTTCAAGATGCCGCCCAAGAGAAACGCTTATTATGCGAGAGCTGAGACCATGAACATAGATGATGTTGTTAAGATGTTGGAACACCAAGATGCTGTCACTGAGGCTTTAAAGAAAGTGAATAAGGATAAGGATAAGGAGGTTGATCACTCTAAGATCAGTCTCTATATAGTGAGGTTTAACCCAAAAGAGTACACGGAAACCGGGGAACCAAACCTTCTTGACAACTAGCATCGTGAGATGGAGAATATACTAGACCTGGTTCACTGCCATGATGAGATGAGAGTAGAACAAGCTGCGTTCTACCTGAGAGAAGCAGCTGGCAAGTGGTGGGATACGGTGAAGGTGAGTGCTATGGAGATGTATGTGAACCAGGGCTTACCTGCTATACCTTGGGAAGAGTTTCGGAGGGCTATGAGGAAAGAGTTTGTACCGGAGCATGTGAGGAGTAAGTTGAGGGAGGAGTTTGATGGGTTTAAGATGACATCTGATATGTCAGTTGTTGAGTACTACAAACAGTTTAATGAGAAGTCTAGGTATGCTGAGGATATGGGTTTGGGTGAGGAGAACCTGGCGTTGAGGTTTGAGAAGGGGTTGACCCCTAAGATTATGGATAAGCTACCTGTAGGAGTCCTTATCGATGTTAAGGAAGCTTATGAGAGGGTTGGGAGAGCTGAGAGGTTGGTGGAGATGGGTCAGGAGAGAGTGAGTGAGAAAAGAAAGGCTGAGAGTGAGGGTGGTGGCCAATCTAGTCATGAGAAAGGCAACCACACCCAAGCTAGAGGGTTTTCTTCTGGGTCGGGATTGATCTTTGGGGCTTCCTTTGGGCGTGGCCGTGTGAGTGGTAGTGGTAGTTGGGGGATGACCTGCAATGGCTGTGGTGGTGTGGGCCACAAGAGACATGAGTGCACGAGTGCACCGGGTGCTTTTTAGGGATCGGCTCGGGGGAGCTATTCTCAGGGACCTGCACAGAGTTATGCGAGTAACAGACCAGGTGGGTCATGGTCTAACCGGGGAAGTCAGAGCTATCAGGGTGGAGGTAACCGCAATGGCGGTAATTCTTATCAGAAACCAGCTACGGACAACAACAACAACCAGGGATCGGGTGCTAAGCCGACTACATCGGCCCAAGATCGTCCGGGGAGGTGGACAGAGAGGACCGATGGAAAGTTGTTCATGATGGACAAGAAAGCGGTGAGGAGGATGCACATGTTATCACCGGTACTTTTCTTGTTAACGGTATTCATACCTTTGTTTTGTTTGATTCGGGGGCGTCTCAGTCGTTTGTATCTTCGAGTCATGTTAAACGGTTGGGTTTGAGGGCATATGAGTTTGTAAGCGAGAAAGTTTTTATACCTTCGGGTGAGTCTGTATCATGTGGGAGGTTGTTTAGAGATGTATCTATGATAGTTGGGCAAGTTGATCTACCTGTAGACTTGCTAGAGTTTCCTTTTGACGGTTTTGAGATGATAGTCGGGATGGATTGGTTGGGAAAGTATAAAGCTAAGATAGATTGTCATCAAAAGAAAGTGTCTTTGAGAGGGTCTAAGGGTGTTAGTGTGTCTTATCGTGAGTTTCTAGTCAAACCCAAAGTTAAGTTGATTTGGTTTGTCACCTTGAAGTCTTATCCGAGGAAGGGATGTCCTTTGATCTTGTGCCATGTGAGAGATGACCGGATAGAGAGTCCGACAGTTGATCGGATACCAGTGGTGGGAGAGTTTGCAGATGTTTTTCCGAGAGGAGATTAGGGTTGCCACATAAGAGGGAGATAGATTTCACCGCCGAGTTGAAACCGGGGATGGGGTCAATCTCTAAAGCACCGTCATGCGGATGGGTCCTAAAGAGATGGAGGAGCTCGTAAAAAACTTGAGTTAGATGATCGATAGAGAAGGGATACATTAGACCTATTGTATCGTCGTGGGGAGCACCAGTTCTTTTCGTGAAGAAGAAAGATGGGAGTTTGAGGTTGTGCATAGATTACGGGGAGCCGAAGGCAGAGTAACGGTGAAGAACAAGTATCCTTTGCCAAGGATAGATGACTGTTTGATCGGTTGAGTGGCGCATCGTCTTTTCTAAGATTGATTTGAGGTCGGGGTACCATCAGGTGAAGATTAGAGAGACGGACATACCAAAGACAACTTTCACGCCGAGGTATGGTCATTATGAGTACATGGTGATGCCGTTTGGGTTATATAATGCATCGGCTGTGTTTATGGATTTGATGAACAGAATCTTCAGACAGTTTTTAGAGAAGTTTGTGGTGGTGTTTATCGATGACATCTTAGTCTACTCTAAGACTAAGGAAGAGCATGAAGAGCATCTGAGGATTGTGTTGCGGACTACGAGGGAGCATGAGTTGTATGCTAAAATTTGTCCAAGTGTGAGTTCGGTTAGACAAAGTTGCTTTCTCGGGGGCATGTGATCTCTAAGGAGGGAGTTTGTGGATCGGCAAAGATTGAGGCGGTGACAAAGTGGGAAACACCAAAGAATGTTGCTGAGATCAGGAGTTTCTTGAGTTTAGCTGGATACTACAGACGGTTCGTGAAATATTTCTCCAAGATAGCTAGACCTATGACAGCTTTGATGAGGAAAGAGAACAGGTTTCGTTGGGATGAGAGTTGTGAGAAGGCGTTCCAAACATTAAAGGAGCGTTTGACCACAACTCCTATCTTAGCATTGCCTGAAGGGATCGAGAACTTTGAGGTTTATACAGATGCCTCAAAGAATGGGTTGGGATGTGTGTTGATACAGAACGGTAAGGTGATTGCCTATGCTTCTAGGCAATTGAAGCCGTATGAGTAGAACTACCCTACACATGATCTAGAGTTGGGTGCAGTGGTGTTTGCTCTCAAGATTTGGAGACATTACCTTTATGGGGAGACCTTTAAGGTATTTTCGGATCACAAGAGTCTCAAGTACATCTTCACTCAAAAGGAGTTGAACATGAGACGAGAGGAGGTGGATGAAGGCGATTGGCGATTATGACATGCATATTATCTACCATGAAGGGAAAGCCAATGTTGTTGCAGATGCTTTGAGTAGGAAGAGTATACATTCCTTGTGTATTTCTCTATCTTTGATGAGGTTGAGAGATGAGGTGAGGAAGTTTGGGATACATATGATGTAGAAAGGGGATCTTTGTGGGAGATTTGTGGTGCGGCTGATCTTTATGACGATATTCGAGGTAAACAGGCTCTGGATCCTAAGATGGTTGAGTGGAGAGCTGGAGTAGAGAAAGGGACAGTGTCTCGATTCTCTATTCATACAGATGGTAGTTTGAGGTTCGATGGTAGGTGGTGTGTCCCTAATGATGATGAGCTGAAAAAGACAATCATGACAGAGGCACATTGTACACCGTATTCAGTACATCCAGGTGGTGACAAGCTATACAAGGATTTGAAGAACACATTTTGGTGACCTGGGATGAAGAAAAAGCAGTGAGTTTGTGGCCGTTGTTTGACATGCCGGAGAGTTAAAGGGGAACAAGACGACCACAAGGTAAGATTCAGTCTTTAGAGGTACCTGAGTGGAAGTGGGAATCCATTTCTATGGATTTTATCGTGGGTTTGCCAAAGAGTCAACAGGGTAACAACATGATCTGGGTGATAGTGGATCGACTTACCAAGTCAGCTCACTTTGTGCCAATGAAAGATACATGAAGTAAAGCACAATTGGCTATGGCTTATCGAAAGAATGTGCTTAAGTTAGATGGAGTCCCTAAGGACATAGTGTCTGACAGAGATGCGAGATTTATCTTAAGGTTTTGGAAAGAGTTGCAGGAATCTTTGGGAACAACTTTGAAGATAAGTACAGCTTTTCATCCTGCGACAGACGGTTAGACTGAGAGAACAATCAAAACTCTTAAGGATATGTTACGAGCTTGTGTGATGGACTTTGGTGGTAGCTGGGAACAGAGGTAGGATTTGATAGAGTTTTCTTACAACAACAACTATCACACTAGTATTGGCATGGCACCGTTTGAGGCTTTATATGGGAGGAGATGTAGGAGTCCGATTTGTTGGGACGACAGTACTGAGGCAGTGGTTCTAGAACCAGAGATGGTACATGAGATGGTGAACAGGATAAAGATGATCGGGGAACGGATGAGAGCGACTCTCAGATAGGCAAAAGAGTTATGCAGATCTACATCGCCGGGATATAGAGTTTCAGGTTGGGGATAAGGTTCTTCTGAAAGTGTCTCCTATGCGTGGGGTTATGAGATTTGGGAAGAAAGGCAAGCTGAGTCAGAAGTTCATTGGTCCTTATGAGATCTTAGAGCGAGTTGGGGAAGTTGCATATCGTCTGGCTTTACCGGCTGCGTTAGAGAGAGTGCATAATGTGTTTCATGTATCGCAGCTGCGGAAGTATGTGAGTGACCCGTCACATGTGTTAAAGGCAGAGAGCTTAGAGCTAGATGAGTCCTTATCATATCTTGAGGTACCTAAGTAGATTCTTGACCGGAAGGTTAGGAAGACTAGGAGTGGTGAGACAGTTTTCCTTAAGATCCTTTGGTCTAACCACGAGACTGAGAAAGCTACATGGGAGGCAGAGGATGCCATGAGAGAGCGTTACCCTTTCCTTTTTGATCAGGTATGTATGGTTACGGGGACGTAACCTTGTTTCTTTTAGGGGGGTAGGAGATGATCGCAAAGAGTTTTTAAGAGTTTTTATACCCCTTTTTATGTTGTGTCGGTATGGTTGTTGTCGTTGAGTCGGGTTGAGTTGGGTTAGTAACATGTTTTATGTTGAGGTTTGTTTTGGTTGTTGAGTCGGGAGTGCGTAGTGTGTGTCTTTGTTTTGTTGTGGTTTGAACTTCGGGGACGAAGTTCTTTTTAAGGAGGGAAGATTGTAATACTACGTATTTATGAGTCTCTGGGTACTCTATCGAGTAGGCCTTACTCTGTCGATTAAGGGCGAGTTGCAGATTAAAATAGTTTCTGACCTGTTGGGTACTCGATCGAGTAACGTGGCTACTCGATCAAGTAAGGGGGCACTCGATCGAGTACCTTAGCTACTCGATCGAGTATCCGGTTTACGGGGGATGATTTCTCGGGTTTTGTTAATAATGCGATTAGAGTATATAATACTTCCGTCATTGTTCTTAAAACACTTTTTAAAACCTAATCACTGTGAGAAGAGAAATCAAACTACGTCATTCGCTTTAATCGCATTGTTGGCAAATCCCGGAGCTTGGAAGGTCGGATTCTACCTTTCTTTATACGGTTGTTATCCTTGCGTCGAGGGTAAGACCTATATACCGTTTTTATAATGTTTCTTTAAAGTTGGTTAAGCCCTAATTTGGGGATTTGGGGGTTTTGTTGTTTGTATGATTGGTAGTGATTATGTGCTTGTATATTAGGAGGAGGATTCGTAGAGGAAGCGTTTTGATATCAGCTGTGAGATCGTCTGATTGTTGTGCTTTCCAGGTAGGGTTTCCCTACTCAGTATTATTTACATAATGTGTGGTGATTGTGCTGTAGTTAGTGATTGTTGATTGGTTCAGACGGTTGTTGATGTTGTATTGTGATTGCTGATTGTTTGTCTCTAGTTCTCGAGATGCGTTCTCGGCTGAGTGGAGTCACTTGCGGGAGTGGCTTCACGCCCTAGTTTCGCCCTTCGTGGAACCCGCCACGGAAGGGAATGTGCACATTAATGGGACAGGGTTATCGCTCGGTATGATGAGCGGGGATTTGGTGGGTACGGCTGCGGTCCCCCACTGGCAGGGCTGGTCCAGTGGACAGTCGGTGACGTAGATTGATTGGAGTGGGTGATTGTGTGTGACTGCTTGAGCTGTCTTGATTAATGTACTGTTGGTTATATAAATTGTGTGAATAGTACTGACCCCGGTTTATTGTTTTAAAACCTGCGGTGATCCATTCGGGAATGATGAGCAGATATTGAGCGGTATGAGTTAGTCTTGGGATAATTTGGGATGTGCCACGGTCCCGATGATAGAAGTCTTCCGCTGTAGCTTAGTAGTTTTCATAAACATTTCAGTTAGTTGACTAGACAGTTGGTTTGAGACATGTATTCGTATTTTGGTTTGGTTTTTGGATTGTAACCTTTCACTAAAGTATTTCTATTTAAACGTTGTTTCATTATTGTTTATTTGATTATCATTGCCTCGGGTAACCGAGATGGTAACATCCTTATACCTGGGTGGTCCTGGTAAGGCACTTGGAGTATGGGGGTGTTACACATGCAGCTTTCACGGCGCTCAAATAGGGCTTGGACGAAGGGTACCTTCATGTTAGACTTGTTACGGATTGTCTTAACTTGGTTTTGCAGGCTGCGGGAGCGGAGAAGCCGATTGCATCTATTAACTGCATTATCCAAGATATTAAGTCTATTGCTTCTCATTTTCATTGTTGCTCTCTTAGTTTCTGTCTTAGGGGAGTGAATAGGATAACTCATAATCTTGCTCAGGGAGCTCTTGTGTAAGTTATGCTAGTTGTTGCTGTCAAAAAGGAAAAAAAAGTTTATAGGAGAACATTTTTGGTTGTTACCTCACAAACAACACTACAGCACCTGTATGTACAAGTATACAATCCTCTTACAAAACAATAATTATTTTACAATATTTATTTTACAAAAAAGTTATTGTAAAACCCAATACTAATATTTTACCTAATTAATAACTACTCTTATAATCCAAGTTCCACCAACCATCATTTCTTCATAATAAAGACATAGTCTTTATTACAGTACTATATATATAATTATAATTACAATATTTTATTGTAAAATCATTTTATGGAGATTTAAGGCCCTATTCTTTCTGGTTTATTTTCAATTCATTTCAGTTCAGTTCAGCTCAGCTCAGCTCAACCCACTTCAGTTCAGCTCCACTAAATTCAGCCAATTTCAATTTTACGAATTTTAAACTTAATAGTTTTTATTAATATTATTAATATTATTAATAGTATAGCAACCCGTGCTATAGCATGGTAATTTTATAAAGGTTAATTCTAGAGATTTAGTGTATCAATATTATTTTAATAAAATGAATATAAATTTAATTTAATATAAATGTACTTTTATATATAAAATGTAACCATATGAAGACAATTACAGTCATTGTAAAGCAACTCCATTATCTGTGCCAACATCCATCGTGGCCAAAAGTCCAAAACACGAAGGTCATATGCCTAATTAATCTCTAACAACAAAATCAGATGGGGCAATGAGAATTAAGACAACAAAATCAGAAATCCCCGAATGACAAACCCTCAAATATAGTCATCTTCATCTTCATCGACATCGATCCAGCAGAAAATCTCTTACTAACACACCATTCACATCCTCTCCGCCGTTTTTTTGCCAACACCACACATTTTACCTTATTTTACAACCTTGCTCGATATTTTTGTAGTTTATTTTGACGTTCCTGATTGAGTATAGTATTCCCATTCAACATACTCTCCTTTGATGTTAATTGATCCATGTTCTACTTTATGTGTGTGAATAATTTTGTCTTTGTATCAGTATTAAAAGACATGTCATATACATGTCTATTTTAAGAATCAATATATTTTGGGGATATTTGATTGGAAAAAATAACTCAGTCTTATACAATTGCCTTTATTATACCATAATTCGAATATTTGTTCACATTTGAGAGACAATTACCTTTATTATTCCATATATTATTCCATATATTACGCATAGTATGAGTATCAACTATACAATTGACGAAAGTATTATTACTGATTGTGTAGAATATTGTAGTAGAAATATTCTATATATGGGTTGACTAAAATATTTTGACTACAATATATTAGAAGGGAATATTCTAGAAGGGAATATTCCGTATGGGGGGAAATATGAGCGGGAAACTTGAGCGGGAATAACACAGATGCGTTATTCTTTTAGTCAATAGGGAATTAATATTATTATTGTTATTATTATTATTATTATTATTATTATTATTATTATTATAATTATTATTATAACTATTATTATTATTATTATTATTATTATTATTATTATCATCATCATGATTAATTTACTATTAATTAATCATCTTCATTATTGTTATTATTATGAATATTATGGTTATTAAAATCAATAATATACATATATTAATATAAATAATACTATTCTATTATTATTATTATTATTATTAATATGAATAGGAATATTAATTAATAATAATATTATTAATAACATTGTTAATTTTAATATTACTATTATTAATACCTAAATATTTTTTCGTCTACGAACTTACTCTTTCACATACACTTTTTCATAACGTTCTATTTTGTATCATTTTTACCTAAAACTGGACCAAGTGAAATCTTAAATCAATATTTTTTCCTAAAACTTAATTTAATTGCTCAAATGACTTAAAACTTACAAGATAGATTCTAATTTATCAAATAATAAATTAATTTACTTGTTATCAATTATTAATATTATTTTTTTAGTTTTAATTAATCAACCAAATTTTATTTATTTGTTAAAAAATGAAAATAGGGTATGTCGATTCTTATTTATCTAATTAATTAGATTAGGATTGTTGGTGCTTCATGGTAGCTATCTAATCAGTCAAATTTTGATGATAAACGGCTAGACTTTGAACATCAATCTAAAAAATCGGTGCTCTATTATTTCACCTAACTAGATTGATGGTGAACCGTGGTTCATGGTGGCTACCTAGTTAATTACTCAAATTATTATTATTATTATTATTATTATTATTATTATTATTATTATTATTATTATTATTATTATTATTAATGTTCTTCTTCTTGTTCTAATAATAATAATAATAATAACAATTTTAATAACAACAACAACAACAACAACAACAACAACAACAACAACAACAACAACAACAACAACAACAACAACAACAACAACAACACTGTGACACCCTCATTCATTGCGGAAAAGTAAACACATAATTCTAGATAAAAAAAAAAACTGCATGGATATGTTTGTAATAGGTTCATTTGGGTAAAAACCTGTAATTTTTAAAACCGAAAACGAAACCTGAACATGTTATAAAAATATCCAAATGGGAAGGTGTCAAACATGCAAGGTCTAGAATAAATCTCATAAATAAAACATCGCTAAAGTCGCGAAACAAAGTTATACAACCCAAATATGAAAAAGGGAGACATATGTCCCTAAAAAGTATATAACATAACAAGTGTTTAAGGGTCACAATAAAATAAAGTCAATCTAGGTCCCAAGGTTACTTTGCTCGCTAGCTCGTCCATGTACCCCATATATGCATCACCTACCTGTCAATCGCATTTTATACAAATACGAAAGCCACAGTCAGTGGGGAGTAACTCCGAGTTCTCCCAGCCACGAAATGTCATAATTAATATAACATGTAAACATAAGAATATGAATATGAATAACACATAGCCTTAGCATATAGATGCTAGACAATCGTGCTTATCATGTGAACAACAATATATTAACACATAGTCCTAGCATGTGAATACTAGACCGACTCATACTACACTATCATGTGAATCACATAACATCCAGGAATCCAAACTCTATCAACCATAGCTGGCTTGCATCTCACCTTCTATGATTCATAGAATCATCAAACAAGAAAGGACAATATATCTAGAGACAGACATAAGTTCTTAGGACGGTCAATAGTCACTCTGTAACTCGAGTCTATACCACGAGGTAAGGTAAACACCCTAGTCCTAAACCTGCGCAGATCTAGCGACATGCGGAAAACTACCGCATCTAAGACCCATGATATCAACACATGAGTACCCCTAAGGAGTCCACCAAAGGGTTGGCTAGTACTTAAGCTGACCACATACTTCTAAGAGTACGTCAGGAGGTCATGCCCTAACTTGGATATAAACCCACCAAGCTAAGACACAAAGGCTATTAAGCCGCAAACATACACTCGTCAAAGACTATAATGACCTATCTATGACGAAAGCCGAAATACTCACCTAGGACCTAGTCCCAGCTTGAATACTTTAGCCCACACCACACAAGACAAGTAGGACACCCACTTAACCATAAGAGGGGCAAAGAGTCCAAACTTGCACACACAAATGATCATACACACCCTAACATATGAAAGGCTACGCAAGAGCATATTCAGCTGACAATCCAACAATATCTCCAATATCAATAATAATCCAAATTCCAGCTAACCAACGGTACCATAATCCATGAGAACAAGCTAAAATGGCAAAGAGGCAACAAGACTCAAGAATAAGGCATCCAAAGCATCCAACAACCAACATGTGAAATGATAATTACAAATATCAAGGCATAACGTAAAACATCCAATAACAACCAATCTCACCTCAAAGACAAACCCTCGACCCTAGTCCCGCGATGGGTCATTGGTCAAATCGAGGCTGACCGGTTTAACCTAGTTTGACCAAACTCATTCGGTCAAACTGGCCCAGCTCAGAGTCTTGGCCCATTTTGGCCCAAATCACAACATTCATTACAATATCATTCTCATGCAATATTCCAATTTTTATCATGTGAACACTATCAACATAAAGTAAACATTCCAACTTACAAAATAACTAATTCCACAAAATTCTCGCATAATAAAATAGCATAAATAACCGTCTCACACAAGAGTAAACTTTTCTATAAATTTTTAATCGATAAAACGACGTCATTTACTCATACGGACTCCGAATTGAGTGATTCAAGTGGCTAAACCACCTAATTTTTCGATGTCGTTCAATCTGTCATATTTTTGGAAACATTGGAAACCGTCTCGATCCGGTACTGACGCGTTCCAGCCAAAACACGGACTTGTCACAACACATAATTCCTCATCCAAATTTGTTCCAAACAATAATATACAAATGTTAACATACATTAAACATAAGCATACTCATCTTACTCCATTCATTCATTTATCAACAAGATCGTCTCAAACAACAACAAACAACAACAAACGACAACAAACAACAACAAACAACAAATACAACTACTAATGTGACATTAATTCGTCGAGTAACTCGGAATAGTTAACTTAAGCTAGCAAAGAGACAAGTAATAACTTGAAAAAACTTCTAAAACCCAAAATTACTCTTCATCTTCAACAACATATGAGTCACCTAACTCATCTTCAAATTCTTCACCTATAAGAACAACAAAAACACAATTATTAAGCTTAAATTCGAAACCCTAAAAAGATAAGACCCGAAACGAAATTGGGGGAAATGAAAATAAAGCTTACTAGTAGATGAGGATCGTAGAGAGGATTCCAAATATATAATTTTTATGAGATTTGGTGGAGAAATTAAGGATTTATGATGGATTTAGAGATTGTAAGGAGGATTTTTGAGATGAATTTGGTGTTTGGTGAAAGGAAGAGAGAGAGTGAATTATGGAGGAAATGAAAATTGAAAGAGGAGGCAAAAGGAGGGAGGTGGCCGGTCAACATGGAGGGAAGGAGGGTCAATTGTTTACGTGTTGGGTTTGCTTCGACGGTAATTAGAAATATTCGTCGAACGCGATTTCCGAGAATATTAAAGTTCTTAAACACGATTTTACTAAAATATTAAGTACTCATATGCCCAATATCCAAACTCGTTTACCCAACGACCGTAAGAAATGGGAAAATCCCAATTTTACGACTTTTATCCGAAATCTATTTTATCAAAGGAAAAGGTTTAAACATAGTTTAAATAATTTTTTAAACATTTCTAAACTATCAAAAATAATTACTGATGGGGCATATTCTGCACCCGCTGACCGAGTCAACATATTGAGCAATGTCAAAGATATCCACAGCAAGTCAACGTATTAGACATCTTAGCCGACGCAGCCTGTCGGCCCGTCACTTGGGTCTCGGCTAGGCAACTAGCCAGCCGGGAGACATATCCGCGTACTCATATCCAAGACCCCTCGGCATGGAGTCAACCAGGTCCACCGGCCTGCCATGGGTCTCTCGGCCGAGGGTAGAACAGTCTTTCCACCTGCTCTGCCACTTGGCCACTTGGCCACTACGTGACAAAAGGTGAAAGTCTATAAATACTCCTCAACCCTCATTGAGGAAAGGATCCCCGAAAATAATCAATTAAACACACTAATCTGGTATAAACTCCCTTATCTCTCTACAATATATACTTTGTGCCAAGTAACACACAACTTAATCCCTTTTAAGTTTACTGACTTGAGCGTCGGAGTGAGTCCGCTCGGTGCCAAGCCGAACCCTCAGTTTGTTCATTGTTTCAGGAGAGGCCGAAAGGAAGAATCAAGCAAAGTGATCATTCTACAAGCTTACGTGGTAACAAATCCTGCTCCGGAATTACACCCGGAATAATTAGCGCCGTCTGTGGGAATGAGATACTACAAGCTAGTCAAATCCCGTAAAAAAAAAAAAAAAAAAAAAAAAACCCACCCAGCAAGCTAAGAAGATGTCAAAGCAACAAGAAGTAATTGTGAGCGACGAAACTGCATTCTATCAGGATGACACAGTCCATAATTCTGAGATTGGGCAGTCCCCCACCGGCCGAGTAATTCAACCGGCGTACGGGATGTCAATACTACGGAACACCGGCTGTCACGCCAAGTCACCGTCATGGGACATGTGGTCGATGCAGCCAAATTGAAGCTATTCCTAGACCTGATGGGTAATACGCCGATCACCCCCGCCGCAACGACGGTGACGCAAAGACACCGCAGTGACCGGGCCCATAAAGTGACCCCGAACAACTTGTCCGGGATAATACAAGGAGCCATGCATACTAGGACGCCGGCGGGGCTCGTGCTGCCGGTGGCAGACCAAAGTCCTTCCCCCACTCGCGGGAGGACATCGTCGCCGCGGCAACAACGAGGCCCGCCCCGAAGAAATGAAGAAAGAAGTCCGACTACCCAAAGTCAGACAACGTGAAGCCCTTTCCGCCACGGGGAGAGAAGCCGGACAAGGATTGCGAGGAGCCGATCGCCGCGTGTCATTTGACACATGGTCAGACATCCCCTCAGTGCCTATGTCCTCGGAGTCTCCGTGCCGACCAAACTGAAGCTGCCGTCCCTATCATACAAAGGGGAAAGTGACCCAACCGACCACGCCGAGGCTTTCGAGTCTTACATGTCGGTATGGGAGCAGCCTGATGAGGTATGGTGCCGAGTCTTCCCAACAACCCTGCATGGGATGGTTCAGAGTTGGTACAAGGGGCTGCCTAATGGTTCGGTATACTGCTACGCCGACCTAAGGGATAACTTCATAGCCCAAAGACGCTGCGCAATGGGGAGAAGGGCCGTGGAGACATCGGATCTCCTCACTATCCGACAGGGGGAGGACGAGTCTCTACGAAGCTATGTGAAGAGGTTCAACACAAAAGCTCAGCAGATCCGTGAGCTGAACACCGAACTGGCGGCCTTCGCACTGATGAAAGGCCTCCCGAAAGGCGAGCTTAAAAATGAGCTGATCAAGTGCGAGGTCCTCAACCTGGACTCCGCCAGAAAGATGGCGGACCAAGCCGTAAAGGTGGAGGATTACCACAAGACTTGGGTAGGCCACGGTGAAGCGGGCACCAAGAAAGGAGGAGCGCCGGGAGAATGCGATGAAGGTCGCCGTGACATGAATAGGTCACTACCGAAAGATCTAACAGAAACAGAGCTCGGCGGGCGCGGGGAGTTCGGGACCATACACCCGGAAGCGGTACCACGGTCTCACCCCCCGGTCAAATCCCCGCCGAGGTCTTTGCCCGAGCAAGAATGAAGGGCGAAGTGGGCAAGACCCCCAAGACAAGGGCGGAGGGCGACGCAAGCCAATTTTGCGATTACCACGGCCAGCCCGGCCATAAGACCGACGACGGCGGCATCGGCATCGAAGAACGCCATCGAGGAGCGATCCGAAAGGGGGCCCTAAGCAAGTACGTAGGCGGGGCCCCGAAACGAGCTCCGGCGGGGCGAACAGAAATCGTATTCCGGAGGATGGGAGTGATCCAGGTGGTTATCGGAGGAAACGAGAACGGAGGGTCGGCTAATGGGCACAAACGGCACCTAAATGAGCTTTACCAAGCCATCAACTTTGTGCCCACCACAGCGATCCCCGCTTCCACCGTCCCCGATATAACCATCGGATAGAAAGACTACGAAGGAGTCGTAGCCCCGCACAGCGACCCGCTGGTAGTCCACCTGGACATATCCAACCACTTGGTTAAGAGGTGCCTAATTGATACAGGCGCCTACACGAACATCATGTTCAGGGAATGCTTCATCAACCTCGGTCTGAAGATTGAGGACCTGAGTCCCTGCACCAACCCACTGTACAACTTCTCTGGGGCCGGCCTGGTACCCCTGGGGTCAATCAGGTTGCCGGTGATGTTCGGCGAGGCGGATACGGCCAAGAACGTTTTATCTGAGTTCGTGGTCATTTATGGTTCGTCCGCCTACAATGTTCTGATAGGCCGGGTAACTTTGAGCGAGGCCGATTCTGTAATGTCCATCCGGGCTCTGACATTGATGTATGTCTCGGACCGGGGGGAGGCACAAAAGCTCGTCTCAAAGGACGAGAGAGACCAGAGGGTGTAACATGCAATCCCTCAAAGTGGCGAAGAAATCAGAGAGGGGGAAGAGCCCATCCTTACAATAGGAGGGTGATCCGATGAACACCAATAACGTCAGCATGGTCGAGGGAGCCGAGACCGAGCAAGTGGAAATTGACCCAGGATGCACCGTAACTGTCGGTGTCGGCCTGGAGTCAAAATTCAGAGCCGATCTCCTAGACCTGCTAAGGAAGAACAAAGACGTCTTCGTGTACTCAGCCGCCGAGATGTCAGGCGTGAGCCGAGAGGTGATCGTTCACAAGCTGAACGTGCTCTCCAACGCTCGCCTGTCTGTCAGGGCGAGAAGATGAGGAACTCCTCGGCCGAGAAAGATGAGGCCATCAAGGCCGAGGTAGACAAACTATTAGAGGCGGGCTTTATCATGCCTTGTACTTACCCTGAGTGGCTAGCAAATGTTGTAATGGTGAAAAAGTCATCAGGGGGGTGGAGGATGTGTGTTGATTTTACAAATCTTAATAAAGCATGCCCTAAAGATTGATGTCCCTTGCCTCGAATAGATAGCTTAATTGACGCAACGGCAAAGCTACACTATCCGAGCTCGCTAAACGCCTTCTCGGGATACCATCGGTATTCATGGCCGAAGAAGACATGCATAAGTGCGCATTCATCACCATACACGGCACATACATGTATAAAATGATGTCGTTCAGTTTGAAAAACTCTGGCGCAACTTACACTAGGCTGGTGGACAAAGTGTTTCAAGATCAAAAAGGGCGAAACATCGAGGCTTACGTCGACGATGCTATTGTAAAAAGCAAGTCTGACAACGAGCACTTGGCCGACTTGAGCGAAACATTTTGTTCACTAAGGAAATACAAGATGAAACTTAACCCAATGAAATGCAACTTCGGTGTCCGATCGGGTAAGTTCCTCGGCGTGCTTGCATGCTGGGGAATTGATGCCAATCAGAGAAAGTCCGCAATCCTGGACCTACCGGAGCCGAGGAATCGAAAAGAGGTTATGATGTTGACCGGGAGGATGGCGGCTCTCGCCCGTTTCATTTCCCGGCCAGCCGACAAGAGCACCCTATTCTTCAAAGTGTTGAAGGGGAATAAAGACTTCAGCTGGGGGGAGGAACAGAGCATAGGTTTCAGGCAACTGAAAGCTCATCTTCAAACTCTCCCAACCCTATCCAGGCCGATGCTGGGGGAGACGCTATATCTATACATAGCAGTTACCTCGGCCACGGTCGATCGTAATCGTCAGAGAAGAAGACAAGCAGCAACACCCAATCTACTTTGTCAGCCATACACTGCTACCCGCCGAGAGAAATTACCCACTGATTGAAAAAGCAGCCTTTGCTGTCGTCGTTGCCGCAAGGAAACTAAAACCTTACTTCGACGCGCATTCTGTGACGGTCTTAACCGACCAACCATTGGAGAAAACATTAGAAAAATTCGAACAATCCGGCAGGCTCATCAAATGGGCAGTAGAGCTATCCGGCTTCGGCATTCAATACAGGCCGAGGCCCTCGATAAAGGGGCAGGCACTTGCAGACTTCCTAGCCGAGTGCACATACCAAGAAGAATCCCAGCCCGGCGTATGGGAAGTATATACCGACGGGTCCTCTACGGCAAACAGCTCAGGAGCCGGCATCCTTATCATCAGCCCAAACGGGGACGAGTTTGAGTATGCCTTGAAATTTACCTTCTCGGCCTGAAACAACGAATCCGAATAGGAGGCGGTGATAACTGGAGTCGAGCTAGCTAGAGCTGCCGGGGCGGAACACATTGTGTTGAAGACGGACTCACTATTGGTGACTAACCAAATCAGAGGAGAGTTTGAGGCTCGAGACGATGGGATGGTAAGATACCTGGAAAGGGTAAAAGCTGACACCGCTAAATTGAAATCTTTCCAAATCCAATGCATCCCCAGGTCTGAGAACAACCGAGCCGACGCTCTCTCAAAACTTGCCAGTTCAAGCATCAAGAATGTTAGCCGGACCGTGTTGGTGGATATCAGGAATGCTAAAAGCATCACTGAGACCGTCGACATGGTGGGCGACATCGAAGCCGAGACGACGTGGATGACTCCGATAATGAAATACAAACTAACAAAAGAGTTACCGGAGGACCGCAGTCTCTCCCAGAAGATAAGAAGGATCGCCACAAGGTACTTGGTGTTCGAAGGAGAACTATACAGAAGGTCCGTAATAAGACCACTTTTGAAATGTGTCGGCCCAGCCGACGCGGAGCTCATACTGACAGAGATTCACGAAGGCATCTGTGGACATCACATGGGGGCAAGAACGCTAGCCCACAAAGCTCTCCGAGCCGGCTACTTCTGGCCCACCATGCTTGAGGATTCCAGAGCTAAGACCAAGAAGTGCAAGAATTGTCAGATGCATGCTCCGGTGATACACGCACCTTCCCGAGACCTGGAACCAGTACTTAGCCCCCTACCATTTGCACAGTGGGGGATGTATTTATTAGGGCCATTTCCGACGGCCTCCGGAGGAAGGAAGTACCTGATCGTCGTCGTTGACTACTTCACCAAATGGGTCGAAGCTGTCGCGGTACCTGCCAAGACCACGGCGGGCGTGAGAAAGGTAATCTGGGAAAACATCATAACTCGTTTTGGGTTACCCCAAGTCATGGTATTTGACCACGGCCGAGAGTTTTGGAGTGACATGGTGATGAACTGGCTAGAAGAGCTCGGTATCAAGTTCGCATACTCCTCCGTATGCCACCCTCAGAGCAACGGGCAGGCAAAAGCAGCTAATAAAACAATCCTAAACGGGCTGAAAAAAAGGTTGAAGATCTAAAGGGAAGGTGGGCTGATGAACTACCCGGCGTCCTGTGGTCCCTTAGAACCACGGAGAAAGAAGCAACGGGGTACAGTCCATTCCACCTAGTCTATGGGTCTGAAGCCGTCCTGCCAATTGAGGCATCGGTGCCGACATTCAAGAACGCAAACCTTTAACCCAGTCGAATATGAGGAAGGCCTGAGAGCCTCCCTAGACCTGGTCGAAGAAAGCCGAGACACGGCACGGCTTAACTTGGCAGTGTATCAAAACCAAATGAGAAGAGCATACAACCGTAGGGTCCACAAAAGAGACTTAAAAGTAGGAGATCTAGTCCTAAGAAAGTCAGCCGCGACCAACAAAGGAAACATCCATGGTAAAATGACGGCCAACTGGGAAGGACCCTACAAAGTGGTTGAAGAAATGAGGCCGGGGACATATATACTGGCTGACAGACATGGAGGGAGTGCCTCTAATGAGCCATTGGAACACAGACAACCTAAGGAAATATTTCATATAGCGGCGGAGGTGTCCGGGACCGTTGTGGACACCCCAACGTGTGATTATACCTTATAAAAAGTGATCCAAGTTTTCCATCAAAATACTTGTCCCCTCCATAGTAATGCTAGAGTAGACGCCGCGGCCAAAGCCGGGCAGTCACTACCGAAGTATAAAAGCGTATAAGCACTGTTGAGACGCAAATCTGACTGCCCCGGCCAATCCGGGAGTGGCAGAGGAATCGATCAATATGTCTATAGATACGGAAAGCAGTCAAAACGTAAACTCGGTTGCCTCGGCCAAAGCCGGGAGTGACGAGGGAAACGCGACTTGCCAACAGCAGTTGATACTCGCCACAACGATCAACATGCTTAGGAACATATAAGTACGGTTGAGAAACGCAAATCGGACGCCTCGGCCAGGCCGAGAGTGAAAGAGGAAGCGATCAACACGTCTACAGATACGAACTCTGTCCCCCCGTAACCCCGATTGCCTCGGCCAGACCGAGAGTGACGGGGACACAACGACCGATACGCTAACATGTTCACAACGGCGGTTGGGAAGCGCAAATCCGACGCCTCGGCTAAGGCCGAGAGTGAAGGAGGAAGCGACCGACACGCCAACATGTTTAAAGACGTTTAAGTACAATTGAGATGTGCATCCTACCTGCCTCGGCCAGGCCGAAGGTAAAAACAAAAAGCACTCAATATGTTAAAAACGCAAGGAGACAACTCAGCCGAAAACGAGATAAAGACCTCGGCCAAGCCAGAGGCAAACTAAACAAACTCTTATTAAAAATGTTCACAGATAATACAAGAAAGAAGTCGACGGCCGTCCCCATAAGTATAGCCTAAACACTACCTACCAAAGTTCAAAAAAAAAAAGGGAAAGGTATAGCAAAAGGTTACAGACATAAGAGTTGAAAGCGCCAAAAAAGATGGCAGGGAGGAAAGGCTCAATACTTGGCCCCCGAACAGCTGAAACTCTCTGAAGGGCCGGGTGAATCCGGTGACGACCGCCCGTCTCCCTATGCCTGTTTCTGCTCACCATCAGCAGCAGAACGGCATCACCATCGTGGGCGACCCAGAAGCCGACTTGGCGGCTTCGGCTGCCTTTGCCCTCTCGCTTCCTCCCGCCGCCTTCACCTTTTCAAAGATGGGCCGCCTTCTCCGACCTCCTCGCCGCCTTCTTCGCCTCTCGCCTCCTCCATGACCTTTGCCTCCGCAGCAGCCGCCTTATCATCAAGCGGCTGGTCAAATTTTTGCCACGGGAAGGAGCCTTCGGAAAGAGCTCTCTCGATTACTTCCCGGTAGCTTCTTCGGCCTGGTCCCGGTATTGGGCGCACATGTTAGGGATGACGTCAGTTTGGAGCGTCTCAATGTCCTTCTCCCTCTGGGCGAGGATAGCCCTTGTATTCCTGTGAGCCTTCGCCTGAGCCGTATACAAATACTTCCATTCTTCCCTCTTCTTAACAGCAAAGTCGAAAGCAGGCTGAAGCTTGTCCCGCTCCTCCCGCAGCTTATTGGCGTCAGCCTCCGCAGCCTCAACCCTGGCCCTCTCGGCTAGGACCGCCTTCTCAGCATCCTCCCTGAGCTTTCGATCAGCGAGGAAATCATTTTCGGCGCCCTGGAACTCCTTCTTCGCCTTCTCGACCTCTTGCTTAGAAACATCAAGCTCAAGCCTAAGCCGTTCAAGCGCAGGAGCCGCCTCAGCCATGAGCTTCTCTTGCTCCATAATGTGAGCACCGGCTATTTCATTCCACTTCGCCAGCTTCCTGCACAATCTTGTGCCCTCTGTCACAATCTGAGCGGCGGAAATCCTCAGGGACGAGGAGTCGACGGTGACATTTTGATTGCCCGTCTGCACTGGCCGCTTCCCCAATTGCCGTTCAGTGGGACCAGCAGCCGGTGGCGGTTGATCTACAAAAAATTCGGACAAAGCATCCATGTCAACATTCATTGACATGCCAGAGCCCGTCATCAGGAACGCCTAATGAACCAGCAAAATCTGAGCCACAGGTTAGATCTGTACCAGGCTTGGCCTTCTTGGTTGGAGGACCCATTTCTTTACCGACCTCGGTAGCAGCAGCGGCGGCAGACTCGGTCTCTTTTCTCTTATTCAAAGGAGGAGGAGCCTCCGCAACAGTGACCTCCTCCTCAACATCGATGACCACCTGCTGCTTTTGGACCACGGGGGTTGAAGGCTGAGCCGGAGTTGACGTCGCCGCCGCCATAGACGTTGCCTTTGGTTTGCGGCGCGGCACGTTACTGGCGACCTTCGCCTGAGCCGCCGTCACATCCAGGGCCTTCAACTGCTGGTCCATGAGTTCGTTAGGAGCCGGTCGACGATCACGTGTCTGGGCCTTGGGATGCAGCTCAACGACTTTCCCGTTCTCGTCAAGTCCCAACCTCTGGAGAGCAGAGACAGACAGTGCCGGGCCAAATCGGTCTGCAAAAGAAACAAAGCAGGAGTTAAGCAAAGGAAATAAAACAAGTTCAAAAACAGAAACATAGAAAGCAGAGATGGGCCTCACACCGACTCCACTCACCCCGTTCGAGGGCCGGTATGAGGCCGACGTGGCACAACAGCTCATCCTGAAGAACGATCTGCGTCGGGGGCATCCATCCCTTCGGCATCCCATCCTTCTCGGCCTCAAACAGCTTCATTGCCCGCCTTTCGTCCTCATTAAGATAGACCTTCAAGGCGTCCATCTTAAGCTTATTCCGGGAGACATATTTCTTACGCTCCCACCGACTCTCACACCGCAAATTGACGCGGTGCTGGAAGGACCGGGGCAGTGGATAATCCTCCGGAACCTCAACGTATACCCACCGCGCCTTCCAGTCCTTGCAGGAAGTAAGCTTAGAGACGGTGATATAACCCGGCTCAGTCTGTATGCTATACCACCCCGTGCCACCTTGGACATTCTGTCGAAGGTGGTGAAGCCGGCGAAATAGGTTCACCGTAGGGGCCTCCCCTTTGAAAAGACACAACCATACAAAACCAACAATCGTCCTGACGGCCAACGGATGCAGTTGGGCCACGACGACGTTCATGGCTTTAATAATAGCAGCAACGTATTCATTCAGAGGAAACCGGAGTCCATACTCCAGGTGTCTGATGTATACGCCGATACAGCCCTTGGGAGGGCAACAGACCGCCCGACATTCCTCAGGGATCACAATTTTATACCCCCTGCCGAAGGAGTAATGATCTTCAAAAAGTTCAGAACCAGAACAACTGGCGAACTTGTTCGTCCAAGCACGATCTAGACTGATCTTACAGGCGTCGCCATGATCCAAGGGATGCGGCCTCCCCTCATCAGAATGAGCCCTTTCCTCATCATCACCATCATCATCAACATCGTCACCATCATCCTCGAAATCCTCCAAATATTTCGGATCAATCTCAGGAGAAAGCGGCCTGGGACCCCCAACGGTTAACGGGGTGACAACCAGTACCTCCTCTTCATCAGGGCGCGACGGGGAGCCCCCCGGCGCAGAAGTACTAGGTCCAGCATCAGCAGAAGACATGACAACAAATACTTAACAAAAAAAAGTTGAAAAAAAAGTGTTGGCGCCGAGTAGCGCTTTGAAGACTAGAGAGAAGTTTCGTCAAAGAAGGCTAGAGAGAAGAAATTTTTTCGAGAAAGTGAATTTTTGGCGGCCAAAATCAGGGGCTAACTGCTCTATTTATAAAGCAAAGCCCATGAAACGGACCAATCAGGGCAAAGCCCATGAAGCGTCAACCAATCAACGCCGAGCCACGTGTCAAGCATGCAGCCATGGAATGTCAATCGACAAACAGTTACAAAACTTCTTCAACACGCTCCTTGACAGGATGCCAATCGACGTATCTTCTTCAAACACGATCCTTGGTATCTACTTGCCAAACGGCCCGCTGTTCAACCGAGCTTGGCAGCACCGGCTGGGGGCAATCAAAAGCACACGGCACTCACAACCTCGGTCTCGGCCAGCGCCATTTTCTTTTCCACATTTGATGCCCTTTACACATCCATGTGGAGGGGATACGGACGGCCTGAGAGAACCAAGCCGAGGAAGAAGAAGCCGGGGCAGAAATTTTTACTTACGCTGAATACGCTCAACACTCATCGAAGGTCCATACCACGGCATAGACTACGCTGAGGGCAAATTGATGGGGCATATTCTGCACCCGCTGACCGAGTCAAGATATTGAGCAAGGTCAAAGATATCCACAGCAAGTCAACGTATTAGACATCTTAGCCGACGCAGCCTGTCGGCCCGTCACTTGGGTCTCGGCTAGGCAACTAGCCAGCCGGGAGACATATCCGCGTACTCATATCCAAGACCCCTCGGCATGGAGTCAACCAGGTCCGCCGGCCTGCCATGCGTCCCTCGGCCGAGGGTAGAACAGTCTTTCCACCTGCTCTGCCACTTGGCCACTTGGCCACTAGGTGACAAAAGGTGAAAGTCTATAAATACTCCTCAACCCTCATTGAAGAAAGGATCCCCGAAAATAATCAATTAAACACACTAATTTGGTATAAACTCCTTTATCTCTCTACAATATACTTTGTGCCAAGTAACACACAACTTAATCCCTTTTAAGTTTACTGACTTGAGCGTCGGAGTGAGTCCGCTCGGTGCCAAGCCGAGCCCTCAGTTTGTTCATTGTTTCAGGAGAGGCCGAAAGGAAGAGTCAAGCAAAGTCATCTTCTACAAGCTTACGTGGTAACAAATCCTGCTCCGGAATTACATCCGGAACAATTACATTTCTTCAAAATAAAATAAGATTATATTTTATCAAATAAATTTTATTTCAAATAAATTAATATAAAATTAAAATAGATTAAAATATTACTTTTAAAACAAAATAAAGGTCTTCAAATTTACGGGGTGTTACAACCACCACCACCAACAACAACAACAACAACAATAATAATAATAATAATAATAATAATAATAATAATAATAATAATAATAATAATAATAATAATAATAATAATAATAATAATAATAATTCGATTCAATTAATAACTTCAATCGGCTTAGTTGATTCACTCTATTGATTCAATTCGGCTCAATCACTTAGTTGATTCAACTATATTGATTGATTGATTACTCATTCGATTGATTCATTTCGATTCGATTCAAATTCGATTGATTTAGCTCAATTTCATTGATTGATTAAATTTCGATTGATTGATTGACTCCATTGATTCAGCTCTAAAAAGCCAGAAAAAACAAGGCCTTACTCCCCACAAAATTACATTTTATTTCCCAAATATAATGAATGTTAAAAGTTAAAATTTAAAACCCATCACAAATAATTTACTTTATCTTAGATTATTACTGTCACAAAATTGATGATAATGTAATAAGTGCAGAGTAATTACTAATTTGTTCTATCCTTATATGTACAACGTTCAACAATTCTAGGGTGCGATCGTCTTTTTCTTGTAAATTGACAAAATGCGACTACTTTTTGGTAAAAAGTGATAACTTTATGATAAATAGTGTTTACTTTGAAAAAATATCATCTTTTAACCCTATTTACTCGAAAATGGTCACTATTTACGCCGTTAAAGATGTGCTGCATTGTTGTAGTGAAGTCACACTATAAGTCTATAAAATTTGCGGTGCAACGGTACCACGTAAATTGCCGAAAGAATTGACGAACGAAAGTGAGAAAACATGTAAATAAACAAAACCTCATGTTTTTGATGGTGTAATGTTAGCAACCAGAAATGCGTTAGTATTCCATGAATCTACTCCGTATTTCCCAAAAATTTAAGGCTGCTAGTACCTGTTTATTAGCTGTAGTTGTCTAGTTGACAACATCTCCCGCATATTATCAACTTATCAATCAACAGACAACATATCAAGGGGACACATTTACACATCTAACAATCTTACTCACTTGAAAAAAACCCCAACTTCCTTTATTCTAGTCACAAATTCGGCTTAAGACGGTACTATTTGTTTATCTTAAGCTTAAAACGTGTCATGTATAATATCATAATGGGTCAAGTACATACCACTTATAATATACTTCCTCCATTCAACTTCACTCTACCACTATCCTTTTTCACGTTTGCCAACGCGTATTTTACGCGCTAAATATCGTTAGCTATGTATTTGCAAAAATTATAAAAGTTAGATATTTTTAATGTACTCGTAAAGACGAATCAAACAAGATCCCATATGAATATATTTTCACTTACGTATCGAGAGAAAATCGAAATTGAATACACAATTATGAATAGTGTACAAAAGTGAAATAGGTAGAGTGGAGTTGAATGGAGGAAGTAATACTTTATCCGTATTAATTCTTACGCTTAAGACGACACATAGACTACTGTATGTATTCTAGAAGACACAAAAATTCCGATGCACATACATCCATCCGTACCATTATTGCTTAGCTTAGATTAAACTGTGAGCTATAAAGAACATATATCATAAATATCATAATTAATTATTGAGACGAATGGAGTATATTTCTTCTTGCCTTCTTAGACAATGTCAAAGTAAACTAAGCAATTGTGTGTCCACGTATCCACTATCTAATATTTGAGAGTTAAAATCGTCCACAATCAGAAGGCCAAATTAATTGGATTATCAATTTTTTTACTCTTAGTTCTACTCTATTTTACTAAATTTTTTAGCTAGGGGAAGCGAACAAATTCCATGAGAGGTGTATAATGAAACAAGATCAACTAGAAAAGAAATCGAAAATGTTAATTAAAATTTCCAAAATGTTTTCAAGCTGGCCAACGGGACGGGGGCGACTTTTCTTGCAAATCATTCTAAATTTTCCGTGATATCATAGCATAATATCAAGTGCAAAAATACCGCAAAAGATTAATGAAAATAATGAATTTTTTTATTAATATTATGTATAACAGATTTGACATGCAAGTATTATTATTACGTATTGTATTTTTAATTATATTTCATTGTGAAAGAAGATATTTTTAAAACATAATCATGTTTTTTACTTTCTCCGATCTACACCATAGGTAACACTTGCTTTTGGGTGGTTTTCGATGCGGTACCTTGACTGCATTTTTCTTCATTTATATGTATTAGAAGTATGATTGAATGAACATGATAGAGAAAAAGATGTTTATGAGAGAATAGTGTTTAACATTCATCAAAAGTAATTCTGTAGTTGCAGTACATGATGTATTTATATACAATCTTAAACCGACTTAGGCTAATCTATAACTAACTTTGATTAGTTATAACAAACTATAACAAACTCTCTGTAACTAACTCTCACTAGTTAGTTTATCTGTCTCATATTCCCCCCTCAAGCTTGAGGGTGGGGTAAATACCAAACCAAGCTTGGTAGAGAGAAACTGATGTTGAGCAGACCCAAGTGCCTTGGTCATTAAATCCGCTAACTGAAGTCCAGTTCTGACATGCTTAGTTACAAGAAATCTTGCTTGTTGCTTCTCTCGAACATAATGACAATCAATGGATAGATGCTTGGTTCTTTCATGGAAAATAGGATTATGAGTTAGATGCTCTGCTGCTTTATTATCACATAGTAATGGGACTGGTTTAGGGACAACAACATTTAAATCCTGCAGAATATTGTCTAACCAAACCAGTTCAGAAGAGGTGTAAGAGAGGCTTCGATATTCAGACTCAGCTGAACTCTTACTGACAGTGCGTTGCTTCTTAGTTTTCCAGGAGATCAGTGATGACCCAAGGAAAATACAATAACAACTAAGTGATTTGCAGGTGAATGCACATTTTCCCCAATCTGCATCACTATAGGCAGTGAGGGCAAGGTCAGATGTAGCACTGTAAAACAGTCCAGTATTGATGGTACCCTTTAAATATCTGAGTACATGAATAGCAGCTTGCAGTGTGGTAACCTTGGCTGACTGATAAATTGACTCAGATGCTGTACAGAATATTACAGATCTGGCCGTGATGAATTAAGATATAATAGTCTACCTATTAATCTTCTGTAGACTTCAGGATTGTCCAGAAGCTGACCCTCATCAGTGGATAGCCTGAGACCTGTTGGTAAGGGAAAACCCGCTGGTTTACACTCCTCCATCTGCATATCTTTGAGTATATCTAAGATATACTTTCTTTGATTGATCATAATGCCTGTGGCATTGCGTGAAATCTCCAATCCCAGGAAAAATCTCATGTTCCCTAAATCTTTTATAGAGAACTTGGCATCAAGGCCCTTCTTTATCCTTTCAATTTGAGCATCACTTGTACCAGTCAGTAGAATATCATCTACATAGACTAATGCAACCACAAAATCTTTAGTGACTGAATTATGCTTGGTAAATAAGGAATAGTCATTTCTAGATTGCACAAACCCAATACTTTCCAAGTATTTGGTTAACTCTTTATTCCATTGTCTACTTGCTTGCTTTAAACCATACAATGATCTTAGCAATCTACAAACTTGACCAGGCTGAACTGTGTATCCTTGTGGAGGGCTCATATACACTTCTTCATCCAGAAACCCATGAAGGAAAACATTGTTGATGTCCAATTGATGCAAATTCCATCCTCTTGCTGCTGCCAAAGCTATCAAGGCTCTAACAGTGATGAATTTTGCAACAGGTGAGAACGTGTCTTTGTAATCCTTGTCCTTCACTTGATTATACTCCTTTGCCACTAAACGAGCCTTATATCTCTCAATACTACCATCTGCTTTATACTTTATTTTGAATATCCATTTGGAACCTATTGGTTTCTTATCCATGGGCATCTGAACTAACTCCCATGTTTTGTTATCTTCCAGGGCTTTGATTTCCTTGTTCATAGCATCAATCCACTGTGGTTGAGTGCTTCCTTACTTGAAAGTGTATGGTTCTGACTCCTTAATGACATTGACTAAGGATGCAGCATAAGCAGGAGAAAAATCAGCTAGACCTTGCAGAACTGCAACATGAGCAGAAGATGCAGAAACTGTACTTGGCAATTTTAGAGGACAATGATACTGTTGCAGAAGAATGGATGGTTGCCTGGGCCTTGTGGATCGTCTGGTGACAAGATCTGGTTGAGAACCCACTTGGACCAAATCTTCACTACTACTATTTGTATTATGAGAATTATTATGTGGCATATTATCATTGTGAACAACTTCTTCAGGGACTGTTATTTCAGTCTCTGGTCTATTTGTATGTGTCTGTATTATAGTGGGAATAATGTTGTTTGAAGGAATACTAGATTTTGGTATTAATACAGTAGATGATGCTGGGTTGACCAAGTGATCATTATTTTGAACATCCTTGTTATCTTGCTTGAAAGGAAAAATATCTTCTTTGAAAATCACATCTCTATTAACAAACACTTTATGGGTGGCTAAGTCATACAGTCTATACCCCTTTTGCTGATGAGGATATCCCAAAAAGATGCACTTTCTAGCCCTTGTACCCAACTTATCAATATAATTGGGGGGCATTGTTGCATAATAACAGCAACCAAAGACCCTTAAAGAATCATAAGGTGGTGTCTTGCCAAAAATCACAGTAAAGGGTATTTGCCAACCTATAACTGATGAAGGCATCATGTTTATCAAATGAGTGGCAGTGAGTAAACAATCTCCCCAAAATTTGATGGGAAGTCCTGCCTGAATCCTAAGCGCCCTTGCTGTCTCTAGGAGGTGTCTGTGTTTACGTTCCACCCTCCCATTCTGTTGTGATCTCCCTACTACACTAGTCTGGTGAATTAAGCCCATGTCCTTAAACAAATCACCACATACATGAAATAGAAATTCTGATCCATTATCTGTTCTTATGAGTTTTACTTTAGCAGCAAATTGGGGTATAATATAGGCAAAGAAATCTTTGACTAACTTATGTACTTGGTCCTTAGTTTTAAAGAGAATAGTCCAAGTGTTTCTTGAGAAATCATCAAGTATTGTCAAAAAATATTTAGCTCCAGTCATAGTTGGGGTCTTATATGGACCCCAAACATCCATATGCAATAATTCAAAAATAGAAGCAACTTTAGAAGTACTCTGTGGGAATGGCAATTGATGATGCTTAGACAAAATACAAATTCCACAATGCTGATGTTGTTTTACATTACTATAAGGAGTACTTACAAACTTGAGCTTATCAAAACCTATATGTCCTAATCTTTTATGCAACAAATCCAGAGAAATGGAAGTACTTTTATTTGCAGAATTAGAAAATTTATTAACTACTGGAGTACATTGCAAAGCTTCTGAAACAAGTGAGACTACTCTATTAACTAAATCCTGTGTATGCAAGTTTTGAAATCTGTAGAGATCCCCTATCCTTTTTCCAGATGTAATGGTCAATTTAGTTGAATGATCCTGAAATAAGCAAGTTTTAGCAGAAAACACAGCAAACAGGTTGTTGTCATCAATTAGTTTACTCACAGAAAGAAGATTCTGTTTAAAATCAGGAATCAGCAGCACATTCTTAAGCAAAATTTTGGGAGTTAAACAAACATCACCAACCTTAAAAACATGCTTAACACTACCATCAGAAAGACCTATCAAAACTGGTTTACTGAGACTTCTAACATTATGCATTAGACGTATATTGAAAGACATATGATCTGAGGCCCCAGTGTCAATAATCCAGTCATGCAAGCAGTAATTAAGATGAACAGCATTAGCTAAAGAAGTAGGAATCATACCTGCAAAGTTAGATGAGGATAAAGAAGGAACATTATCTGTTCAGCGTTTAATAACCTGATCAACAACAGATGTAACCAGGCCATCTATCATATTTGAATCAAAAGACTCTGAATGACTGGCACCAGCAGGTTGAACCAGAGGGTTATCTTCTTCTGAGTCATTATTCTCAACAATATCAGCAGTATTTGCACTCTTCTTGAAACCAGATTTCCCACCAAAGCGTTTATATTTCGCCTTGACAGATGGTTTAATACCCTTATTACCAGGAAAGCCAATAATCTGATAACAGCTAGCAATCCTATGACCTGGTTTCCCACACTTCTCACAAGGATTTGCCCAAAAACAGTCATCCAAGTTATGATTATTCATTTTACAGTGGCTACAATACTTCTTCTCTTTCTTGACATTATTATTCGCATCAACACCCTTAAAAGAAGCATAAGCAGTTGCTTCACTCAAGACTTCAACAGACTCAACAACTTGCTTTTGTTTTTCAATCTTTTGTAACAAACCCAAAGCCTTGTTGATAGTAGGCAAAGGATCCATCGAGAGGATTTGTGTTCTTATATTATCAAACCCATTGTTTAACCCTATCAGAAATTGTATCAACTTGGAGTTATTTTCACGAGCTACAATTCTTTTCATCAGAGTACAGGAACACAAAATAATCTTACCACAAGAACACTGAGGAATTGGGTCAAGACTGTCCAATGTTTCCCAATAGTTCTTCAGCTTGCTGTAATACTCAACAAGGAACAAATTTGATTGACTGACAGCATCAAGATCCTTCTTGAGCTGATATATTTCCACTGCATTGGCCTGTCCATACCGTTCCAGCAACTCTCCCTAGAGCTCTTTGGCAGAATTCACATACTTCAGGTTATCACGAATTGGTTTATCCAGTGAATTCAATATCCACTTCATCACCATTAAGTCGCAACGAACCCACTGATGGAACTTTCTATCTGTCTTTGGCGGCTGAGTAAGAGAACCATCTATGAAACCGTCTTTGTTCTTGGATGCAAGAGCCATGACAATGTCCTGTTTCCACCCCAGGAAATCATTTCCATCAAACAATGGCGAAACCAAGTGCGAAAACGGCTGATCAGATGATGATAGATATAGTGGATCATCATAATAGTCGTAGCTATGATTTTGTTCTTCAGAATTTTCAGGCATATTGTTGATGATATTGATTGAATCAAAAATTTTGATCAAGAAATAATGATTTACTGAAAAAACTGTAAGATTATTGAATAAAACGGAAGCGTAAATCTTGTTTTAATGAAATTTGGATCGATTTTATGCGGTAACTGATACCATATTAGAAGTATGATTGAATGAACATGATAGAGAGAAAGATGTTTATGAGAGAATAGTGTTTATCATTCATCAAAAGTAATTCTGTAGTTGCAGTACATGGTGTATTTATATACAATCTTAAACCGACTTAGGCTAATCTATAACTAACTTTGATTAGTTATACCAAACTATAACAAACTCTCTGTAACTAACTCTCAGTAGTTAGTTTATCTGTCTCATAATATGCTACAGTACTTTTTCGTAAAAAAAATAAAGGGATATTATATAGTGTACCCTTAAGTTTTTCGGTTTTCTATTTTGTACCCCTACATTTTTGAAATTCTATGGCGTACCCCTGAACTCTATACATTAGTCTATATCATGACCTTAATTATCCTCTTGCTAACTTAGTTTCTTAATTGACCTATTAAATCGCCTATATATCATTTCAATTACTCGATAACCTACCCATTTACTTATTAGTTCGCTGAATTACACATTAACCCACAAAATAGTTTACGAATCTAACTAAAAGTTCATCAAATATTCATTATCATGTTTTGAATCATAACAGATGTTTTTAATAGTAGTTTGTATTTTTTAAAAGTGATTTGTGATGTTTCTAATATAGGATGGTGATACAACATTAATAAGTTAGAAAAAAGTCAAAGTACGGTTGTTTGATTATGATAAAGTCAATGGAGAGTTAAACGAGGTCATGATGGAGAAATAAGTAAGAAGTTTAAGGGTACAATGTAGAATATAAAAAAAGGAGGGGTACAACATAGAAACTCGAAAAACTCAAGGGTACACCATAGAATATCCCAAAAAATAAAATTTTATGAAAGACTTTTTCTTAACAAATCTTTATATATAAGTTTCGTCTTTTAAAATTTCATGCTTTTAGTAATATTTTTGGTCAAAATTTGTGAAGTTTGACCACCAAAAAGTGAATGTTACCTTTGGTATGGATCGGTGGGAATATATATACTTTTAATAACTGATAATAATATGTAAATTACTTCATTATATTGGTAAAATTTTACAAAGGTTTAAAACTAACTCGACCGCAAAAACGGGTCCACATTCTTTTTCTTTCACAATTTCACGTGATATAAATGCTTTGTACAAAACTACAAATGAACAATTTAAAAACTTTGACCACAAAAAAGTGGATGTTATCTTTGATATGAATTAGTGAAAATATATACTTTTGATAATGATAATAATCTGTAAATTATTTTATTATATTGATATAATTTTATAAAGGTTTAAAATTAGCTCGACCGCAAAAACGGGTCCACGTTCTCTTTCTTTCACGTGATATTAATGCTTTGTACAAAACTACAAAGGTACAATTGTACAAACCCTTGTTTTTTTTTTTTGGTCAATCTAAGCGCGCACAAAGTCGCATTACAATATCGGGGAGGGGGGATTCGAACTTGGGACCTATTGTCCACAATACCTCCGTCTTAACCACTAGACTAAGACATCTCCGGTACAAACCCTTGTTTATTGGAGCTCATTTATTCATAGAACTGTACTCGTCAGTCATCACCTAGTTTTTTCGTACGGATACATTCATTCAAAATGAAACTCGGTATGTGGATATACATTACTATCTTTAGCAATTTAGGGTATACGTTACTATCTTTAGCAATTGAATAGGTTTCTCTCACAAACTTGCGACGAGTCAAGTACCACTCACATTGTTAGAAAAGACAAAAGTAAAGGTGCGTAGAGAATTACAAAAGGCTTGTCTTTATCTATATAAGTAGGTTTTATTTGACCCGTCATAAGATTGTGACGGATATTGCCCGTCACAAATGAGAATTTGTGTTAGCAATTTTTGGTGTAATTTGTATACCAATTGGGTACCATGTGTAATATATTTTTTTTTCATTTTTTTTTTTATAAATATGGATTTGAGTTGATAATTTGTATACCGCTTTATGGTTGTTAAACAAAACAACAAAACAAAGAGAATACTAATACAAATTTAGTGCATAAAGGTTTTACTATAATGTTTAGGTAGAACTAACTTATACAAAGACTCACTCGTAATTATTTGAAAGCGGCAGTTAACCACGTTTTTTAAACACGAGATTCTTTCTACCTTGGATATATAATGAATTGACATATATTCACTACTACAAAATCAACATATACAGGCGCTCCTCTAACGACGCTAATAGAAAAAGTGCTAAAAATTTTAAAAAAACAACAAAAAATAAGGCGCTCTCAAATAGCGTCTCCACCGAAACTCTAGCATAAATTGATAAATTCACTCCCCGCTTATGTTTCTCTACCAGTCTACCCATACCCACCCTAAAAAAACCTCCATGTGTTCTTCATTCTTAGCAAACGCACGATGGGAATCAATCGAAACTCCACAGTGAACAAGGTATGATCTAGATCTATTGAATTCTTAATGTTCCTTAGTTTTCTCATTGAAAATTGAAAATTAGGGTCTATTTTTCCTGGAAATTATTTACAAATTTCATTCCTCTTCTATGTTTCAAATTGAGTATAAATACTAGTCTTGAACAAAGATTCAAACTTTAGGTTTTCATTATGCAATTAATTGAATTAATCCCACTACTTTGACATTGTTTAGGCATTTTCTATTAATTGAGATGTAAATTTTGATTGGGTGAAGTAGACTACTTTAGTATAATATGAGAATAAACTTTTGTAGATCCGTTTCAACGCCTCAATTTTTGCTGACTTGGGTAGTGACATGAATGAAGAAGCATATATTGGTATCTCCATTGCTTTTTTCTTCTGTATTTATCATTTTGATTATACGAGTTCATGAGAGTTTGCATTTATCATCATAATTGCTTTTTAATTTTACTTGATTTGGGTATATACGTATTTAAATGTAAACAGTAAATAAATACTCCATCTATCCCGGTCATTTGGTGTCTTAGTCAATTGTTGTCCTTTTTATTTTAAGATTGCATTTGATGATCAATTTGATCCATTTGTCATCTTATAATAGGCCCCCTCCTCTTTTCTTGGTCTTTGTGCCAAAACCTAAGGATAATAATTGACCAGGACGGAGGGAGTATATTTCTTATTATGCAATTGCACTTAAAGATGGCATGATACATCGCTACTGACATTGCTTACATGTGAATTATGGTCATTGTAATGATATGTTTGTGTTGATAAACAAGGAGCCATACGTATGTATGTTTTCAAACCCAACTAATAGAACCATGGGCAGAGGAAATTACTAGAGATATTTGCAGATACATGATTTTGTCTTTTGAAAGGTTGGTTGTTTGCTCTTGTCATTATTTATAAAGATCTGTTTAAATTTATGTTTATTAGCTATTTACTCTTTCTATACTTTGATATATTCTGTTAAACTATCTATGAAGTTTTACAGATCGTCAAAGTGTCGATGAAGATGTTGATGGGAAGCTGTAGGAGAAACTTTAGCTATGGCTTATGAGTTCATGCTACCCAACTAGTTTATGTTCATACCTCCTTGACGACAATGAAGCACAGGTATAGCTACATGTCTTCTTGAGTTAATTCTTGTAAATGTTTGTTATTCATAAGTTGATCTCCCAGCTCTTTGCATTTATCCTTTTTAGGATAGAAAAACGAATCTTGTCTATCTTTTTGATGTTGTTTGTGCTATATTTCTCCATGTTTTGGTTTTTGTAGAATGTTAATTGTTAAAAAAAAAGTAGCTGTTGTAATTCTTTCAATGAATTGTATAGCCTTCTTCGGAAAACTGATATACGAATGATTGGTAACCTTCATCAGTAGTTGTACTAACTTTTTTCCTTTACTTCATATTGCAGATTTGGCTTGTGAGATAAACAAGTACAGTATAGTTGCACAAGTCCGGGCTATGCAGTAAAAGATGTTAAGCAATCATTCATGTTATGATATGCCTTATCCTTTGATTAGGGGTTGTAATTAGAAGTGTATAGATATATCGAAGAATAGTATAGATATATATATATCCAAGAATTGTACATAAGTGTTATTAATTGCATGTATTTGACAGCAAATATGTTAATAAGAAAGGTGTTTATATTGAATTTCAAGATTATTATATATTTTTGTAATAATTCTTGGTAAAAGCACAAATGTTTTCAATTAGAAGATGACGAGCACACATATCATGGCACTTTTATAAGGGTTATTAATTGTATAATGCATAAAAGAGCTGGTATTTGAGTGCAACAAAGTACCGGCGTTATTTGCTTACTATACCGACGCAAACAATAAGCGTCGCAACAGGTATTAGCGGCACAAGCAAAGCCGGCGCTTTTAATAGCGTCGGTATAACCCCTTACGACGCTATTTAGCGCCGCAAAAAATACATTTTAAGCGCCGCTAAATACCTATTTTCTAGTAGTGATTAAGACCTTGCTCTTTTGGATCAAAACTCTCTGAACTGAACTGAATTGATCGAACTTAATGGATATGAACTAAACTTATGTGCAATATAAAATTTTACTAAGCTGTACTAAACTGAACTAAACTTATCTTAACTGACCTAAACTAAATTTAAAAGAACTAAAATTAAGTAAAAAACAAGGCCTAAGAATCCAAACTATGACAAAGTTCTTCAACTAGAACCATGTTTTTCTTTTCACAAATTCTTAAAGAGACATTTTTTAAGTAAAAAGTATGTACTTCATTTTACTCTGGACAAAAATACCCTTTTGTTTCAATATTTTTGTTGAAAATAATTATCATGCACAACGAATAAAATTACATGAAATGAAATTTCAAATATTTTTTTTAGTTATATATATTATTAAAATTCTACTCCGTATATAACTAGTGACAAGTTAAGACTTAAACTTAATGTGTGAGGGACAAATTTTGTGATCACAAGGGTCAAATTTTGTTTGTCTATCAATCTCAATGTTATATTAGTAACTTCATAATCAAACTCTATAGTGACAGTCTTAGGGGTTGTTTGGTTACCAACTAAATTACACAAGAACATTAATTCATGTGAATTTTAGAATGGGTATGTTGTTTGGTTACCCCAATTCACATGAATTGGTACTTCTCATAAATTCAAATTCCTCCATAATAGAGGAAGTTGCTTACCTAGACATTGTAAGTTCCCGTATGTAAACAAACGACTTACCCTTATTTTTGTGCAAGCTAATAAGGATTATAGAGAAAATTTGTTTCAATTCACTTGTGAAAACAACAAAAATAAGGGTAAACGAATAGCTGAAAATAAAGAAAAATACAAAACTAATTCACAAACTTTTTTTTTTTTATTGGCTTATTGTTCGGCACATAAGTACATTTTATTTCAACAAAATTATTGATATAAACAGTTACTTTAGTCAAATAAGCAAAGATGAAATCCTTAAAACCTAAAAATACAGGCAAGTCCTCAAAGCAAAAACTGTTAAAGTTCGAGTCCTTATCAAAGGGTTCCCTCCATGTATATATAACCCTCCCTACATTCACCTTTTGCTCAAATTAGCAACATCCTCAAAAAAATCCCTTTAATCCCTTACTTACAATCCCCCTTTTTTAGTATCACATTAGCTCAAAAAAAATCTAAAAATAAATGGACGAGAATTTCACAATTTCATCCTCAACTTCATCATCATCCAAGGCACCAAAACCCCAAGAATTCCAATTCCCATCGACATTACTATCAAATTTACAATTCTTACTTCAAACTCAACCATTTTGGTGGAATTACGCCATTTTATGGCAAACTACAACTCACAACATCAACAACAATACCGAAACTCTTAGCTTAATTTGGGCTGAGGGTCATTTCCAAGGCTTCCAAAGCCCATCTACCAAGCCCACTAAGCAGCCGATTATCTCCGACGAAGAAGGTTCTTCAATGGATGACATGGTGACCGATGTGGAATGGTTTTACATGTCTTCACCTACTAGGGCACACCCTATAAAACAAGGTGGTGTACTTGCTAAGGCTTACACTACCGGGGCCTTAGTTTGGTTAAATGGACCGGGTTCACTAGCCTCGTATAATTGTGACCGCGTGCAAGAAGCCGACTCACATGGGCTAGAGACTCTTGTTATTATACCTGTGTCCAATGGTGTTCTCGAGCTGGGTTCTGTTGACTCGATCAATGAGAATTGGGATTTGGTTCAGCAAGTTAATAATCTTTTTGGGTCGTTGAGTGTTCCCGATATGGGCTACACTCGACCTAATTTTGCAACTAATAATGACCTACAAAGTCATTTGAGCCTGTCTGAGACGTGTGACTCAGACAGGTTCCTGAGTCCTGAGAAAACGGCGAGGAGAAGGGGGAGACGTCGTAGTGGGACTCTCCCTGTCACGGTCAACCACGTGGAAGCTGAGAGACAAAGGAGAGATAAAATGAATAGTCGATTTTATGCCCTACGGTCCGTAGTCCCGTATGTGTCCAAAATGGACAAGGCGTCATTGTTAGGTGACGCCGTGGCATATATCAATGAGTTGAAAAATAAAGTAGAAAGCTTAGAGTCAAAACTTCAAACAAAGGAGTGTACTAGTAATAGTGAGAATTGCACGAGTACGCTTTTTAAAGACATGAAAATGATTAACGTGTCTAGTAAAAATTACCGTAAAGAAATGACTGCGACAATTCCAGCTGAAGTTAATGTTAGGATTTTGGGTAGTGAGGCTATGATTAGGGTTCAATGTGAGAATATTAATCACCCTTCCGCAAGATTAATGGATTTGTTTAAGGAGCTTAATTTGCAAGTTCAACATGCTACAATTTCTACAATAGGAGAGCTAATGATTCAAGATGTTGTGATTTCTAACGTTCCAACGGAGATATGGAGTTCCGATGAATTGAAAAATGTAATATTTGGAAGATTAACAATGTAGATCGATGAAGGATGAGGATTAAAAGTTCGATTATGTAATTAGTTCTTTTCAGTTTTCAAATAATCCTAATATGAAATTGCTTCAGTTTTACATTAAATGTAAAACCGGCTATCTCTTATGATGTTGATGTAAGTGTATTTTTTAATTTTTTCTTTATTTAATACTCGTATGAAGGAGTACATCATGTAAGTGACAGTCTTTTGAAAAACAGATGGGCTACTAAATTTTGTCGAAATTGTGACAAACTAGAGCGTATGTGGTCCATGTACTAATTATGTTGACCTTTCTTCGTTAAAACTTCATCGGATCTTTGACACATGTTTCTTTTATAATATCTTGCAAATGCTAAACTATTTGCAGATACAACTGTAAATATTTGATGACCTAATCGTTGTAACACAAACTTAACCTATAATCTATATATTGAAATCGTCAGTTGTGAAAAAAGCTCCAACTCAAATAAATGTATTATCACAGTTCAGAGTCTCACTTTACAGAAGAAAAAGACAGAGTCGAACATTATAAAGTTATTAAAGTAAACCAATAATGAGTTATTTCACTTGTTATTAATTGGATTTTCCTAGAAAGCTTGTTGACGTTATGAATTGAATTTTATCTCCTCTTTATTATTATGGCTTCTACAATATAAAAATAAAGGAGATAGACTGGACTGAACTGAACTAAATTGAAATGAGCTGAACTGAATAAGTTGAACCGAACTGAGCTGAAGAAGGCCTTAATTTGTGAAGAAATGAGTTAAACTAAACTGAATAGAGCTAAACTAAACCGAAATAAACTGAATTAAGCCAGAACGGGCCTAATACCTTTTAACTTTATATACGAGTAACTACATTCATACAACTTGCTTTTCAACATCTTTATCATTAACTACCACTAATTTATTTAGCACGTGGTTATTTGACAAATTCTTTATGTTTGGAAATGGACACACTCCTATATATCGTAATCGAATTTAGTTGATTATTATAAAGCATGAAAGGTGACTAAAATGCCTCATGGGTTAATGTTCCAGAATATGGATGCATTCATGAATCCGTCTTATCTAGGGAAGGAACCAACATATAAGGACATACTTGCTTTTTTTTTTGCTTTCCTTTACCTATACGATACTCTCTCTATTCCGATTACTTATTTACCTTTTGTATTATTTGTGAATACGAAATAGTATTTTAATTAGATGTTAACAAATAATTGAGACAAAGAGAGCTCGTAAGTATGTATAGTTAAGGCGGTGGGAAGTAAGCATTCAAAATTCCCAAATAGATGAGGTTGTGGGTTCAATTATTGTACATATAAATATATAATGTTTTTATTTTGGATAATAAAGAAGTTCATTGAACCTAAACGAAAAGTGTGGTACATTGATCGAGCTTTTAATTTCATTTAATCTAGACCTATACTTTTATAAATAAATAAATAAATTAATAAATATATATATATATAGAGAGAGAGAGAGAGCAAGGTTCAAATGAGTCCATCAAATATATTGAGTCCCTAAGTCTTTATAGGAGCCATTGGATGAAGGGGATGGAGGGATGAGATTCAATCAAAATGAATGGCCACAAATTCATCTTAACTAATGATCTTCTTAATCCAATCAGTCAATCACTCCCTCACTAATCATTCATCCCCTCTTATTCTAACATCTCCTCTCTCTCTCTGCCACACTTCTCTCATTTTTTTTCCCAAACAAAACTCCCTCTTATCTAATGATCTCCTCACTCAAACACCCGACCACCACCACCCCCACTGACAAAACCCCCTCCTCGGATCCACCGCCGCCCTCCACAACCACCACAGCCCCTGCTCTCGTCCCCTGCCTCACCACCAACCACCACTTCCTCGCCACCTTACCACCCTCTTCTCCCTCATCTCTCTCTTTTTCCAGATTTAGCCACGACAACAGCAACAAAGCCACCGCAACATCTTCACGTCAACAACAAGGCCACCATTGCCACCCTCGTCTCTCGTCTTTCGCCACTCACCAAGCCGCACTACCTTTTCTTCTTCCTCCTCTATTTCTGGATCTTGGTTTTTTTAATTTCAAATTTCGATTGTGATTTTTTTTTTTAGATTTCGTTTTAACAAAGTTGTTGGGTGGTAGTTTGGTGGGTCGTGGTGGTCAGAAGGTGACGGGTGGTAGTTTGATGGGTCGTTTTAGCAAATACCACCACCGCACTACCGCACTACCGCAGCAATTATGTGTGTTTCGGTTTTGCATCTGGTTTCCATATTTTGGGTGTTCTTCATTTTGGTGTGTTTATTATTCAGATCTATTTGTTCTCATTTCGGGTTTTTTTTTTTTAGATTTTTATTTCGGTTTTTAAATTTCAGATCTTGTATTATTGGTTTTTATTTTTTTTATTTCGGTTTTTTTATTTTATTTTATTTTATTGTTGGTTTTTATCTAGTTTTCGACATTCGTTCGTTGTTGGTGGTGGTTTGTTGTTGGTTTTGGTGTATGTCGATTTTTTTGGGTGGATGTGGTGATTTTATTTAATATTTTCAAATCTCCTTAATTTCTTTTTGGTTATTTTATTTTTTAAGATCTACTTTTTTAGTTTATTTTAGATCTTAGTATTATTGGTGTTTATTTTGGTTTTTTCGATAAATCAATAAAATAAATCGTTTGTTCGTGGTTTAAGGCGTCTTTTTTGCTATCTCGGTTTTTTAAATCTGGTTTTTAAGTCCACCATTTTCATACTTATTTGTTGATTTTTTTCAGATCTAGTTATTCTCCTCCTTATTTCCGTTTTTTTTATTTTTTTTTATTTTTATTATTTTAGTTCTAGTATAGTTGGTTTTTATTTTGGTTTTTTTATTAAAGATACATAAACTTTCATGTTATCGTGGTGGTGATAGTATGGTGTATGTTAGATGGGGTTTAAAGTTACATTCATCCTTATTGAAGTTACATATCTCCTATATTGGAGTTACATTCAAATTTATATATTCAAAATCACTTTAGTCATTGAATATATTAATTTGAATTTATATTGTGTTGGTTTGAAATTTAAATTTTGACTAAAGTTACCCGATTTTGGACTAAAATTACACAATTTGGGACTAAAGTTATACAAAAAATGACTAAAGTTACACTGAGACTGAAGTTACATAAATTTCAATTAGTTTATAAAAAAGGACTAAAGTTCCTCAAATTTGGACTAAAATTTCACCTATAAAATACTAAAGTTACACATATTTGGACTAAAGTTACAGTTGTCAAATGCTAAAGTTATATCAAATTGTTTTAAAATCATATAAATTTAAATTTATATATTCAAAATCAATTTAGTCATTGGATATATTAATTGAATTCATGTAACTTTAATATTTAAAGGGTGTAACTTTAGTCAATAATACTATAATTTCAGTCATATAGTCCATTTTATATATTATATTGAGTTTATGTAACTCTAGTTTGTTCTGAGTGTAACTTTAGCCACTGACAGTGTAACTTTAGTTCATAATAGTGTAATTTATATATTCAAAATCATGTAACTTTAATTCTTTAAGGGTGTAACTTTAGTCCTTGATACTATAACTTCAACTGTATAGTCTGTTTTATACATTATTTTGATTTTATGTAAATCTAGCTTTTTCTGATTGTAACTTTACTTCACTGACAGTGTAACTTTAGTCCATAATAGTGTAACTTTAATTTATTCTGATTAATTAATTGAAATTTATTTAATTTTAAGGCAATTTAATATAACTTTAGTCCATAATAATATATCGTGTGTGTAACTTTAATATAAACGGTGTGTAACTTTAATAGAGAACGTGTGTAACTTTAATCTTAACCACCGACAACAATCACCACCAACTACCACTACCAATTACCACCGGCCACCAAGGAGGTAATACGATTATTTTGTTCATAAATTTATTTTTTATCTAGTAGATCTAACATTAAAATCAACAAATTATATGAGATCTATTTTGTTAGATCTAAAATTAAAATAAAAGGATCTCACAAAACAATAGTGAGATTTTAAAACACGAAATTTGAAAAAGAAAAAAATGAATAACAAGACGATATTTGAGGGAAAAAAAGTATAGTACATATATAAATAAACTAATACCAACAAAAATAAACAAATAGAAAAAAACGACACTAAATATCAAAGTTAACACCAAAAAAAAAAAAAAAAAAAAAAAAAAAAAAAAAAACGAGATCATGGTAATTTTGTGGTGGTTGAGTTGGCGGCGGCGGTGGTGGTGTCGGGTGGGTGGTGGTTGGTATGAAGAAGAGAAGAGTAGATGAATTATTTTGGTTTTTGATTTTTTGGTTTTTTTTGGTGGTGGTGGTGGTTGGTGGTGAATGAACAAGAGAAGAGTAGATGAATTATTTAGGTTTTTGATTTTTTGGTTTTTTTTTGGTGGTGGTGGTGGTTGGTGGTGAATGAAGAAGAGAAAAGTGGATGAATTTTTTGGGTTTTTTTATTTTTTGGGTTTTTTATTTTTTGGGGTTTTTGTTAGGATGGTAGAGAAATGAGAGAAGAGAGGAGAGTATTTTTTTGTTAGGATGAGAGAGAAGTAAGCTTGAAAAGAATAAGGTAAGAAAGAGAGAGGGGAGGGTATATGTGGTGGGATTAATGTTTAATTAGGGAGTAGATGAAAGAGAGTCTTAATCACCCCCCATAATCATTATTTTGCCTTTCAATCTAAGCCCTTCATTTATCAAGATCCAAGGGCCTCTAAGAGGACTTATGGACTCAATATGGATAGAAGGACTTGCTTGATCCTTATACTATATATATATATATATATATATATATATATATATATATATATATATATATATATATATATATATATATAGTCAAGATCCGGTGCAAACAATCACTCGGTGCAAACGGTGAGAACGAACTAGCTGTACAAAAACTCACTTATATAAACTACATATCCAGCCCATTATTAATAACAACAACACTATCAGCCCACCCATTATTAACAAAACACTACCCAAAGCCCATTCATCACAATCTTTCATCGGGGCAAACAATCACCCGAGCTCCGTCACAGACCGCCATCAACAACCATGTTGCCTCACCAAAGGCGGTCGACGGATCTCTGACCACCGGCGACAACGAATGCCCAATCGCCGGTGACGAGATTAGCCATCATCAGAACACCGATCGAATAACCCTCCCCTACGCACACTCACAACCCATTTATTCACCTCGCAAACCCGCCACCACCAACACCAGACGCCGGCGACAACTAATGTCACCATAAAAGGGCCGGTAAAGGCGTGGACCACCACCGTCAATTCATTTCTGGTAAAGGCGTGGAGCACCGACAATATCCTCACCTTCGTTGGTTTCCTGTTAATTCAATGTATCTAAACCAATTATTGATGTATCTAACCACTAATTTAATGTATCTTAACATTGATACACAAAATTAATCACTAGGTACATAAAAATTGGTTCCAGATACATCAATATACTAACCAGGTACATCAATTTCATAATTCAATAACTTACCTCTACAAAAGATCTAATGCATATAATCAATGAGTTGTGTTATCTACTCCGACAATTGAACCGAAAATTCACAAATTACAAAATTAAACGAACAAAAAATCGTTACAAAGTAGACATAGAGTAGTAGTAGTATTGTAGTAGCCATGGCTGATTGAGTTGAGATGTCACGAGTGACTGGAGTCGTGATATCGAGTTGACTGTTGAGTGGTGCGAGTTATCATAACAGTCGAGATCCTATCAAGAGTTGGGCGTCTGGTGCTAAATGGTGTACAGGTTGGCCACCGAGTTCGTCGGCGCCGATTGTTGGGCAGGGATCGTGCGACTTGTTGAATTGATTTTGTGGGAGATGGGATGCGAAGTAAAGGCGAAAAACTATGGTCGTCTGTTCTCCGGCGCCTTGATAACGGTGACATGTGCCGGAGCTCGGGTGTGGGCGTGATTTGGTGGTCGCCGACGATGAGTGGTGGTTGGGTGGTCAGGGACTCAGGGTGACTGGTAAATTGGGAATGACAGGTGAGTATTTGATAAAATGAATAAATAGTTGCTGAGTATTGTGTTTCACGAGTAATTAAAGAACGTTCTCACTTTTTGCACCGAATGGTCGTATGTACCGGATCCTAAATCTATCTATATATATATATATATATCTATATATATATATATATATATAAAATAGTAATTACTATTGAACTAGTATAGATCCGCGCAATGCATGCGCAGTACATAGAGTTTTTATTATTTTTAGTGTATTATTTATACTTTTTAAATTTACATCTCATTAATATTTAATATTTCACTTCATTATATTTTGATATGAAAAAAATTAAAATTGAAATAAAAAACTAAGTAAAGAGAATTAAGTTAAGTTGTGATTTTTTTTAATGAATTTGTTTTCTGTCATGTCACGAAGTTAATAGTAAGTACTATATATCAAGTTCTGAAAAATTTAGCAACTTATAATTCATAGTTTAATACCAATTTTTTTTTAATAAAAAAAATCATAATTATGAATTTAATTAAAAGATTAGAGTTTAATTATAAGAATATATTAATTCAAAATATAATAATTTAATGAAAAAAAGTTTTATTTATTTTCTTATTTAGATAAATGCCTTTTGCAGGGAAAATTAATAGAGTTTTTAAGGGGGAAGGGGGATTTTCAAACTATATTGATTCTAGTGTTTACTAACCTTAAAAAAAATTATCAATTTGACATAGCCTTTAAATTTTTCCCTATTATGTATTAAAATTCTTTATATTTTATCTACCGTTTAAAGAAAAAAACAATTATCCCCTTCCCTTTGATTTTCTCGTAGATATTTTAGAGAACAGTAGGTCTCCCTTGTGACGGGTCGGATCTTGCGACGGTTATTTTGTGAGTGGAAATGGGTAGAGGGGACAAGGTGGGCACCCACTCCAGTGCTCCTTCTCTCACCCCTATGGATTTTTTGTGTGACAATATGGTACCCGTCACAAGTTTGTGACGGATACCCTCCGTCATAAGGGAGAATTTGTGTTTAGAGAAATAGTATTCCGTACAATTTTTCATGTGTGTAGGCGAAATGGAAAATAGCAACTGGTTTTGGCCTTTTCTGCGTACATAGGGGGCCCCAAATAAATGCTTCTGTCCAATTTGTACAGTCCCAAATAGATGCTTCTGTAGTTCTGTCGAATTTGTATTCGTGGGCTAGATAGGCACGAATAATCCTTCTAACTACTCACTCCATTCAATTTCTCTAGTTTCTCTTTTGTACACTATTTACAAGTGAATATTTAATATCGATTTTCTCTTAATATATAAGTGAAAATATATTTATGTGAGATCTTATTTGATTCGTCTTTAGGAGCACATTAAGAATATCTAACTTTTATAATTTTTGCAAATACGTAGCTAAAGATATTTACCGCGTAAACATGCGTTGACAAACGTGAAAAAACAAACTTGTAATGTGAAGTTGAATGGAGGGAGTAGTTGTTTTGTGTCCGATATTGTGTCGGATATTGCCATTTGTCAAACACAAGACTAACATGTTAGATACCTATAATGAGTAATGAGATGTCGAAAGACTGAAAGAGATTAATTAAAAGATAAGTTTGAGCGAGAAATGAGAATAACGTATAGTCAAAGTCAAATCTACCTTCAATTATTTAAATTTAATATCAAATATATTTAAAAAATAAAATGTACGTTATTTATAATTATAAAATCTATATTTTATTAAATTTAAATAATGTATCACGTGTCCTAAATTTTATGGGATGTCATGTCACGAATTCGTGCTGTTTTTGTGATACTACCTAGTGTGTGGGTGACCCACAGGCCACATCATTTGTTTTGTTGTATCATCTAACTAGTTAGTTGCATTATTACATCATAAATTCTCATTTAAAATGGAGATATCCGTCTTAAATTTAAGATGGGGTCAAATATATATTGTATGTCCATAGAAGATGAAAATAGCATAATAAATAGAGAAAAACAAAATATTTGTCGCATCCACAAAAGTGATGTATTACTTGAACCGTTTTATTTTAAGTTAAGAGAGACCTGCTCTTATTACATAGGGATTATATTGAAGAACGATTTTAAGTATCAAGGTCGTAGGCGCGGCGAAGGCCTTGATCTGCCCCGAGTACAGGTATCTAATTCGATTTTGGTGATCAAATTTACAAGTTTTATTAATGAAATTCAATTCAAATCTTCAACTATACTATTACACTGGTACATTCATATTTATGGCGTCATTCTTTCGTGGATCGGAGCATAAGGCCACCATTTGTTTTAAGACGCTCCTGATTATAAGAACATGATGCGTACGTGATGATAATCTTAAGGTCACAAGTTCAAATACGAAAAGTCTTTAAGTGAAATTTCAGTACATGGTATAGAAGGATATGGCCACTTATGTAGATCACGTGCGGGAGCGAAGAGAATGAGAAAGCGGAGAGATAAAATGAATAGTCATTTTCATGGGCTATAGTTGGTAGTCCCGTTTATATGTCTAAAATGGACAATGCGTCATTCTTAGATGATGCCGTCGCATATACTCCAATTAATGTGGCCGCCTCCCATGAGTAGTAAGTACTGTGCTATTAATACTGATACTTGCAAAGTTGCACCACCACCATGCAATTAATTAAAAGACCGTTAATATGGGTGAAAATTACGGTCACCCGTGTCAGAGTTAGGACTTGAGCTTGACATGAGTGAACGAGTAATGATATAAAGAAGGGATAATTCTCATGATACTTCTGTAATTTGCATTTTTTTTTTCCCAAATGCCCCCACTTTTCTCAAAAATTACTTTAACTGCTCATCTCTCAGGCACGATTTTGTATAGCCGTGATTTTTTTTGTTTTCTAAACCTATAGATCTCGAAAAGCCAATCATTTTGAAAAAAAAAAAGTTTATTTTCTGCATGTGTGAACGAAAATAACAGCCGGTCAAAGTTTCTTGTACGAATAAACTTTGACAAGTCGTAACTCCGTTATGAGATATTATAAAAACACGATTTTTTTTTTCAAATTGAACATCTAGTAAAGACGATCAACTTAGGAAAAAAAATCGCGGCTTTTTGATCTTTTAACTAAGAAATATGGCCGTCAAACTTTTTTTTTTGGGATATTCTCTCGTGTATCCCTCAACTTTTTCGTTTTCTAAGGTCGGGGGCGGACGCATGATTTTCCTTTAAGGGGGACACAATTTTTTTTCGTTGCGGCATTTGAAAATATGGTTGCGATAAATTCGGAAAAAAACGATTATTGAGCAATGAATTTCACGGTCGAATGTTAAAATCCTTGATGAAAATTAGTAAATTTTGAATGAATTTTCGAAAATAAACATAATTAACGTAATTTAAAAAACAGCCTTATAGAGATATATTAGGGTACAAATTCAAATGAAAATCATCATTTAAAAATATGATATGAATACCCTTTATTTTTGGTTTATAACAATTTTTAATTCCTAATATAAACAAGAATGAGTGTTGGCAAAGTGGTTGTATCTTGAAACTATGAGTAAGATGGTGGGGGTTCAAATCCCACCAACCACATAAATATTTAATTTTGTGTCACCTACTTATTTAGATATTCAGAATTTCATGGTGGTCATTTGCCCACCCGGCCCCCTAGATCCGCTCTTGTCTAAGGATGGGAGAGTTAGGCCCTGTTCTTTTGGACTTCAGTTCAGTTCATATTTGTTTATTTCAACATTACTATTATTATTCTTATTGATATCATTATTATTTTTATATTAATGTATTTACTATTGTTATTAATACTAGTTTGAATGCCCGTGCGTTGCAACGGGTTAATTAACTTATTTATAATGCAAAAAAAAAAAACGTTATAAGGGTTTAATGTTTACATTCTATGTCTAATGATTTGTTTACATATTATTAAAATATCTCTTTCAAAAAAAATAAAAGATTAATATATACGTGGGTTAACTCTTATTTATAATCATATAATCACCCCACCTTATATTAATCTTTCGATGTGGGACAATTCTACTATTTATAAGTAATATATTCACCAAACTTGGATTTTTTTTCTGATATGGGACAATTCTACTATTTATACGTAATATATATTCATCAAACCTGCATTGTTTTTCAATGTAGGACAAATAACTTACTCAGAATTACATCATCTTTTTTTCACTTAGTTCGACATCCAACCAGATCTCGAATACCGAATACAGACAATTGCTACTCATTATATTTAATAGTTATATTTAAATTTAATAATATGATCAAGTACTCTCCATTAATATTTGTACATTGTTTTTCTTCAAAAGAAAATTTAACATAATTTAGATACGGAAATTTCCCGTGTTACCCTTTAATTTTGTCAGATTTTCTATGTTACCCCTACTTTTAAGAATCTGCATATGGTACCCTTGAGATTCCATTTTTTTGCCCATGGTACCCCATAATGTAAAGGCTGTTAAATGGACGTTAAGTTTGATTGCATGACAATAAAATAACAATTAAAAAGTAATACCCCCTTTATTGTTTTATTGGTACGGATATCTCTCTCTTTTAAATGAAAATTCAATTAACTATATCATTATAATATTGGAAAATTTCTCATGGTAACCTCTTTGATAGATTACACATGCTACCATGGACGTTTGTTTTCTATTTTTTTTTATCATGATTAAAATATGTGCAAATGATAGGAACTCATAAATGATAGAATATTTTTTAACACAATTCTAATTATATTATTTAAACGTAGTATATTTACCACACCTACATTATTTTTCAATATGGGACATATAAAATCTATAGGTAGAAAATATAATGATATGAACTTTTAAGAGTTCTCCAAAACAATACTTAAGAGACTCAAAAGATTTTGGGTTGATGCCTAAGTTCCAAGGATGCCTCCTATTTATAATCATAGAATCACCACCTTATGCTATATTTCGATGTGGGAAAATTCTATTTTTTATATGTAGTATATTTATCACACCTATATTATTTTTCAATGTGGGACATATAATATACTATGAAATACACCATCTTTAATACGTGCAAATTATATGAAATCTATATATACTCTAATGATAGCATTTCTTACCATGAATCTAATAATATTATTTTCATAATTTTTTTACCGACATTATTTTGCCAAATGAATTGTAAAAGTTTTTATATAAAAATTAGAAACATCACTTGAATATAAAATAAGAAATACAGAGTATATATTATACTAACAAAAAGATTTTCCAAAGATTAATTTAGGTTAGAAATCATTATTGTAGAGACAGTAATACAAACTCTTTTAAGAGCTCTCTCTGACAATACTTAAGAGAATCAAAGATTTTGGGTTATGACTTCTATTTATAATCATAAGATCACCCTGCCTTATGGTAATCTTCCGATGTGGGACAATTCTAATATTTATACATAGTATATTCACCAGACTTACATTACTTTTCAATGTAGGGCAAATAACATACTAAGTACACCATTTTTTTTGCACCTACTTTGACATCAACCCGATTTAATAATGAGAAAATACAATACAATACAATCTACACTCTAATGATAGCATTTTTTTTGTCCCGATCTAATTATATAATTTTCATACGATACTTTTTTATCAAATGAAATATAAAGTTTTTATATCAAAATTATAAACATCACTTTAATATAATATAGAAAATGTATATATATGAGACATTTTTATTATTTATACATAATATATTCATCACACCTTCACTATTTTTCAATGTGGGACATATAACATACTAAAAAGTACATATCTTTTATATCAAAAAATTTTGGGTTAATACTTAAGTTCCAAGGATGCCTCCTATTTATATTTATAGAATCACCCTACCATATACTATTATTTCAATGTGAGATACATAATTTAATTATTTAGACGTAGTATGTTCATCATACCTACATTATTTTTCAATGTGAAAGATATAACATACCAAGAAATACATGTCTCTTCTTAAAAAAGCCACTATTGTATACATATTATTTTTCTTTGAAGGTAAAACCACTTAGTCTCGATCATTAGAAAGGGATCTCTACATCGTACATATAACGACTCATTAACGCTCTATTGCTGCATTCAGAAGACAACCATTAGTAAAATCTTTAGTTTTGTACTATGTCAGGAGACTACCATTAGTAAAACCTTTAGTTTTGTATTTTTTGACTTTCTTGTTCATGTTCTTAACTCTTTCCCGGGTAGTTCCCTACAACGATTTCCACTTTATTTTTTATATCATATCGTAGATAATGATAAAAAATCTTAAGAGCTCTTTAAAACAATATTTATGAGACTCAAAAATTTTTCGGTGGATACATAAGTTCCAAATATGCCTCCTAATTATAATCATAGGATCACATCACCTTATACTAATCTTTCGATGTGGGACAATTCTACTATTTATATGTAGTATATTCACTACTTCTACTTATTTTCCAATGTGGGACAAAACATGCTAAAAAGTACACAATTTTACGTATTAAGAAGTACACCATCTTTAATATATGCAAATAATATGAAATCTATACTCTAATGATATCATTTTTTTCCACAAAGCTAATTATATTATTTTCATAATTTTTTTAACGATATTTTTTTTGCCAAATGAAATGTAAAAGTTTGATATAAAAATTGGAAATATCACTTGAATATAATTTAGAAAATATACATATTATAATAATTAAAAGATTTTCCACTTTATTTTTTACATCAAAAATTATACTTTCCTAAATTGATTTTTGATGATGTGGACGCTCTCAGATCGCTCGAAAAAACTCTCTTTTATAGATAGTCTGGATGCCCGTGCGTTGCAACGAGGTAATTAACTTAGTAACGAAAAAATGGTTATAAGGTTTTAATATTTACATCTTATGCCTAATCATTTATTTAGATATGATCAAAAGTCAAAACATCTTATTTAAGAGACGCAAAAGATGTTGGGTTAATACATAAGTTCCAAGAATGTCTCATATTTATAATCATAAGACCACCACCATATGTTAATCTTTCGATGTGGGACAATTCTATTATTTTTATATAATCCTACATTATTTTTCAAATGTGGGACATATAACATACTAAGAAGTACACAATTTTATATATGTACAAATTATATGAAATCTATACGCTAATGATAGCATTATTACCATGAATTAAATTATGTTATTTTCATAATTTTCTTAACGATATTTTTTTGCCAAATGAAATGTAAAAATTTTTATATAAAAATTAGAAACATCACTTGAATATAATATAGGAAATAAATATTATAATAATTAAAAGATTCTCCACTTTATTTTTTACATCAAAAAATATTATTTATGATACTTTCCTAAAGTAATTTTTAGGATCACCCTACCTTATGATAATCTTCTGATGTGGGACAATTCAACTATTTATATGTAGTATATTTACCACACCTACGTTATTTTTCAATGTGGGACAAATAACTAGAGTTGGCAAATAATGACATGACACGAAAACCCGACACGAACCCGACACGAAATTAACGGGTTTGGGTTGAGGCTTAATGACCCATTTATGTAAGTGGGTCGACACGAACACGACACGATATTTAATTGGGTCGGGTTTGGGTTGAGCTCTCTAAACACGAACTCGACACGAATGACCTGTTTAATAAATTAATCCTTAATTTTTTTATCTTTCATCACATAAATATACTTAAAACTTTCCAAATATTGACATGACACGAAAACACGACCCGAACCCAACACGATATTAGCGGGTTAGGGTTGAGGCTTCATGACCCATTTATGTAAGTGGGTCGACACGAACACGACACGAGATTTAAACGGGTCGGGTTTGGGTTGAAGGGTTTGTGACCCGTTTACATGTGACACGAACACGAACCCGACACGACCCGATCTGTTTGCCAGGTCTACAAATAACACACGAAGAAGTACACCATCTTTTTGACACCTATTTCGATATCCAACCCGATTTAATAATGAGAAAATACTATACTATCTATTTATATTCTTAAGTTTTTTTTCATTTTTTTATCATAATTAAAATATGTACAAATGATATGATTTAAATTACATTTTTTTTCTAACACGACTTTTAAGATGTAATTGATGAGGCAATAAAATGTACAAACAAATGCAAAATATTTATTTTGATTAATGGTTAAAAATTATGATGTGTTTTAGTTACTCAAATGTAATGAGGCATAATAATTAACTATATTTGAAAGTTAAAATGATCTAGTTCTACTATTTATCAAAGTAAAAAAAGCTTATTATTGATTTGTTTGTGGATTCAAGATCCTTTTATGCAACACTTGATTGCATTATAATTCATAAATTTTCTATTTTAGTGCAGAGATTATCATTATATATGACACATTAATAACCAATTTATGTATATTTAGCACACATTTTATTTTTTAATTATGATTTTGTCTTAAATAAAGTTATCATACTATCGGTTGTCTTAAAACAAACATTATAATATCACTAATATAGTAACATATAATCGCTTTTATAAAAATCTACGTGATTAATATTTGTATGGTATTGTTGTAACTAAGGTTTGCCGTTAATACAAACTCTTATGAAAATTCTCTAAGATAATATTTAAGCGATTCAAAAAATTTTGGGTTGATACCCCTAAATTTCAAATATGACTCCTATTTATAATCATGTGATACCTCACCTCATGATGATAATCTTCTAATGTGGGATAATTCAACTATTTATATGTAGTATATTTACCACACCTACATTATTTTTCAATGTGGGACAAACAATATACTTAGAAATACACCATCTTTTTCGCACCTAGTTCGACATTTAATCAAGTTTAATAATAATAAGTAAATACTACACTATTTATTAATATTCGTATAGTACATTTTTTTTAACTTCTTATCATAATTAAAATATGTGCAAATAATATGATACTATATTCTAAATCTAACATTTATTTACCAAGAATCTAATTATACAATTTTTCAAAAAAAAAAATTATGTTACTTTTTTGCTAAATGAGATGTAGAAATTTTTTTATAAAAATTATAAACATCACTTGGACATAATATAAAAAATATATATATCATGCCGTGGATATAATGATAATAAACTCTTAAGAGGTCTCCAAGACAATGCTTAAGACTTAAGAGACTCAGAAGGTGTTGGGTTGGTATTTAGGTTCTAAAGATGCCTTCTATTTATAATCATATGATCACCCATCTTATGCTAAACTTTCGATGTGGGACAATTCTATTATTTATACGTAATATACTCATCACACCAACATATTTTTCAATGTGGGACAAATAACATACTTAGAAATACACCATCTTTTTCGCACATAAAACGACATCTAACCCGGATTAATAATAAATAATGAGCAAATACTATACTCCCTCGATTCAAAACAAATACAACATTCTTTTTTTTATACTATTCATGAACGAATAGAATCTTTACGATTTCATGCAATATGTAAGACAAAATATGGTCATGTGGGATCTTATTTGATTCACCTATAAAGTACAATGAGAATATCAAATTTTTAAATTGTGTAAATGAAAATGTTGTATCTGGTCTTGAATGGAGGGAGTACTATCTATTAATATTCGTACGTTTGTTTTTAATTTTTTATCATAATTAAAAATATATGCAAATAATATGATACTATATTCTAATGTTAACATTTCTTTTATCAAGAATCTATTATAATATAATTTTTTTTATAATACTTTTTTGGGAAATGAGATGTATAAGTTTTTATATAAAGATTATAAACATCACTTGAATATAATACATAATATATAAAATATATTTATATCATATTGTGAAAATAATGATATAAACTCTTAAGAGCTCTCCAAAACAATACTTAAGAGACTCACAAGGTTTTTGGTTGGTATATAGGTTCCAATGATGACTCCTATTTATAATCATAGGATCACCCACCTTATGTTAATCTTTCAATGTGGGACAATTCTATAATTTTTACGTATTATAATCAACACACTAACATTGTTTTTCAATGTGGGACATATAACGTATTAAGAAATACACCATCTTTAATATGTGCAAATCATATGAAATCTATACTCTAATTAAAGCATTTTTTACCACGAATCTAATTATATTATCTTCATAATTTTTATAACGACATTTTTTTGTCAAATGAAATGTCAAAGTTTTTATATGAAAATTAGAAACTTCTTATGAATATAAAATAGGAAATATAGATATTATAATAATTAAAAGATTCTCCACTTTATTTTTTATGTGAAAAATATTATTTATGAAACTTTCCTAAATTAATTTTTGATGATGCGGACGCTCTAGAATCGCTCGAAAAAACTCTCTTTTAATAGATATATATAGATATAGATTATTATTATTATTATTATTATTATTATTATATTTTTATATTTATTATATTATTATTATATTTATTAATAATTAATTCGTATTATTTATATTATTATATTTATATTTATTATTATTATTATTATATTATTATTATTATTATTATTATATTATTATTATTATTATTATTATATTATATTTATTATTTTATTAATATATTTATTATTAATATTATTCATAACATATTTGTTATTATTATTATATTTAATATTATTATATTAATAAGTTATTATTTAATATTTATTATTTTATTAATATACTCATTATTATTAATATTATTAATCACATATTTATTATTATTATTATTATTATTATTATTATATTTAACATTATTATGTTAATAAGTTATTATATTAGACCTATTATTATTATTATTTATTTATTTTTTAGTTATTATTATTAATATATTATATTATTATTAATGTTATCATTTATATTACAAATATATTATTATTATTACTATATTTATTATTATATTAATATTAATATTTTATTTTTTATATATCTTATTAGATTATTATTATTATTAGATTATATTAATATATTATTATTATTATTAATGAATAATATTATAATAATATTTATTATTATTATTATTGGTATTATTTTTATTTTTATTATTATTATTATTATTATTATTATTATTATTATTATTATTATAATAATAATAATAATAATAATAATAATAATAATTATTATTATTATAACCTTTTTATTATTATTTCAGTTCAGTTCAGTTCAGTTCAGTTCAGTTCAGATCAGTTCAGTTCAGTTAAGTTCAGCTCCATTAAGTTCAGTTCAGTTCAGTTCAGACAATTTCAGTCCAAAAGAATAGGGCCTTAAATGGTTATATTTTTCAAGGGTTCCAAAGGAGATTGGAGGGATGAGATTGACTTGAAAGATGTAATATTTAGAAGATTAAAGTACTAGATCGATACTCCCTCTGTCCCGGTTATTTGTTGTCCTTTTTTATATTGAGATGTCTCAGTGAGTTGTTGTCCTTTCTATTTTAAGAATGAACTTGATGAACAATTTGATCATTCACATACAATTTATTCCACTTGTCATTTGATAATTGGCTCATTTCTTTTTCTTTGGTCTTTGTGCCAAAACAAAAGGACAACAATTGACCGGGACAGAGGGAGTATATTATAGTGATTCGTAGGTTAAGGGTTTGATCATTGTAGATATTTTTACGTATTGTAAGGGGGTATCCCTCTTTTTTCGCAAAAAAGTCTTTGCCCGTTAATAACTTTTGGTTACGAGTTTAAAAAACGATAAACTTTTTGTTTGTTTCAAATTAACCGTCTTTACGAAAACTTTTGTTTGAATAAAAATTCAACGATCTCTGAACTTAGAGCCGGGAATTATGATTAGTCAAAGTTTATTCGTTAAAAAAACTTTGATCGCCAATAACTCCCGGGTACGAGTTCAGAAAACGGTGGATATTTTTCCAAATTCAAGGCTTTTATGAGATAATTGCTTTGAAAAAAATTATTTTTTTTTAACTCGTAACAGAGAGTTATTGACCTTAAAATTATTATTATTATTATTATTATTATTATTATTATTATTATTATTATTATTATTATTTTTTTTTTTTTTTAAAGAGGAGTACATCTTAGAAAACGAAAAAATTGAGGGGTTCAAGTGAAAACTCTCTTTTTCTCCCTTTTCAAATTAATTGTCCTTATTTAATGTTCTTTTTTTGATTTACTTAATTATGGAGTCAATAGTATGCAAAGTTGAATTTAAGGAGCTTTTTTATTGGACAACTATGAACTCAATATTCCGTTCAAATTATGTAATTATATATGTTGACCTTTGCTTCATCACACTTGATTAATATTTGAAACATTACAAATGCTAAAATATTTAAACGTACACAACCCTAATCATATGATTATTGACAAATTCTTGTTTGATACGACAATATTCGTATTAAACTTAATTAGCATGGGTCAAGTATGATAGATGAGACAAAAGGAAGATACTAAACTAATAAAAGATTTGTATTATATATACAGGTGAGAAAATATTTAACTCGTTTTCATATGATGAATATTACCATCTTAAGTTAGACTTACTGATTTTTTTGAAGGAAAGATCAATTCATTAATGAAACGTTAAAACGACACTTACAAAAGATAGGTATAATCGAAAACAATTATAATAGTAACCAAAGGACAAATTCCTCCTATAAAACTATGGATCTCAAAACATGATACCATGTTGAACTTGGTAGTTCATCATGATTAGGATTGATGATTGATTGATCGTTTGCTATAAGATTGAGAGAGAGAAAGAGTTTTGATAGAGAAATTCAGTATGTATGTGAATTGTATAATATGAACGAGTAGTTACAATTGTTGAGGTAAAGTCACCTTTTATACTAAAGCTTAACCGACCTAAGAAAAGGTTAACCACCTCTAACTAACTTCTAACAAACTTTTAACAAGTTTGTTAGAGTATATTCTATCATACCGGCACCATAAATCGCTAAAGAATAACGCATATATATCATTGTAGAGTCGTATGACAAATCATCAACAAACCGTTGATATATGGGCATTGAATTCATGTAGGAAGTTATGTGGCCGGGAATTGCCACTTACCTAGGGGCCGACGGGCTAGGTAAGTGACTTTCTCCATAATGGAGGAACTTAAATTCCATGAAAAGTTCCACTCCCATGATTTTGGCAACCAAACAAGTACATAATATTGCAATTCATGAGATTTTCAAAGTCCCATGAATTTAAAGAGTAACCAAACAAGCCCTAAGACATTCCTCAACAATTGCATTCATGAATCCAAATTATCCATGCTTTCTAACTATTTTCTTGATTATTACCAAAATTTTTGTTTGAGACGAGTAATTTTAGTCAGAAATAATAACATAGGATTTTGTTACCATTTTATGGTAAAATATAATTACAATGCTACAACCAGTGTTACAGCTTATGTTAACATGTTTTCTAGAAGTGCTCACATTTGGCCGTCAAATGATCATAAAACCATGTCTCTTATTGTTCTCAGACCAAAATAACTCGTCTGAAGGGAGACCAACTCCCTAATTATTATTACAAGTATATCAAATAGATTTTTTTAAAGTAATATTAACATGTATTTCGTAGGCTATTTCATTTCACAAAGACGTATGAAAACGGTCTCTTATTAATTTGTCGAGAACTTTTTTATGTAAAATTTTTTGGTGTTAATATAATGATGACCAAAAGCAGTGGTGGAGTTAGTGGAGGGTTAGCAGAAACTATTGCTTTTACTGAAGCATGAAAATTTCATAGTTTTTTGAAATTTTTCGAATTTCTCTAAATACTACTTCTAGTAGTTCAAATGTGACTCTGCTATTAACTAAGTGTTATTTTCAATTTGTAAGAACAGAGAGGTTGTAATTGCTCGTTTTTTAGCTATTACCTACTCAAAATGTAATATTAATAGCTCTGTACTCTTGTAATTTTACATATATACACGCTTTATTGTTATATAAAAAAACAAAGAGAACACTTGTCCAAATTTAGCTGCATAAAGGTTTTACTATAATGTGCAGGTAGAACTGACTTACACAAAGACTCGTTATTATTTGATATCGGCACTTAACCACATTTTGTAAACACACGATTCTTTCTACCTCGGATATGTAACGAATTAACTTATTAAAAATCCAAACTATGATAAAGTTCAATTCTTCAACGAGAATTATGTTTTTCTTTTAGAGACTAAGTAATTTAGTTTACTTTTTGGATAAAATACCGTTTTATTTCAATATTTTTGTTGAAAATAATTATCCTACACAACGAAGAAAAATATATGAAATGAAATTTCAATTTTTTAATTATATTATTAAATGTCTACTCCGTATATAACCGGTGACAAGTTAAGATATAAACTTAACGTGTAAGTGACAAATTTTGTAATCACAATTCACAACGGTCAAAGACTTAAAGTTGATTCTTTTGGTTTGTGTATCAATCTCAATCTCTATGGAATGATGATCTCCATGGATGATCACGTAACCTTGCGTTAGAAGAAATCAAGAGTAAATAAATGTGGTTTGTTATTATGATCAAAGTTGGTTACAATCTCATATGTTTATCCCTTATATACAATAAGCTTCGTTAACTAACTATACTTAACTCATAAAATATGTCATTTACAAAATCGACTAGTAATTCGTAATTACTTGTGCCAAAAGTGTTTCCGTATTATAAACTACAACATTTTGTATTTATAATAATTTATTCATTCTGTTTCAATTGTTTCTGTAAATATTAATTTCATCTAAGTAATAAAACAATTCGATTACTTAGACCGTGTCTCAATTAATCATATAATAAGATACGTTAATTATACTCACAAAATCATCCGTCAATTTTAAGCAATTTAATTAACTCGTATCGGTATACGATTAATTAAATAATCAATTAAGAGTATTTCCCTATAGGTATGACCTAAGGGGATCAACTGATCACCACCGTCGCACGACAGTAATGTCAAACTCTAGTCAGCCAATCATTACCGATATGTGTGGACCAGTTGAATATTACATCCCACATGTATTCTTAAAATGAGATTTAAACATGTGATCATCATGATCAACAGTTGTGATCGCATTATTGTCGGAGGACACATATTACAACAATAAGAGTCCTCACTGTTGCTAGTTTAGCAATAGGAGAAAAAGTGTGCTTGTAATCCATATCCTTTATCTGAGTGTAACCTTTGGCCACTAGTCTAGCCTTAAACCTCTCAACAGACCCATCTGCTTTGTGCTTGATCTTATAGATCGATCCATTTGGATCATATTGCCTTCTTACTCTGAGGTAAGTCTGTCATAATCCAAGTATGGTTGGATTCCAATGCTGCCAGTTCCTTGTCCATGTCTTCTTTTCATCTTTCATCTTGAACGAGTTGATCAAAATGAGTAGGTTAATGCTCCAGAAATACATTGTTTAGAGATGCCAACTAAGAATGATCAAACATTGGCAACTCATTAAGAACACCAGCATGTAGACTGGTATGATTTTTCTTTGTCAATTTTGGACAGTGAAAACCTTATAATAAAGTAGAAGGTTTTCTAGGTCTGTTAGATTTTCGTATAATTGGCTCTATATGTATGATATTCCGTGGTATAACAGAAGTATCATTATTAACAGTGCTTATTTGAGTAAAGGAATTATCCTGTGGAGAACTGTGATTTTCAGTTCTATTTCCTGTGTTTGGAGAACAATCATCATGAATAATGGTGTGCAGTTGATCCATGTCCACTGTGGAAATATCAGTGTTAACAGGAGTACTAACATGTGAATTCAAATTAGATTCACCGAGATCATTAAGATCATCTGTAAAAGCGCGACAATAGTCATCACTTGTAATCTGAAATGGTGTAATATGCTCAGGTGTCTGTAGTAGGTTGTCATTGATTTGACTGTGTCTATAAGGAAACATGTTTTCCTTAAATATGACATCTATATGTAATACTACGGTTTTATGGGTCTTAGGGTACTCTATCGCGTGGGGCTTACTCTGTCGAGTAAGTATGGTTTTACGCAAAATAGTAGTCTGTCTGATGGGTACTAGATCGAGAAAGCTTGTCATTCGATCGAGTAAGGGTCACTCGATCGAGTAAGTGGCTTACTCGATCGAGTAAGTCGGTTGACGGGTGATTTTGAAGGGTTTGTTAATAATGCGGATTGGTATATAAGACTTCCGTCACTTTTTCTTAAAACACCTTTTGCAACCTAAAACACACAAGAGAAGATTGTCAGTTACACCAAAATAGATTGTCAGTTAAACGCATGTGTGGTTGATCATTTTTGTGAGGGATAAAGGATTATTATAAATGTCAATAAAACCAGAAGATGCAGAATGATTCAGGCATTGTTGCTAGTTGTGAAATTTGATTGAAACAGTAAACAGGGAAAAAGAAGGAAATGACTAGAAAACCTAATTTTTAGGAATTTTGGGTATGAATTGAAAGACGATTGATCGAATTGGAACAAAATAACAGGGAAAAAGAAAGCATGCCCTAAAGATTGCTATCCCTTGCCTCGAATAGATAGCTTAATTGACGCAACGACAGGCTACACTATTCTAAGCCTGCTCGACGCCTTCTGAGGATACCATCAGGTATTCATGGCCAAAGAAGACATGCCTAAGTGCGCATTCATCACCATACACGGCACATACATGTATAAAATGATGCCGTTCGGTTTGAAAAACGCTGGCGCAACTTACACTAGGCTGGTGGACAAAGTGTTTCAAGATAAAAAAGGGCGAAACATCGAGGCTTACGTCGACGATGCTATTGTAAAAAGCAAGTCTGACAGCGAGCACTTGGCCGACTTGAGCGAAACATTTTGTTCACTAAGAAAATACAAGATGAAACTTAACCCAATGAAATGCAACTTCGGTGTCCGGGCAGGTAAGTTCCTCGGCGTGCTTGTCGCCGGGGAATTGATGCCAATCCGCAGAAAGTCCAAGCAACATGGACCTCACGGAGCCGAGGAATCGAAAAGAGGTTATGATGTTGACCGGGAGGATGGCGGCTCTCGCCCGTTTCATTTCCGGTCACCGACAAGAGCACCCCATTCTTCAAAGTGTTGAAGGGGAATAAAGACTTCAGTTGGGGGGAGGAACAGAGCACGCTTTCAGCAATCGAAAGCTCATCTTCTAACTCTCCTAACCCCGTCGTGCCGATCTTTGGGGGAGACGCTATATCTATACATAGCAGATTACCTCGGCCACGGTCGTCGCCGTAATCATCAGAGAAGAAGACAAGCGACAACACCCAATCTACTTTATCAACCATACACTGTTGCCCGCCGAAAGAAATTACCCACCGATCGAAAAAGCGACCTTTCTTTGTCGTCGTTGCCGCAAGGAAATTGAAACCTTACTTCGACGCGCATCCCGTGACGGTCTTAACCGACCAACCATTGGAGAAAGCATTGGAAAAATTTGAACAATCCGCAGCTCGTCAAATGGGCGTAGAGCTATCCGGCTTCGACATTCAATACAAAGCCGAGGCCCTCGATAAAGGGGCGGGCACTTGCGGACTTCCGGCCGAGTGCACATACCAAGAAGAATCGCAGCCCGACGTATGGGAAGTATATACCGACGGGTCCTCTACGGCAAAGAAATGCACTCAGATCCCGCATCCTTATCATCAGCCCAAACGGGACGAGTTTGAGTATGCCTTGAAGTTTACCTTCTCGGCCTCAAACAACGAATCCGAATACGAGGCGGTGATAATCGGAGTCGAGGTAGCTAGAGTCACGGGGCGGAACACATTGTGTTGAAGACATACTCACTATTGGTGACTAACCAAATCAGAGGAGAGTATGAGGCTCGAGACGACGGGATGGTAAGATACCTGGAAAGAGTAAAAGCTGACACTACAAAATTGAAATCCTTCCAAATCCAATGCATCCCCAGGTCTGAGAATAACCGAGCCGACGCTCTCTCAAAACTTGTCAGTTCAACCATCAAGAATGTCAGCCGAACCGTGCTGGTGGATATCAGGAATGTTAAAAGCATCACCGAGACCGTCGGCATGGTGGGCGACATAGAAGCCGAGACGACATGGATGACTCCGATAATGAAATACAAACTAACAAAAGAGTTACCGGAGGATCGCAGTCTCTCTCAGAAGATAAAAAGGATCGCTGCAAGGTACTTGGTATTTGAAGGAGAATTGTATAGAAGGTCTGTAATAAGACCACTTTTAAAATGTGTCGGCCCAGCCGACGCGGGGCTCATACTGACAGAAATTCACGAAGGCATCTGTGGACATCACATGGGGGCAAGAACGCTAGCCCACAAAGCTCTCCGAGCCGGCTACTTCTGGCCTACCATGCTTGAGGATTCCAGAGTTAAGACCAAGAAGTGCAAGAACTGTCAGATGCATGCTCCGGTGATACACGCACCTTCCCGAGACTTGCAACCAGTACTTAGCCCCCTACCATTTGCACAGTGGGGGATGGATGTATTAGGGCCATTTCCGACGGCCTCCGGAGGAAGAAAGTACCTAATCGTCGCCGTTGACTACTTCACCAAATGGGTCGAGGCTGTCGCGGTACCTGCCAAGACCACGGCGGCCGTAAGAAAGGTGATTTGGGAGAACGTCATAACTCGATTTGGGTTGCCCCAAGTCATGGTATTTGACCACGGCCGAGAGTTTTGGAGCGACATGGTAAAGAACTGGTTGGAGGAGCTCGGTATCAAGTTTGCATACTCCTCCGTCTGCCACCCTCAGAGCAACGGGCAGGCGGAAGCAGCTAATAAAACAATCCTAAACGGGCTGAAAAAGAAGGTTGAAGATCTAAAGGGAATGTGGGCTGATGAACTACCCGGCGTCCTATGGTCTCTTAGAACCACGGAGAAAGAAGCAACGGGGTACAGTCCATTCCACCTAGTCTATGGGTCTGAAGCCATCCTGCCAATTGAAGTAGCGGTGCCGACATTCAGAACGCAAACCTTTAACCCAGTCGAAAATGAGGAAGGCCTGAAAGCCTCCCTAGACCTGGTCGAAGAAAGTCGAGACACGGCACGACTCAACTTAGCCGTTTACCAAAACAGAATGAGAAGAGCCTACAACCGAAGGGTCCACAAAAGGGACTTAAGAGTAGGAGATCTAGTCCTAAGAAAGTCGGCCGCCACCAACAAAGGAAACATCCATGGTAAAATGACGGCCAACTGGGAAGGACCCTACAAAGTGGTTGAAGAAATGAGGCTGGGTACATACCGGCTGACAGACATGGAGGGAGTGCCTCTAATGAGCCACTGGAACACAGACAACCTAAGGAAATATTTCATATAGCGGCGGAGGTGTCCAAGACCGCTGTGGGCACCCCAACGTGTGTTTATACCTTATAAAAGTGATCCAAGTTTTCCATCAAAATACTTGTCCCCTCCATAGTCACTACCGAAGTACAAAAGCGTATAAGCACTGTTGAGACGCAAATCTGACTGCCCCGGCCAATCCGGGAGTGGCAGAGGAAGCGATCAATATGTCTATAGATACGGAAAGCAGTCAAAACTTAAACTCGGTTGCCTCGGCCAAAGCTGGGAGTGACGAGGGAAACGCGACTTGCCAACAGCAGTTGATACTCGCCACAACGACCAACATGCTTAGGAGCGTATAAGTACGGTTGAGAAACGCAAATCGGACGCCTCGGCCAGATCGAGAGTGAAAGAGGAAGTAATCAACACGTCTACAGATACGAACGCTGTCGAGCCGTAACCCTGATTGCCTCGGCCAGACCGAGAGTGACGGGGACACAATGACCGATACGCTAACATGTTCACAGCGGCGGTTGGGAAGCGCAAATCTGACGCCTCGGCCAGACCGAGAGTGAAGGAGGAAGCGACTGACATGCCAACATGTTTAAAGACGTTTAAGTACAATTGAGATGCGCATCCTAACTGCCTCGGCCAGGCCGAAGGTAAAAACAAAAAGCACTCAATATGTTAAAAACGCAAGAAGACAACTCAGACGAAAATCAGATAAAGACCTCGGCCAAGCCGAGGCAAAATAAGCAAACTCTTATTAAAAATGTTCACAGGTAATACAAAGTCGACGGCCGTCCCCATAAGGATAGCCTAAACACTACCTACCAAAGTTCGACAAAAAAAGGAAAGGTACAGCAAATGGTTACAGACATGAGAATTGAAAGCGCCAAAAAAGATGGCAGGGAGGAAAGGCTCAATAGTTGGCCCCCGAACAGTGAAATCGTCTCGAAGGGCCAAGGGGTGAATCCGGTGACGACCGCCCGTCTCCCTATGCTCGTTTCGCTCGCCATCGCAGCAGAATAAAGATCACTATCGATGGGCGACCCAGAGCCGACTTGCGCCTTCACCGCCTTTGCCCTCTCGGCTTCCTCCCGGCCGCCTTCACCTTTTCAGCATGGGCCGCCTTCTCCGCAGCCTCCTCAGCGGCCTTCTTCGCCTCTGCCTCCTCCGTAGCCTTTGCCTCCGCAGCAGCCGCCTTATCATCAAGCAGCTGGTCAAATTTTTGCTACGGGAAGGAGCCTTCAGGAAAGAGCTCTCTGATTACTTCCCTGGTAGCTTCTTCGGCCTGGTCCCGGTATTGGGCGCACATGTTAGGGATGACGTCAGTTTGGAGCGTCTCAATGTCCTTCTCCCTCTGGGCGAGGATAGCCCTTGTATTCCTGTGCGCCTTCGCCTGAGCCGAATACAGAGACTTCCATTCTTCCCTCTTGCTAACAGCAAAGTCGTAAGCAGCCTGAAGCTTGTCCCGCTCCTCCCGCAGCTCAGCGGCGTCAGCCTCTGCAGCCTCAACCTTGGCCCTCTCGGCTAGGACCGCCTTGTCAGCTTCCTCCCTAAGCTTTCGCTCAGCAAGGAGGTCTTTCTTAGCAGCCTGGAAGTCCTTCGCCGACCTCTCGGCCTCCTTCTTAGAGGCAGCAAGCTCGAGCCTAAGCCGTTCAAGCACAGGGGCAGCTTCAGCCATGACCTTTTCTTGCTCCATAATATGAGCACCGGCCTCGTCAGCCCACTTCGCCAGCTTCTTGGACAACCTTATGCCCTCCGCCCTAATCTGGGCGGGGGAGGGCTTCGGGGAGGAGGAGACGACGGTGGCATTTTTATCACCCGTCTGCACATGCCGCTTCTCTAATTGCCGTTCAGAGGGACCGGTAGCCGGCAGCGGTTGATCTACAAAAAATTCAGACAAAGCATCCATGTCAACGTTCATTGACATATCAGAGAGCCTGTCATCGGGAATGCCTAAAGAGCCCGCTAAATTCGAGCCCTGGGTTAGATCCGTACCAGCCTTGGCCTTCTTGGTTGGAGGCCCCTTTTCTTTACCGGCCTCGGAATAAAGAATGGCGCCTTGACCTCGGTCTCTTTTCTCTTATTCAAAGAAGGAGGAGCCTCGTAATGCTGACCTCCTCCTCAACATCGATGACCACCCGCTTTTGGACCGCAGGATCAAGATCGAACCGGAGTTGGACGCCGTCGCCGCCATAGACATTATCTTTGGTTTGCGGCGCGATACGTTCATCGACAACCTTCGCCCGAGCCGCCGTCACATCCAAAGTGCCTTCAATCGCTGGTCCATGAGTTCGTTAGAGCCGGTCGGCGATCACGTGTCTGGGCCTTAGGATGTGGGTCAACAACTCTCCCGTTCTCGTCAAGTCCCAACCTCTGGAGAGCAGAGACAGACAGTCCCGGGCCAAATCGGTATGCAAAAGAAACGAAGCAGAAGTTAAGCAAAAGAAATAAAACAAATTCAAAAACAGAAACATAAAAAGCAGAGATGGGCCTCACACCGACCCCACTCACCCCGTTCGAGGGCCGGTATGGAGCCGACGTGGCAGAGCAGCTCATCCTGAAGAACGATCTGCGTCGGGGGCATCCATCCCTTCGGCGTCCCATCCTTCTCGGCCTCAAACAGCTTCATTGCCCGCCTTTCGTCCTCATTAAGATAGACCTTCAAGGCGTCCATCTTAAGCTTATTCTGGGAGACATATTTCTCACGCTCCCCCCGACTCTCACACCGCAAATTGACGCGGTGCTGGAAGGACCGGGGCAGTGGATAATCCTCCGGAACCTCAACGTATACCCACCGCGCCTTCCAGTCCTTGCAGGAAGTAAGCTTAGAGACGGTGATATAACCCGGCTCAGTCTGTATGCTATACCACCCCGTGCCACCTAGGACATTCTGTCGAAGGTGGTGAAGCCGGCGAAATAGGTTCACCGTAAGGGCCTCCCCTTTGAAAAGACACAACCATACAAAACCAACAATCGTCCTGACGGCCAGCGAATGCAGTTGGGCCACGACGACGTTCATGGCTTTAATAATAGCAGCAACGTATTCATTCAGAGGAAACCGGAGCCCATACTCCAGGTGTCTGATGTATACGCCGATACAGCCCTTGGGAGGGCAACAGACCGCCTGACCTTCCTCAGGGATGACAATTTTATACCCCCTGCCGAAGGAGTAATGATCTTCAAAAAGTTCAGAACCAGAACAACTGGCGAACTTGTTCGTCCAAGCACGATCAGGACTGATCTTACAGGCGTCGCCGTGATCCAAGAGATGCGGCCTCTCCTCATCAGAATGAGTCCCTTCCTCATCATCATCATCAATACCCTCCAAATATCCCTCATCAATTTCAGGAGAAGGAGACCTGGGGCTCCCGATCCTTAGCGGGGTAACGGCAAGCGGCTCCTGCTCATCAGGATGCGACGGTTCGCCCCCCGGCGCAGAAGTACTAGGTCCAGCATCAGCAGAAGACATGACAACAAATACTTAACAAATAAAAGTTGAAAAATTTGTTTGTTTACCTTGGAAAAGTGTTACGCCGAGTAACGCTTTGAAGACTAGAGAGAAGTTTCTTCGAAGAAAGCTAGAGAGAAGAAAATTTTTTGAGAACATGAATTTTTGGTGGCCAAAATCAGGGGCTAACTGCTCTATTTATAGAGCAAAGCCCATGAAACGGACCAATCAGGGCAAAGCCCATGAAGCGTCAACCAATCAATGCCGAGCCACGTGTCAAGCATGCAGCCATGGAATGTCAATCGACATACAGTTACAAACCTTCTTTGACACGCTCCTTGAAAGAATGCCAATCGACATATCTTCTTCAAAACGCTCCTTGGTATCTACTTTCCAACCGGCCCGCTGTTCAACCAAACTTGGCAGCGCCGTCTCGGGGGCAATCAAAAGCACACGGCACTCACAACCTCGGTCTCGGCCAGCGCCATTTTCTTTTCCACATTTGATGTCCATTACACATCCATGTGGAGGGGGGATATGATACGGCCTGGGCAGAAGCAAGCCGAGGAATAAGAAGCCGGGGAAGAAATTTTTACTTGCGCAGAATACGCTCAACACTCATCGAAGGTCCATACCACGACATAGACTACGCTGGGGGCAAATTGATGGGGCATATTCTGCACCCGCTGACCGAGTCAACATATTGAGCAAGGTCAAAGATAAAAGACAGGAAGTCAACGTCTTAGACAGCCTAACCGACGCAGCCTGTCGGGCCTGTCACTTGTGCCTCGGCTAGGCAACTAGCCAGCCGGGAGGCTTATCCACGTACTCATATCCAAGACCCCTCGGCATGGAGTCAACAGGGCCCGCCGGCCTGCCATGGGTCCCTCGGCCAAGGGTAGAACAGTCTTTCCACCTGCTCTGCCACTTGGCCACTACGTGACAAAAGGTGAAAGTCTATAAATACTCCACTTCTCTCATTGAGAAAAGGATCCGAAAAATAATCATTTAAACACACTAATCTGGTATAAACTCCCTTATCTCTCTACAATATACTTTGTGCCAAGTAACACACAACTTAATCCCTTTTAAGTTTACTGACTTGAGCGTTGGAGTGAGTTCGCTCGGTACCAAGCCGAGCCCTCAGTTTGTTCATTGTTTCAGGACAGGCCGAAAGGAAGAGTCAAGCAAAGTCATCATTCTACAAGCTTACGTGGTAACAAATCTTGCTCCGGAATTACACCAAAAATCATTCTACTGTTATTTTGTTCCAATTCGATCAATCGTCTTTCAATTCATACCCAAAATTCCTAAAAATTAGGTTTTCTAGTCATTTCCTTCTTTTTCCCTGTTTACTGTTTCAATCAAATTTCACAACTAGCAACAATGCCTGAATCATTCTGCATCTTCTGGTTTTATTGACATTTATAATAATCCTTTATCCCTCACAAAAATGATCAACCACACATGCGTTTAACTGACAATCTATTTTGGTGTAACTGACAATCTTCTCTTGTGTGTTTTAGGTTGCAAAAGGTGTTTTAAGAAAAAGTGACGGAAGTCTTATATACCAATCCGCATTATTAACAAACCCTTCAAAATCACCCGTCAACCGACTTACTCGATCGAGTAAGCCACTTACTCGATCGAGTGACCCTTACTCGATCGAATGACAAGCTTTCTCGATCTAGTACCCATCAGACAGACTACTATTTTGCGTAAAACCATACTTACTCGACAGAGTAAGCCCCACGCGATAGAGTACCCTAAGACCCATAAAACCGTAGTATTACATATAGATGTCATATTTAAGGAAAACATGTTTCCTTATAGACACAGTCAAATCAATGACAACCTACTACAGACACCTGAGCATATTACACCATTTCGATTACAAGTGATGACTATTGTCGCGCTTTTTACGAGATGATCTTAATGATCTCGGTGAATCTAATTTGAATTCACATGTTAGTACTCCTGTTAACACCGATATTTCCACAAAGTGGACATGGATCAACCGCACACCATTATTCATGATGATTGTTCTCCAAACACAGAAATAGAATCGAAAATCACAGTTCTCCACAGGATAATTCCTTTACTCAAATAAGCACTGTTAATAATGATACTTCTGTTATACCACGGAATATCATACATATAGAGCCAATTATACGAAAATCTAATGACCTAGAAAACCTTCTACTTTATTATAAGGTTTTCACCGTCCAAAATTGACAAAGAAAAATCATACCAGTCTACATTTGGTGTTCTTAATGAGTTGCCAATGTTTGATCATTCTTAGTTGGCATCTCTAAACAATGTATTTCTGGAGCATTAACCTACTCATTTTGATCAACTCGTTCAAGATGAAAGATGAAAAGAAGACATGGACAAGGAACTGGCAGCATTGGAATCCAACCATACTTGGATTATGACAGACTTACCTCAGAGTAAGAAGGCAATATGATCCAAATGGATCGATCTATAAGATCAAGCACAAAGCAGATGGGTCTGTTGAGAGGTTTAAGGCTAGACTAGTGGCCAAAGGTTACACTCAGATAAAGGATATGGATTACAAGCACACTTTTTCTCCTATTGCTAAACTAGCAACAGTGAGGACTCTTATTGTTGTAATATGTGTCCTCCGACAATAATGCGATCACAACTGTTGATCATGATGATCACATGTTTAAATCTCATTTTAAGAATACATGTGGGATGTAATATTCAACTGGTCCACACATATCGGTAATGATTGGCTGACTAGAGTTTGACATTACCGTCGTGCGACGGTGGTGATCAGTTGATCCCCTTAGGTCATACCTATAGGGAAATACTCTTAATTGATTATTTAATTAATCGTATACCGATACGAGTTAATTAAATTGCTTAAAATTGACGGATGATTTTGTGAGTATAATTAACGTATCTTATTATATGATTAATTGAGACACGGTCTAAGTAATCGAATTGTTTTATTACTTAGATGAAATTAATATTTACAGAAACAATTGAAACAGAATGAATAAATTATTATAAATACAAAATGTTGTAGTTTATAATACGGAAACACTTTTGGCACAAGTAATTACGAATTACTAGTCGATTTTGTAAATGACATATTTTATGAGTTAAGTATAGTTAGTTAACGAAGCTTATTGTATATAAGGGATAAACATATGAGATTGTAACCAACTTTGATCATAATAACAAACCACATTTATTTACTCTTGATTTCTTCTAACGCAAGGTTACGTGATCATAATAACAAACCACAATTAACTTGTGCATAAATATGAATTTATGTAATTATCGTGATTATAAAACGAAGAATCACGCAAATCCGTAAAAACCGTGTAATATACGATATTGGCTCCTTAAAGGCGATTTAGCATAAAATTGGGCATGTTCATACATATTATAATGCTGCATTTTATTCATGATAGTCATAATTTTATTTTATGTAATTTTTGAATTATGTAATTTTTACTTAGTATGGCCTTAGTTTTTAATTGGTATTACCCGAAATGTATGGGAATATCGATTCGGTTGTAATTCATTGTGATCTCGTATCACCGTTTTGTAATTTAACAGATTTATTTTTTATTTTAATTACGAATGTATAATAGGAAATTATGTAATTTGTTATGTAATTTATTTATTTCGGAGTTCCTTGAAGACGGTGTCACTCAAGGAAGACGATACATAAAGACGGTGTTGCCTCGAGATGCGTGCCACAACCGAAGTTCAGGGGACCAATGGAGTTGGTTTCCGAATATGTAATAGTTAATTAGATTTTCTATTTTTAGGAAGGTCATACTAGGATTTAAATTTATGCTTTGCATTTTATTTATATGCCGCATGCATCGCTAAATCGCCATAACTAAAACATGCATCATCTTTTAATCGAGTATATCGACCGTGTCAATTATAATTATCGTAGTTCACCGCTTTAGTTCACTTAAAACGTTATAGATAATAAATTGACATGACCTCTCGCTAAAATAAATAATTGAGACTTAGCCTTACCAAATAGTAGAAACCATGAAAACCTATTTGGTGAGGGAGTGCACTCGGCCACACCGGGGTACAAACCTTGTTACGTAAGGGAAGTGGGTGATAAATGTCTATCCACCGAATTCATGTTTATAAGGGATGTATCGGCCACACCGTGCCCAAGTTGATGTGGATTTGGATCATGGACACATTTATTCGAAATTTGGGTTGAACTCAACAAAAGTTTTTTGATAAGGGATGTATCGGCCACACCGTGCCCTTGTCAGATGTGTTTTGGGCTAAAGATAAATGTTAATGTAATTTTATCGACCAAGAGTTCTAAAAGTAGAATCGATTAAAGAGTTAATCCACCGAGTTATATTGATAAGGGATGTATCGGCCACACCGTGCCCAAGTTAATATGAATTTGGATCTTGGAATCATTTATCATAGTTGGGTAGAGGTCACTATGTAAATGCTTTAATTGTTAAATTATTTACAAGTATTATTAAAACGATAAATGTTAAGTTTTCCACTATTCCGTTATCATATTGTTCTATTTCTTTACCGCAATTTTTATACGATATCATTTCGTTTTTGATTCAAATCTCCATTAAAACATCGTAACTAAAGACAAATATGAATTTTCTTCTAAAAACCTCGAATTAACCATTGCTAAGGATCTCTTGTGAGGAGTATAGATAAAAGTTATTCATTATCAAACAGGTTTTTGATTCTTGACTAACACATCTACTTACAATGGATTGTTTTTCATATAAGTACCTTGAAACGATAAATTGTTTTGGTAATTAGATTTGTCGGAAATCGTAATTGACCAAAATATCGCAACCACTTCAATGAAAGTTTTTAAGACTAAAACGAACAAATGAAGAGTAATCTTCATGAATTTAATTTTGCTGCTCAAAGCAAAGACTCATTGAAATAAGTGGGAGCATTCTCTTAAACCGTTAAGATGAGGGTGAGGTTCAAGAAGTAAAGATTATAATGGAATTGATACAAGGTAATGTTAAAAGTAAAGTTGTTGAGAATTACGATACTAAACCTATCAATCCCGACCGATAAAGTTTCCATTGTCTTAAATGTTAGACACTAGAGAGGAAACTACCCCAAATTATTGAAGAATCAACAAATTAGTTGTGGGACATCTAATAGGATCTTCTTCTTTATATGTTTATATGATTGACATAAAATTTTGCTAGTACCATTTCGTCAGTATTAGAAACCAGTGGAGGTTTTCATCATTGTATGCGATACATAGAATGATTAGAATATGACGACTAGCAACAATGAAATCGAGAGATAGAGTCATAGTGTACTAAATCTAGTTTTCGGGTTTGGAGTTGTACTTAATTGTGACTATTAAGTACATAAACTCTAAATAAGAATACAAACTTGTTAAGATACAAAAGAGGTTTCACTTTTATGACCCTATACAACACGATTTGATGTATGGCTAGCCCATTATCAAGGTGATAATATTCTAAACCAAACTAGAATGATATATCATGAAGATGATGCAAGACTCAAATTGGTAACCCAAGATTAAACCTTAAATTCTGGAATGATTAACGCAAAGAGTTATCGAGTACTCTTGAAACCATTAGATCTTATGGTATATGCGTATCTTGTATTCAAAGCATGATGTCTCGTGCCTTTTGGTTGAAAAGGAGATCGATGTTGTAAATCATTGATTCAAAAGAGGTTGATCATTTTCGTTTACCTAAGATTTAGGTTGACACTAATGTGTTCACTTAATAATGTAAATAGAGAAATCTTTGAAGAAGTTCAAAGTGTTCAAAGAATCACGATTAAGTCGTGATGGGATTATCAAAGTGAAGACTTTGATATAAGCCAAAGGAAATGTGATATAGTATCACAAGTTAATCTCTCTTAGCACGCATTATGGAATAATGTGTGGTTGGATATGAAATCAAACGCTATTCGATATGGTTTGGACTTCAATCAAGTTACTTTGAGTTACTTGATCCTTTTGGGGAATTTATCATTTTTGTCTAAATTATTTTCCACTAAATCATATGAGATATGAAATGGTAATGTACCATATTTGTAAGTTTTCACAAGAAACAAATGCTCATTTTTCCCTTTCAATTATCACGAGTACGACGGGTTTGCGGCTCGTGAAGCTGTCTTTCTAAAATACAAGTTTATTTCTAGAAGACAGAGTGGGAGAAATTATTCAAGAGCCACAAAGAATGTTATGTCGCAAGAAACATGTCTTTCTTGCCTACATGAGACGTTTTGTGTAAGACGTTGTTTCTTTAAAACAAATTCGTCACTTGTTGAAAATGATGAATTCATGCTACTTTTAAGTAAAGAATGTTATGTCGCAAGAAACATGTCTTTCTTGCCTACATGAGACGTTTTGTGTAAGACGTTGTTTCTTTAAAACAAATTCGTCACTTGTTGAAAATGATGAATTCATGCTACTTTTAAGTAAGTAAAGAGCTTATAACTTACAAAAGAAATCGTTTGATTCAAGTTGATTACTTCTAGAAAGTAATGAACATATGACTTACATGAGAGTGTTTAAGTCACAACTCAATACAAGGCTTAGAGCCATGAAAATCCGAAATAAAAGACTTGATTAGTGACAAAGGGTTTTGCACTAATAAAGAGAGATTTCAAAGCTTGATTGGTTGCAAAGGGTTTTGCACTAAATGAAACGCTTAAGTCTATTTGGATCTTCTTAGGGATTGTGTTTCATTATGATGATATACATATAGCAAGTGAATCTAAAACACACTTCTTCAATTAGAAGGAATGTATTCAATACATGTCTTGAGTTTTGTAGATTCTTGCAATCCTAAGATAATGTGGAACTTAAGAGAGGGTCTTAAGTTGGACATCAATGAGTTGGAATCAACATTTTGATCATGTGATAAAACTTTTCTTAATAGGTTGAGAAGTTGTGATTATACATGGAGTTTAGTGGGAGTTACGGTAATTTTAATTAGTCTTATATGTGAATGACATATTGATCATTGGGAATGATTTAAGACTTTTGGAGTATTATAATACATCTTTAATATCTAGATTTATGAAGATAAATCCTCGTGATATTAGGGTCAATAAGAAGTCTTATGTTGATATGATTCATGACTAGTTCAATTAAATTGAACATATTTGATTGATTCCATTTGCTTCCGCTGCCGGATCAATTAAATGAGTAATGATGTATAACACTTCATATACTTTGAGTATGATGAATTGTTTTCAAAATCGAATTTAAGTAATCTTTACCAAGTAAGCCATAAAGATTACCCTTAAGTGCTTGCAGAAGCATTAAGGAAGTAAAGCAAAGTGTTTATGATGCAATTTTGTGTAAGGGTGTTACACAAGTGACAATTGACAATTGAGATTGCGCATGGTTTCCGACAAAACCATAATCAAAACACATTAAGATGGTTAAGATACCATTGTGGCTATGTTATTTAAGAAATAGATTTTCTAGAATCGTTCTAGGCAATAATGAACAATGAGAGATATTTATAACGGAAATTGAGTACACTTGCAATCATGAGATGTGCAAGAGAATGAGTCCCGCATTAATCTTTGTGAAAACAAGTGGGAGCTATTCTTAGGCTAGAGGGCCTATGTCTTGATTGGATCTCGACACGTACTCAAAAAGTTTTGTAATGCAAATGTATACATTACAAAGGAAAACGAGTATGTAGTAAGGTTGAGTAAGGTACAAGAAGTTGATAAAACCTACTAACCAAAGCCTTCTCATAGGCTAAACATGATGAGTCATATCATTTCAATTGAATTGAAATGAACAACTGCATGCAAGATCAAATTAGATTATAGAACATGAAATAGTAATCAGGTATTGACTATTCATATGTGATAATCGCATTTGTCGTTTGAGTTTTAAAAGTAAACTCTTCTATTATACTTTGTTACATCCAAACGGGTTGTAGAGACAACGTTGAACCCCGTTAAAGTGAACCCGGATTAAAATGGTATTCGCCCATAGTCACTTGTATGAGGTGACGTCTCGAAGTGACTAGAGTGTGATGCGATTGATGGCAAGTTCAAGTGCCATGGAGTCATATGAGAATGACTAGTCGATCACATAGGCAGACTGTTAGGAACACTTTGTCGGGCCTTATGACCGCTTATAGAGTTCTGGCAAATTTATATAGCCTGGTCGTGGCGAGAGCTACTATAGTATTCTAATGAGTCGATTCTTTTGACTAAAGACTATTCGCCTAAGATGGCACAGTTTCAGATTAACTTTGATTTGTGTTACTACGACCTTCGTAAATGGGGTCAAATGGGCATATTTTGGGTTATGATGGCTGTGGCTAGTCGAAAGGAATGAGTGCGATAGGAATTGTCCATCTCCTTGTCAGGGTTAAAACAATATCTCAGGGCCACTCGAGGAGTAATGAACTGGAAATGCGTGGCCACGCTCGGAAGGTATCCAGAGTGGATAAATCCGGTCAAACAGTTATTCTCCAGATCGAGAAAACCACTCTCGATATGATCACTTGCAAGTACGACCTGAAAGACACCTTGCATTGAGTGGGAGATAGTAATAGGACAAGAGAATTGGTGACGCACACTTGTCGAGGACAAGTGGGAGATTGTTGGAATATGTGTCCTCTGACAATAATGCGATCACAACTGTTGATCATGATGATCACATGTTTAAATCTCATTTTAAGAATACATGTGGGATGTAATATTCAACTGGTCCACACATATCGGTAATGATTGGCTGACTAGAGTTTGACATTACTGTCGTGCGACGGTGGTGATCAGTTGATCCCCTTAGGTCATACCTATAGGGAAATACTCTTAATTGATTATTTAATTAATCGTATACCGATACGAGTTAATTAAATTGCTTAAAATTGACGGATGATTTTGTGAGTATAATTAACGTATCTTATTATATGATTAATTGAGACACGGTCTAAGTAATCGAATTGTTTTATTACTTAGATGAAATTATTGTTTACAGAAACAATTGAAACAGAATGAATAAATTATTGTAAATACAGAATGTTGTAGTTTATAATACGGAAACACTTTTGGCACAAGTAATTACGAATTACTAGTCGATTTTGTAAATGACATATTTTATGAGTATGTTGATTTTTTAATATGTTAAAAAATACATTACATTGTGACATGTCATGTAACATGTTACATGTGACAAAATTGACAAATGACAAAATATAAAATGGACTTTCCATTTTATAAGTGCCGAAAAATTGGAGGGTTTAAGGTGTATATTGTGTTTTTTTATTTAAGTGGAAAACACAATGATGAAAACCTAACTTGTAGCATTGCATGCCTATTTTTCTTGGGTAGAAAAACTAGCCCATGCATTGGACATCATACTTCCTCCAACCGGTTTTCACTTGGGTAATAGAGGATGTTTCCTCTACAATTATTCATTCACATCTTTTATATTTTTCTAGTGTTAGAAAAATGCTTTCTCTCTACACATCTTATGAGATTTCTAGAGAAATAAAAACCTCACAAAAATACTCCCTCTTGACCGAAATATTCAAGAGAAAAATATAATTTATTTTGTGTCATATTTTAAGTAAAACTAATATTATTACTAGATCTAAATAATATTGGTTATTATGAGTTTTCCTTGGGTATATGCTTTTGGGAGGGATTCTATACTTGAATCCTTGTTCTTCCATTTGGAAAGCTCAAGAACTAACAAGAAGGAGATCTTGTTGGTGCCCATATGATGACCGAAATTTATATGGTGAGAAAACGATTTCTTCTCTAATTTTATTATTGTTTGCATGCATAAGATTTGTTATTAATTTTATGACTAAATTAATTAGAACATATATGAATATGTTAAGTAATGAGATATAGATTTCCAACACTTATAGCCCTGGCTGCATCCAAAGGTTGTCCACTACATCAATTAGATATAAACAATGCTTTTTTGCATGGTTACATAGATGAAGAAGTTTACATGGTGCCTCCACAAGGTTACAATGTCCATGTTCAGGGGCAAGTATGCAAATTGCAGAGATCTCTGTATGGGCTAAACAAGCATCAAGACAATGGAATATTGAATTAATAAGATATCTCCTAAGTCTGGGGTTTATTCAATCCAAACAAGACTATTCATTGTTTACCAGGGCAAATGCAGAAATCAGGATCTTTCTTGGTAGCCTTAGTCTATATAGATGATGTCTTATTGACTGGAGACAACCAGATTGAGATCCAAGAGGTCAAGCAAGGGTTAGATCAAGCTTTTACAATCAAAGATCTTGGATTACTGAGATATTTCTTAGGACTTGACGTGGCAAGGAATGAGTCAGGCATTAAAATCAATCAAAGAAAATACACTCTTGATATTATCAAAGATTTGGGGATGAAAGAATGCACAGAAACAAGTTTTCCCTTGCCCAAAGGCTGAAGTTGTTTCTGTGCATTCTTTCATCCCCAAATCTTTATTTACTCTTGATTTCTACTAAAAAAAATTGAAAAATTTACAACTTTTATAGCCTAAAACACTACATATTATAATGGGTCTAATCTTTGTAGATTACTCCATGAATATGTTGGCTACATTGGATTCTATTCTTAAATTGAAATATTTAAATCGAAAGCTCACAACCTATACAAATTTATCGTATAGAAAATTCACCTTTAGGCTTTTATGAAAAACATAAAATTAATTGACCTTTCATGATAAAAAGTTGTGGCTAAAAAAATACTCCCTCCGTCCCGGTCAATTGTTGTCCTTTAGTATGACACAAAGACCAAAGAAAAAGGAGGTTAATTACTAAATGACAAGTGGACCAAATCAAGTATGAATGATCAAATTGCTCATCAAGTTCATTTTTAAAATAGAAAGAAAACCAATTGACTGAGACACCCCAAAATGGAATAGGACAACAAATGACTGGGACAGAGGGGTTGTCAGAATCCCGATTCGATCCTATGATTCTACGATTTTACGATCCAAAAAAGTTTGACCGATCCCCGATCCTACGATTCTATCATGTTTGTAGAATCTTAATATCCTATTTCTTTGAAATTTTCTAGAGGTAGAATCATAATACGATTCTACGATCTTACGATCCTACGATCCGATTACCTAGTAAACATGTTAAAATATATTTTTATATAATGATATCGTAAAATCCAAATTTCATGCAATTCTTAGATACATGTTCATGAAATGATACTAAACTCATTAATTATCAATATTTTGTATATAAATAAGTGTTTTGATCTTAAATTATATATTTTTACCAAATAAAAAACTATATTTAGTGAATTTGTAGAATCTTACTATTCTACGATCCGGTTCTACCGATTCGATCCTACTTTCCCCGTCGATTCAAAGTAGAATCCCAATCCTAACAACATTGCTTAGAAAGAAATTATAAAATAATATCATTAGATTTGCGTGAAAATTAGTTCCGTTAAAATACATGCTTCCGTTCATGAAAAGTTAATTAACAATGAACTGTTAATTTAGAGTCTATAAATAATTCAATAAAAATTAAAATTTTATATATACCGTGTATGCATTGCACGAAATCTATATTAATATTAATAACTTCATAATCAAACTCTATAATGACAGTCTTACTGTGTATGGGCAATGTGCAAATAATTGCACTTGCTAATCTTAACCATATTTTTGTACATGCCAAGGGGTATAGAGAAAAGTAATTTCACTTATAATAAACGACAAAATAAGGGCAAATAAATAGTGGAAAACAAAGAAAAATACAAAAATGACTAATCGAACTTTTATTTTATTTTCATTGCCTTATTGTTCGATCACATAAATACATTTTAATAAAATTATTGATATAAACGCCTATTTTAGTTAAATAAGCAAGATAAAATCTTTGAGTCCTCTAAATTAAAAATCAGGCAGGTCCTCAAAGCAAGAACTTGTTAAAGTTCGAGTCCTTATCGTAGGGTTCTGATGTATATATAACCACCCTACATTCACCTTTTACTCAAATTAGCAACATCCTCAACTTCCCTCAAATTAGCAAAAATTTCCCTTTAATCCCTTACTTAGAAATTAGAATTCCCCTTTTTTTAGTATCCCACTAGCTCAAGAAAATCTAAAAATAAATGGACGAGAATTTCACAATTTCATCCTCAACTTCATCATCATCCAAGGCCCCAAAACCCCAAGAATTCCAATTCCCATCAATATTACTATCAAATTTACAATTCTTACTTCAAACTCAACCATTTTGGTGGAATTACGCCATTTTATGGCAAACAACTCACAACATCAACAACAATACCGAAACTCTTAGCTTAATTTGGGCTGAGGGTCATTTCCACGCCTTCCAAAGCCCATCTACCAAGCCCACTAAGAAGCCGATTATCTTCGACGAAGAAGGTTCTTCAATGGATGACATGGTGACCGATGTGGAATGGTTTTACATGTCTTCACCTACTAGGGCACACCCTATAAAACAAGGTGGTGTACTTGCTAAGGCTTACGCTACTGGGGCCTTAGTTTGGTTAAGTGGACCGGGTTCACTAGCCTCGTATAATTGTGACCGCGTGAAAGAAGCCGGTTCACATGGGCTTGAGACTCTTGTTATTATACCTGTGTCCAATGGTGTTCTCGAGCTGGGTTCTGTTGACTCGATCTATGAGAATTGGGATTTGGTTCAGCAAGTTAATAATCTTTTTGGGTCGTTGAGTGTTCCCGATATGGGCTACACTCGGCCTAATTTTGTCAATAATTGTGACCTACAGAGTCATTTGAGCCTATCAGAGACGTGTGACTCAGACAGGCTCCTGATTCCTGAGAAAACGGCGAAGAGAAGAGGGAGACGTCGTAGTGGGACTCTCCCTGTCACAGTCAATCATGTGGAGGCGGAGAGACAAAGGAGAGACAAAATGAATAGTCGATTTTATGCCCTACGGTCCGTTGTCCCATATGTGTCCAAAATGGACAAGGCGTCACTATTAGGTGACGCCGTGGCATATATCAATGAATTAAAAAGTAAAGTAGAAAGCTTAGAGTCAAAACTTCAAACAAAGAAGGAGTGTACTAGTAATAGTGACAATTGCACGAGTACGCTTTTAAAAAACATGAAAATGATTAACGTGCCTAGTGAAAATTACCGTAAAGAAATGACTGCGACAATTCCAACGGAAGTTAATGTTAGGATTTTGGGTAGTGAGGCTATGATTAGGGTTCAATGTGAGAATATTAATCACCCTTCCGCAAGATTAATGGATTTGTTTAAGGAGCTTAATTTGCAAGTTCAACATGCTACAATTTCTACAATAGGAGAGCTAATGATTCAAGATGTTTTGATTTCTAACGTTCCAACGGAGATATGGAGTTCGGATGAATTGAAAAATGTAATCTTTGGAAGATTAACGATGTAGATCGATGAAGGATGAGGATTAAAAGTTCGATTATTTTCAGTTTTAAATAATTCTAGTATGAAACTGTTTCAGTTTTATATTAATAAATGTAAAACCAGCTATCTCTTATGATGATGTATGTTTATTTTTTTATTTTTTCGTTATTTAATACTCGTACGAAGGAGTACATCGTGTACATGATAGTCTTTTGAAAAATAGACGGGCTACTAAATTTTGTCGAAATTGTGACAAACTAGAGTGTATGTGGTCCATGTACTAATTATGTTGATCTTTCTTCGTTAAACTTCATCCGATCTTTGAAACATGTTTCTCTTATAATATCTTGCAAATATTTGATGACCTAATCGTTGTAACACAAACTTAACTTATAATCTATTGAAATCTTCAGTTGTGAAAAAAGTTCCAACTCAAATAGATGCATTATCACAGGTTAGTGTCTCACATTAGTGAAGAATAAGACAGAGTTGAATGGACACACTCCTATAACTGAATTAAACATGTTGAACTAGGCTGAACTAAACAAGACTTTAATTTGTGAAAAGATGAGCTGAACTAAATTAAATAAAGCTAAACTGAATTGAAATAAGTTGAAATTAAGCCTTAATATTCAACATCTTTATCATTAACTACCACTAATGTATTTAGCACGTGGTTATTTGACAAATTCTTTATGATTGGAAATGGACACACTCCTATATAATAATCGAATTTAGTTGATTATTATATAGCACTGAAAGGTGACTAAAATGCCTCGTGGCTTAATGCTCCAGAATATGGATGCATTCATGAATCCGTCTTATCCAGGGAAGTAACCAACATATAACCAACATATGGGCTATAGCCCTACCTGGTTTTTTTGCTTTTCTTTATCTATAGGATACTGTTTCTATTCCGATTACTTATTTGTCTTTTTTATTATTTGTGAATATGAAGAAGTATTTTAATTAGATATAAACAAATAATTAAGATAAAGAAAGCTGCTAAGTATCTATAGTTAAGGTGGTGGGAAGCATTCAAAATTCCCAAATAGATGAAGTTGTGGGTTCAATTATTGGACATATAATGTTTTTAAAAGTTCATTGAACCTAAGGTAGTGTATTTGGAAACGCAGAATAATTTTATTTTCATGATTTCAATTGTAAAAATCAAAATGTTTGAATTCAATTTCAAATCCAATACCAAAAATTCGTTTGGGAAACCAATAGAATTGGAATTGGCGGGATAGATATGAATCGAGGTCATCGAAAATCGAAATTTTTTTAAAAAATAAATAAATGTTGTCATGGAATATATTGGCGCTAGGAAAAAATATCAGAAATAAAAATATTACAATGATATTTGCATTGCATAACGAATAAAAACTGTAAATAGTAGTGATTGAATTGAAATAACTGTTACATGGTAAGAATTTGAGAGCCTCGCATTTTAACTAGGTTGAAATTGATTAGGAATTGAATACAATTACAATTCCAAATTCTAGGGTTTTTCAAAAGCTTAAAATGACTCAATTACAAAATTCAATTTCAATTCTTGATTTCCACCCTCAGCGAAAAGTATGGTACATTGAGCTTTTAATTTCATTTAATTTTACACCTATAATTCTAAAAATATATGTAGAGTAATTACTACATATATTGAATTTTCAATTAGCTACCCAATATATTACTCCGTATCATTTTCGCCCCTTAGATTACTGATATTGGTTCTAGCGTTCACTAAATCTTAAATTAAAAACTATCGACTTTTTATAAATTTGAAAATTTTCCCTATACGTATTAAAATTCTTTATATTTTGTTAACCATTTAAAGAAAAAACATTTATTCACTTTGATTTTCTCGTAGATATTTTAGAGAAAAAATAGTGTTCCGCACGAATTATTCACATGTGTAGGCGAAATGGAAAATAGCAACGTCTTGGCCTTTTCTGCTTACAAAGGAGGTCCCAAATAGATGCTCTTGTTGTTCTGTCCAAGTTGTATGTGTGAGTGACCCAACATTATTTGTATTGTTGTATCATCTAACTAGTTAATTAAGTTGTTAGATAGAGACTATATTGAAGAATAATTTTAATATTAAATTACTGGCTGCTAAGGTCATGTTCAGCTCTGAGTGCGGAAACTGGATCATAATTTTAGTGATCAAATTAACAAGTTTTATTAATGAAATTCAGTTCAAACCCTAAATTTACAAGTTTTATTAATAAAAATGCAAGAACACGGTTTTTAAAATGGTTCAATAAACGCCTATGTCCACAATCTCATCTTATACTTTACTTCAAAGTTCAAATGGTCCATGTAACCTTGCTATGTCATCTCACATTCGAAGGCACTTATGTATTTATATTTGGGATCCCATTTTGTTTGTGGATCAAAGCACATAGCCTCATTTATTTTAAAACGCCATATTTAAATTATAAGAACTCTTGATTGAGTTGCCATTAACTTAAAGCTAGGGTTTTGGTTGACATAGCCTTTTCGCCTAATCCAAGCAGGACGCGGTGATTTTAAGATCACAAGGTCGAATCCTAAAAATCTTTAAAGTCTCGTAAGTGAAATTTGAGCCCATGATATAGAAGGAAATACTTCAGGTGCATTATCCCACCACCACGCACATACGGTATTAAGTTGTCGCCTATCTTTTTCGCGGTCGAGAAAAAACATCGTTATTGTTTATATGTTTCTTAGGTGCTTCTTAATAAATCACGTGGAATTAAGGAGAGAAGAGATAAAATGAATAGTCGTTTTCATGGGTGGGCTAATAAAGTTTTATTGTTGGTAGTCCCGTTTGTGCATAAATTAAACAATGCGTCATTGTTAGATGATGTCATGGCAATACAAGGAGTTGAAATACTCCAAAATAGAAAGTTGAGTTACAACTTCAATTAATGTGGCCGACTCCCATAGTCCCATGAGTGAGTACTATGCTATTAATACTGATAGTTGGACCAACAGCATGCCATTAAAATACGTTAAAATGTGCGAAATTACGTTGAATAAATATCGGCGGGTAAATAGGTAATGATATAAGAAAAACACGAAAAAAAAAATGAAAATCTTAGCTAAAAACTTTGAAATTTTTATCCCTTCTGTGGAGAAAAGCGGCCCTATTATATTATTATCATTTGATCCCCTAGCTCGACTGTTGATAATCACCATTGGCGAGGTTAATGAAATGAATTTGTTCAAGGAGATTGGCGAGTTTAACATAGTTCCTCCATTTCATTCAATTCTATACGTTTATTTTCTGGACACTATTAATAAGTAAGGAAAATCTTCGATACAACTTAATATATATATATATATATATATATATATATATATATATATATATATATATATATATATATATATATATATATACTCCGTATCAAAAATAATAGTCATGTGAGATCTTCTTTAAATTGTCCTACCAAGTATATTGTCAATATCAATTTTTTATAATTTTTATTAATATGTAACTAAAGATATGAAAAAAAAAATGAGCATTGATATATTGATATACATGTATAAAGCAAGTGTATAGAATATTAAAATTGAATGAAATGAAGAAGTATGTGTTACATGCATGCTACTATTTCCACGGTGGAAGAGTGAATGGTTCAAGATGATGTTTATATTTCTAGGGTTCCAAAGGAGATTTTCCTATGGAGATATGATGATGAATTGAAAGATGTATGTAATCTTTAGAAAATAAAGTAATAGATCGAAATATTTTTTAGTACCTCGCATAGTCCGGAGGTATTAAGGGTTTTATTATTATTTAATTATTTATTGTGGATTTGTTGGCGGTGAGTAAATTTATCAAAGTAGAATTAATTAACAAGCCGTTTTATTGGACAATTGTCAAGACAATATTATTCCGTTCAAATCATGTAATTCATTATTTCGACCATTATTTCTTCATCAAACTTGATTGATATTTGAAACATTACAAATGCTAAAATATTGACACAACCGGTAAATATACACGATAATTCACAAATTCATGGTTAAGAGTTAAGACGACAATATCCCTCTTAAACTTAAAATAAATCAAGTATGGTAGATGAGACAAAAGAAGATACTTAATAACTAACAAAAGATAAACAAAGATAGACTTACATATGATTATTACTTCATGCGTTTTGAACCATTGTTTACCTTTATTATTTTTGTTACATAAAGGATAACAAATAATTAGAATAGAATGATTAAGTATTTTACAAATTTGAAAAAGGTTTTAATTGATTGAGACGCTCGAAAATGAAATTCCCTATATACTAAAAGATTAACACATCTCCAAATTCTCCGGCTTAAATTTCCCGCCTAAGTGATATTTTACTGGACAATATTTATTTTGTAATTAATTAGTCTTCACTATCTATATTTACTATTGAACAATATTTATCTCCTAATTATTTTTTTAACATAAATCATTGTTTAACATCTATCATTGTTTAACTTTTACATAAATAATAAGGCTAACAAAATATCTCCTATGCAAATTTTCTAATATTTATACCTAAACTATCGTATATTTATACGGGAGCTACACTAATAGGTAAATTAATAATCGGGGCGGAGGGACTAATTATTTACCTCATACGGAGTACTATATTCATATACATAATTGAACCTTGCTTCTAGAACTATATATGTGCATGCATATTGCTAGTTATTCAATTTTTTTTACTATGATTTAACAGCCATACATTTAGCACGTGGTTAATTGGCAATTTCTTTTGGTCAGGATTAAAGGAGTACAATCCAACCTATTTAACAATCGAATATTGGAAAGTGACTAAAATGTATCATGGATTATTCAAGGGGTAATACTCCAAAATGCGGTTGCATTTATGCATCCAAATTATCCATGTTTTCTAACTATTCCCTTAATTATTACAAGTAGATAAATTTTTGTAAAGTAATAATATGTACTCCGTATTTCGTAGGCTATTTCATTTCGCAAATAACTGTGAAAACGGTCTCTTATTAATTTATCGAGAATTATTTTATGTGAAATTTTATGGTGTTTATTATTAATTGTGACCAAAAGTAGTGATGGAGTTAGGGGAGGGTTAGCAGAAGCGATTGCTTCTACCGAAGCATGAAAATTTCAAAGTTTTTTTGTTAAAATTTCCGAATTTCTCTAATACTATTAGTAGTTCAAAGTTCATTTTGTACACGCACGTTTTTATCATTTTGTACTCCAAAATCATTTTATTTCAAGTTATAAAATCATTTTGCGATAGTCACTGAGAGACAATCTCTCAAGAAACTGTTACTTTCAATGACTAATAGCTGCCTTTTTGCGATAGTCACTGAGAGACAATCTCTCAAGAAACTGTTACTTTCAATGACTAATAGCTGCCTTTTTGTACAATGAAATGATTTCTATCTGTATAATTTGTGTGGGTGATCCAATATCCTTCCTTATGTTGTCATAATCTACCTCTTTAGCTAAATTGTTCTACTTACCTATTTTTCTGAATATTTTATAATGATGATCAATATATATACATATGACTAATATTTAGCATTTTTTTAAAAGTATGAAGTTGTAAAAATAAAATTTAAAGTGAATTGTTTTTTAAAGTATGCAATTGTTTTTGTTTGAGTTTTAAATTCCATTTTGAATTGTTCTATCTACTAGATAGTTGTATGGAAAATTTGCTAAACTAGCTAATTATTTTGTCAATTCTGTAAATTTATTTAATTTAGTTCAACAGAAGAATGAACGAAATGAAAGTATTCACACCAACTCTCATTTGTGATGGGTACTATTCCGTCACAAGTACTATTCACATTTGCGACGGGCCAAATGTGACCATTTTTTGAGACAATGTGACCATTTTTTCAAAGGTAATATTTTATGAGCAGTACTTGAGTGGTTACATTTTATAAAAAAGTGGTCACATTTGCCCGTCGCAAATTGTGACCGTCACAAGGGAGAATTGCTGATTCATTCAATGACGTTGCCACGTCATGTCTAAACAGATATGCTAAGCTACACAAAATCATTTACTGATACCGAAGATGTCTTAGTCAAGTAATTAAAACGAAGGTATTGTGGATAATAAGTCCCAATTTTGAATCTCATCCCCTTTGTTTTAATACGATTAAGTGTGGGCGTCGTTGGACCAAAAAAAATCATTTAGGCCCATTTCTTTTGGACTTATTTTTCCTTAACTTAACTTATTTTTGCTGAACTTAAAATATTTTTGTTGAACTTTTCTGAACTTATTTGAGGGCTGATTTATATCGACGACGTTTTAGTAAATATCGACGACGTTTTAAAAAAAAAAGACGACAGCTGCCCTGTAACGCCCCGAAAAACCAGCAGGCAGCTCAAAATAGCTCTTTTATAAATAAAAGACAGCAGCGGAAATACAAGGGCGTCACCGCCGTATTCCCCCTTCGGAGAATACAAGGCTAAACAATTAAAATAAATAAACTATTAAAGCTTAAAACTATTTACAACTTATACTTATTATCCTTTATAATGTCAAATCCTCACACTTGACCTTCCCGATACTCCGTACCGAAAAAGAGTGAAAGTAACTAATCACCAACCACAGTGAGTATGACTTCGATTCCTCCACCTAGGCCTTATGTCATATTCTTTATTCAATAGAATTCTCCTTATTACCATATATCATCCAATGAAATAACTTACCAAAATACAGCATTCCATGCCAGGAACCAACCCGATATACCGGTAAATACATTAAATGACTAACATACCAACAGAATATACATTCCTATCACATTAATGTCGGTCTACCATTACTGAATTTGAGAAACATTATGGAGATCCACACTCACCCAGGTCTAAGACCCACCTCCATGTACACAGGAACAGAATAATTTCACATCGGGCCAACGCCCCTTAGTTCTCATGGGCCAACGCCCCTTTCTTTATATATATTTGGAGTACTCCCGGAGCCAACGCCCCCTTCTGTGTACACAGGTTACGACATAATGTCACCTCAAACCAATAATCGTATCCCGAATGCTATAATTGGCCAATGATGCATTATAACGACAACACTATTATCACAGCATACATTCATAAGACGGTAATTAATATAACATGTGAGCAGTATAACAATTATAAGATGAAATTAACAATAAAACAAATATAAACCGATTATTTCTAATCTCTTATTTCAAAATAAATAAAGGTAAATAATTACTTATATCGACAAAGAGTCCTGAAATCATACCTTATTATGCCCGTTATATTGTTATTGAAGATGTACTAACTCGTGGCTCACTAATTTTGCAATTCTTCCTTGGTCATTTTATACTTTAGTCTTTATAGGTAGTATATGCGTCTCTACTCTAAATTCTAGCTTTGGTGAGTCACTATTAGGCTCTACGTGGATAGCTAAAAAAATCACTTATATTTACTCCTTTTCTTTTCCATAGTTATCTACATTAATAAAAAACGTCATACGTACAAAAATGTTACGGGTTATTCTAATACGTATCCCGACTCATATACTCTTTCAAATGAAAACACGGGTCTAATCTACGAAGTCTCTGATAATCCTATTATTATATATATCTCAAAACTAATTTTATTCGGGGTATTACATGCCCTTCCACTCATCCAACACTTTCTCTCTCTAAAAAATTTCCTCTCAACTTCAACTAAATTAAAAAAAACAACAATAATTAACAACACGACGGATCTCGAATCACCGGTACTTAAACAACTTAATCGCTTCATTATTTGGTTTTTTTTTTCCGCACCGCTAAATCTATTCGATAATTGATTTACGTCACGTATTGACTTAGTAATAACAAACATTGCAATTTTTCTGCGTAAATCTAAAATTTGTACCCCCAAGATTGAACCATGGACCAAACTTTGAGATCTAACGTTCAGCCATGGATTAAACGTTGGAAACCAACGTTTGTCGTAGTCCAAACGTTGGAATCCCACGTTTGGCCACGGAGATTTTTTTTTTTTTTTTTTTTTAAAAAAATTAAAAAAAAAAAAATTCTCCGTGGCCAAACGTGGGATTCCAACGTTTGCACCACGACCAAAGTTGGTTTCCCACGTTTGGACCATGGCCAACGTTGGTTTTCAACGTTTGGTCCATGGTCGATTGTTGAATCTCAACATTTAGTCCATGAACTAGTTCATGTTTTTAAAAAAAACCGTGTTTAATACGTTTATTTGCCGATTTTTTAAATTTATTTAAATTTTCTAGTCGATGTGCGTTAATTTCTAATATCTTTTAATTGGTTTAATGCAATGAGAGATCGAAATGTAGTTGGTTTTTAGTAGAATTTGAAAGAAAATTGTTTAGAGAGAGAAAATAGTGTAATTATGCAAAGGGCATTATCGTCTTTTGGAATGAAAACGTCGACGATATTTACTAAAATGTCGACGATATTTACAACTCGGGACTTATTTTTGCTAAACTTAACTTAACTTATTTTTGCTTAACTTAACTTAAGTAAAGAAAAGTCCAAAAGAACAGGGTCTTACTGATAAATACAAAATTAAAAGATTTCGGGAGTATATATGCATCATTATGTTGTATAAAACTTTCTTAAGTTGATAAATAATCGCTTTAAAATTATCTTTCAGATGGATATATATATGGGGTCATTGTTGAATTTTTTTTTTCAGGACCTATATATCGGCCCGGTCAAAAGGGGTTTTTAAAGAACAATGGCCTAGAGCCTAAGTTTGAAAGAGGCCCAATTTTCTAGAATTTAAAATGTATGAACATTGACACTAATTATTTAATAAGATGGTCTCATATCATAAGACCAATCCAATTACTTAAAAGCCCAATCATATCCTAGACAAACACAATTACTCCGTAAAACAAAACCTAAACATTACCCCTTTCTCTCATCCTCACTACTAGTAGTCTCTCACAACTCACAAGTCACAACACAGTATAATCTTATCTTATGCAATCAAACAACTAGTTATGGAACATATAATTTAACATTATGAAAGACACAAAAAAAGTCTTAGAATATGAACTTGTCAAACTAAAACCAGAAGTATTCAACTTTGAGTATTCAAGTTGAGACAACTAGTTATCAAAATTTAGTTGTACTAATTGTCTCAACTTGAAGACTCATTCATATGGACTGAATTTTAATTGAAATCTGAAACTTCCAAGGTCGAAACTGGAACTGACTTGTTGTTGACGTTGTCGGTGTTCGTCTTCTCGTGTTATTGGTTGGTGTAAGGAGAGAATCGGTGAGTTGTAATTGCAAACACAGTGGAGTCGGTGGCGGACCGGTGGTGGAGATAGTGGGGACCAGGGACGGGGAAGACAATGGCGGCTATTGTTTAGTGGTTGAGAAAAGACTAGAAGGCGTTCATTTTTTTTCTTTATTTTGTTTTGATTTTAACTCTTGTATTTGGGCTCTATTCTCGTATTAGGTCTGTCTTATGCTATAGGACGGTCATATAGCAGAGTTGCTGGAACATTTATGACCCTAGAAATCGGACTAATCTTGAATGGAATATTGCACATAATTCGTAGAAATTGGACTACTCTTAAACGCGGTCCAATCTTAAAAGGGGCGCCATCTTAACTTTTCTCTTTTTGATAAAAAAACTTCTTTTTTTCAAAAGATCGATTACACTATGTCAGGTTGAGAATCAACTCAACCCCACGAGTGGAGTAAAAAAACTGTTATCACTTAATTAGCTAACTCTTGTTCTTATGAAAACAGGCTTATTATTTCACTTGGTGCCTTGGTAGGTGGAAAGATCTACAATAATATGATTAGATTACGTTAATCAGAAGTTGAGTGAAGGTAAATCAAATTGAAGCACAATCAATTAATCACTATTGCAATACATAGATTTTGACTAAGTTAAAAAAATTGCATTATTACATGATGCTAACAATGCTAACCAGAAATGAGTTTATTTCGTCAAGGAACCGCTAGAGGGGACGGTAATACGGTACAAGTCCGACATCATCTAAATTTGAATGTTAGTAATTAGATCAAATCCGATCCTCTGAAATAAGATCGACTTTCTCACGATTCAAACATGATATTCCTTAATTTTATAGTCAAGATCCGCCAGTGCCCAATAAGGCAATAACGACAAAACATTAGGCGCATCTATATAATACTATTAAAAAGGGAACTTAAAATGCCACGTCATAAATGCCACCTTACACTACCAAAAAGCCACGTCACTTACTACACATGACATGTCAAATTTTAATATGACATGGCGAGTTAATGTGGTATAAATCATCAACTTATTATTATATGACATTAATTTAAATATATTTTTTTTCCAAAATTTATATATCTCTTTCAAATTTACATCAAAATTTCATAATTTATAATTAAAATTTACACCAAAGTTTACATCATTATTTCTAATTTTAAAAGTAAAAAAGAAAAAAAGAAAGAAATATTAAATGCAAATAGCATTACAAATATTATACTTTGGACTTTTAAGCTTGTAGATAAATTAAACAACAATTAAAATCAAAATTCATATTAAATTTTAAATTTCGACGTTTATTGTTAGAATATTTTAAGCAACAAATAAATATCACATAATTCTAATTTACTCCGTTTATTAAAAAAAAAAATATTTTGTTGATATTAAGAGTAAATAATAACATATTTAACATTAAACAAGGTGGCTTTTGTCAACAAAAAAATAAAAAATAAAATAAAAATTAAAGCAAACCTTTAACATTTCATTTCTCCTTGCTTCATATTTATGTTTATATTAAATTTGCTAATAATTAAAAAGAATGCTCAAAAGTCCTAAAACCTTACTACATAATTATTATATATATTAAATTTGATGATAATAATAAAAAGACACCCAAAAGTCATAACATGCATCCTCAATTGGATATAAATGTTCGATGTAAGACAACATTTGTGAGCCAAATTTCACGCCAATATTTTTTTGCCCTCATCGCCAATAAAATCGTGGTTGTATATGTAAATAGTCTTTTTTAAATCTTATCAGTATATCAACATCAAGGTAAGTGTATTAAGGTAAGGTAAATGTATTAAGGTTTTAAATTAATAATTTATTTTTAAGTTCCATTGGTTATGAAATGCTCATCACGTTTTAAAACTTTCTTATGTAGGAACTATCAAGATTTGTGGTAGGTAAATGTATTAAGGTTTGGTAAATGTATTAAGGTTTTAAAATAATAATTCATTTATTTGTTTTTAAGTTCAATTGGTTGCTCATCACTTTTTAAAACTTTCTTATGTAGGAACTATCAAGATTTGTGGTATTGTGTTATTCGAAGGTAAATAAATATACTTACATCTTTATGGCTCAATGCCCTTTTTCTATTATTATTTAAATAAAAACTTAAATTAATAACGATAAGATTAATATCACGTAAATCAAATTTCACCATTTTATTTCTTATTAATTACTCGATGGATTTTGTCCTTTTTTTTCCCTATAGATGGTTCATTGGAGAAAAAATACTATATGGAGAAAGAAAATATTAGAATTGCTTAAACAACTACTCCCTTCATTCCACTCAATATTATATTATAAACTAACTACAAGATTGACTATAAGTTTTTGACGGAAGATAACATTTGTGAGACAACATTTAAGTAAATATTTTTGTACCGCTGTCGCGAAAAGAATTGTATATGTCACTAACTTTTTTTTTATCATTGTATCAGCATCAAGGTAAATGTATTAAGGTTTTAAATTAAGAATTCATTTATTTATTTTATTTTCCATTGGTTATGAAGTACATCACATTTTTAACCTCGCATATTTGTTGTTTATTTCTTATTTAGGGATATTGAGATTTGTGGTGTTGTGCTATTCAAAGGTAAATATACTTACATCTTTAGACTCAATGTCATCTTTCTTCCATTATTTAAGAGAAACTTAAATTAATAACAAAAACTAATGACTAAGTGATTTTTTTTTATGTAGGGATGATTTATTGAAGAAAGAAGACTAAGAAGAGAAATATTAGAATTACTTAAACAAATACTCTACTCATTCGACTCAAGACTATATTATAAACTAACTATAAGATTGACAACATGAATGTAAATGACTAATTGTTTTTAGGTTCATAAAAAAAATTAGTATTTCAAAAACTTTCAAATGTATGCTTTATTTTGATATGTGTTGTTTTTTAATCATCATTTTTCCTTAGAAAAATAACACTCATAGAATGAATGAAATTGAATTTGCGAGGATCTCAATCTTATTGACATGGATAATAGGTAGCATAAATAATGGAGTGAAAAGCCCAAAAATTATCATTTAAGAAAGGAGTTAGATGTTAAATTAGTGAGGTGAATTAATTATCAATTATTAATAACTATAAAGATGAGAGAAATCTAAAAAGTTTATTTACATCTACATTATTCTTTTGTACACCTTAAATTTAATTTTCATTTTCTTTAATTATACACATGAGACACATGCCTATTCAAAATGACTTTTGATAGAAAACATGATTGAGTGGAATGCTTAGTTTATCTATTTTGAGGTATACGGTTGAATCCCCAAGGTGGAAAATTTGGAGAAATGTCAAAGAACATTTTTGCTTAATATTGTTTAATGGATGAAGTATAGGGACTTAATGATCCAATTATTACGAGTTGCTCCTTTCAAATTCTTAGTTCCGCAATTTATTATAGTACTAGCTACAATATTATGGGTGCTGTGAAATGTTAGTTTTTGTCACAACAATTCTAATCGTGTGTTTTATATTAATTTCGGATTTGTTGATAAAATTTTAATATCTAATTAGTGAGGGTGTTGCATACTTGCATGTTTGGCGATCTATGTTTGATAATATTATGGTTTCATGTAATGTGATTATGCGAATACCTGTATTATTAATTGATTTTAATCAGCTTCCATTGAGTTACTTCAGTTTTCGATTATGCAAATACCTGTATTATTAATTGATTTTAATCAGCTTCCATTTGCGCATATTTGACATATCACAAAGCACATAAAAGGATTTGAGTAACACCACTTACCATTTAAAACCCTCATAAAAGAACGTCAAATAATGACGTGGTTTTGATAAAAGTATTTACTATATAACACTTTAGTTTCTGATTTTACATAAAACTATTGTACAAAAAAACTAATTTGTCTTGATTTTATAGAAGTATTAAAACATGAAATCATATTGTAGAATGTTATGATTTGATTCACTAAAAATATCATAGTAAAAAACAAAAGATCCCGTGATTTTCACGGGTCACAAAACTAGTTTTTATTCAAACACGATAATGCTTAATTCAAACACGGTACGAAATACAAACTTTTAATTCAAAAAATGAACTGTTTCTACATGTGACTATGTGAGAAATTGAGAATAGAGAAGAGTATTACAAATTGGAATTTATTTTTTTCAATACGAAAGTCCAAATGACATGGTCCAATATTTCATACAATGAACTACTCGTATCTATTACACCCAAAATAATGTTTACGAACTCAAGTTTAGTCACCAATAAAAAATAATGTAAACTCGTATTTACATACAATAATAGAAAATATACAATGTCAACCACGACTACGTAGTTACGTACCTGGCTCTACTATTATTTCGTTGACTAAAATATGTCTAAACTTGCAAGAATAGGAATGCCTTCAAACCATAAGCCTTACTTGGAAAAAAAAAACAAACACTTAGACCAAGCAATTACCAACAAGATGCCGTTTACACATACATATATAGCTAGGGGCATCTAAGGCCATGTCCAACCATAAGCGTGGGTATCGAGCCTTCGCTTTTGATAAAAAATTTATAAAGCTTTAATGATGGAATACAATTTAAACCATAAAGTATAGTACACTTGTAGATTCATTTTTGGGGCCTTATTTCTTTGTGGAGCACAGATAGTATTAGAATCGTAGAGAGGGGAAAGCATAAATGAGTCGCTCGTATTATTGATGATTTGTCTCGAATGATTACATTGTCTCGACATTTATAGTACTCCCGAGATCTAAATCGGATCAACTATTATAGGCAACATATAATAAGTTTATTCCTAATATTATATTATTCCGATTATGGTATATTGTAATATACCGTAATATCTTTTAACATCCCTCCTCAACCCCATGGTAATTTGTCTAAATTTCCCCTGTTTGCAAGGTAGACAAAGAGAAACGGCTCTCTTTTCGAATCGGTTTCGTCGGGCGGGAACGTCGTCGCTTTTCGAACTCTCCAAATCGTTGAAATTTCGTTGTCAAGAACGTCGCATTTTTTTGAACTTGACAAATATCGGTGCGTAACTCGCCAGTCGATGCGTATAGGACTCGCCAGACCGAGTTTCGTATAAATCGCCAATAATTAAGACATATTGGAACTACATGGCATAAAACAATGTCACGCATGCAATTCCATATCTCACGGTTTCAAATCAATGGAAGTCGATGAAAACAAAAAATCGAGCGAACAATTTTTTATTTTTTTATTTTATTTTGTTTAAGATGAAAATAAGAAATACCAATAAACGGAAGTCGGTAATGAAGTCCCGCCGGTGGGCGTTGCATATTATGCCCACCGACAGGCGGCGATATGTCGTGTTTTAGGCCTCAAGAGCGTGAGGCTCTGCTACCATATTAGAATCGTAGAGAGGGGAAAGTATAAATGAGTCGCTCGTATTATTGATGATTTGTAACACCCCCTCATACCAAGGTATCTTACCAGGACTACCCCAGCATAAAAGGTTGTTACCATTTCGGTTGCCCGAAGTTAGTAAATATCAATAGCAACAGTCCCAAACACATTTATTGAAGTACGAGAATTATAAAAGTTACATTGTCTCAAAATCCAACAAAAGAAATATCAAAATGCTAGCAACTACAAAAGAACAGCTAAGACTCATGACGGTGATAACTAATCCGGCGTGGTGACTCTCCCATGACCGCCCCAAGCTCACCAAATGCATCACCTGTCACAATCTGCTCACCAACCTCGAATGGATCACCACGGATTTTATAAAACAACAACGGGGTCAGTTCTGCATAATTAAAATAAGACAAGTGCATAAAGTAACCAGCTGATCATCCTCCGTCCCCGGTCTCCCGATCTCACACAGTAACCGACTACACACCGAGGTGTGTAGCCCTGCCAGACTACCCATCGCAACAGGTAGCCACGCCGCCAGTGGGGACCGCAGCCAATCCCCACCAAAATCTTGCTCATCAACGAGCGATAACCCTGTCCCTTAATGTGCACATCCCCTCTCGTGGTGGGTTCCACGGATGGCGAACTAGGGCGTGAAGCCACTCCCGCAAGTGACTCCACCACAAACATCACAACACCATCACAACCATCACAACACCACCACACCACACTCCAGCGATGATCAGCGAACCATAATCATACACATTACAACAAAGCATCTCAAATCAATTAAGCACAACTGAGTAGGGAAACCCTACCTTAGAAAAATCAGCAAGGAAGACAAGCAATCGATCTAGAACGGCTCCTCTACGAAGTCTCCGCCTAATCAATAATCACATAACAACAATCACTATATGCAAAACCCCATTGTCCCAAATTCATAATTAAAGACAAACCCTAAATATAAACCAATGAATCATAGAAACAAGGACTTACCGACGATGAAACAAAAGATGAATGCACTTGTTATGATCACACACACACACACACACACACAAGGAGAGATTTGAAGAGGATTAGAGCGTCGTTTGAGTGATTAGGTTTTATAAAATGTAATTAGAAACTGTTTTGCGTTTATAAATAACTCTAATCTTTTCCAAATCAAACCGCGGAAATAATATTCGTCAGACCGGATACTCGGTCGAGTATAGAGTATACTCGGCCGAGTATTCCGCATACTCGGCAGAGTGTTCCTTGGTAGTAGCCAAACAGGATACACGACACACTTTACTCGACCGAGTAGGTCATACTCTGCCGAATACCAACCTAGGAAAACCGTAGTATTACAGTCTTCCCCCCTTAAAAAGAATTTCGTCCCGAAGTTCCAACCCAACCTATTAAACATGGACACCTAACACTAAATCCACCAACCACGCTCCCTTCCACAACGTGGCTCACGATATCGTCTCAACTACAGCATAGTCTCCCAATACTAACTCCATAATACTATCGAGTACCCACAACATAAGTGTTGCCAACTCTGTTTTACTTCCATAACGCTCACTAGCACACTCAATTAACAAGACAATCCACCGGACAAGATCAACCATCAAAATAGAATGTTACATTCTACCACCCTTAAAACGAACTTCGTCCTCGAAGTTTACTCACACACATAAACATCATCACACAACCCTTTAACACTATCGAAGTTTACTCATACTCCTAAACATCATACTACTACGAGCACTGCCATTACCTGTAATAAAATTAACCATCACACACTCCATCCTTATTCTACACCAACACTCAAACTTCTAATTGCAACCGTATGGCCATCAACTCTCTTGTCTCCTCCTACTCCTCTTAAGATAAAAGTTACATCCTCGTAACTCACTAATACTAGGTCCTTTGTTATACCTCCCATAAACCTAATAAACACCGCATGTCAACGATAACCCACTATAACATCACATCTACAACCATTCATATATTCAGGGCTCTCTTTCTCTAACAGTTCTCGTACCTCCAATTATTCTGTACTCATATAACATATATCATAAAATTCTCAGTATACCACTACTCCATCCCTTCCACATTACCACAAAGTGACATACTTCTATATACATATACACTCACCTCCACGATCTTAGCTCATAATCCATAACTGTTACATAAACTCACACTAGATCCTCAAGTCTCCTGTTTATTGGGTTACAACGCATCCATAACTTAACATCATACTAGTTCCCAACACCCTACACGCACTGTCCCAAATAAAGGTCACGAGCCACTTACCGCTTCTAACTCAGCACACGCCCATTCCACAAAACTCTTGCCACCACTATGTCCCAAAACAGAATATCACAATACCATGACAACAACGGAAACATACTCAACATTCTTATATAACCTACTCTACTCTCAAACCGAAGCCGAAACTGATAAGAAACATTAATAAGCAAAACAACACTCTATATGCCCAGACCGACCCTGATATCAGACAGCAGTAATCAAGCAACAATCTATGACAACACGAAAAATTGCAACCAATTAAAGGAGAAGATTGAGACAGTATACTACTTGATGGGTGTCCGAGTCTTTTATGCCACAAACAGTCTTGCTTTGACATCGACGCAACCGATTCAACATTCCTCGTCTTGAAAAGATATACCCCATCTCGATGCTCACCCCGTCCAATCTCCGTCCTCGTAGATCGGTCCTGCATAACACAATAGTCGGGGTGAAATATTACTACACAATCATTTTCTCGTATTAATTGTTGAACCGAAATTAAGTCACACGTTAATGATGGTAAAAAAAGAACATCCTTGAGTATAAAATTATTACTTAAGATAACTTTTCCATGTTCTTGCGCTTCAATGTTTCTACCGTCAGGTAGTCTAACAATCGACGGCTTCGCTGTCCAAATATTGCTTAGAAACTCTCTTTTTTCCGGTCATATGGTGGGAAGCACCGCTATCAATTAACCATTCATGGACAATTTTAGTATTCATACCTGTGAGTTCATGACTACCTGTCGGACTTGGGTTCAGCAGGGTACGGATGCGCTCGATCTCATCAGCGGTGAAAGGTAGATTTTGTTGTGTTGCATCTCCTTCCTTTGTCCCTGACGAGTTCCCAACCGCATTAACCTGAAAAATATTTTGCTGACCACCTCGCCCCCCTGAACGTCCTCTGCCTCTTCCATAATTACCACGAGTATTGCTTCCTCCGCGACGGCCGCTTCCTCTCTCGCGACTCTTAACCACCTCATACCCATGTTTATCGTAACTTGTCTTCCGTGTGGTAATATTTACCACAATGCGTGCATTGAGGCGGTTTATCATCTTCATCAGCATCCTGTTTTGCGAAGCACCCTTTTCCTCGCCCTGCTCCAAACGACTTAACAGCCATGGCTGCCTCATTTATTTCCTCCTTAATTTTCGTAACATTTGTGTTCCTCTCTTCTCTCAAGACTAAAGCATATGCTCGAGTGAGAGATCTAATTGGGTCTTCCATCAAAAGATTTGTACGGATATGGCCATACAATCCGTTGTCTAGCCCCATGAGAAATTGGTGAACCTTCTCCTCTTCTCGTTCCTTGCCTATTTGGGCAGCAGCTCCGCAGGTACACTTCGAAACTCGACTGTAGTTTTCGAGCTCATCCCATATTGTCTTTAGTCGTGTGTAATATTCAACGACAGATTGTCGTCCTTGCTTACACTCGTTCAATTCTCCCTTTAATTGATGCACACTCGGAGCATTTCCGGCCGAATATCGGCCCTTTAATTCCTCCCATATCTCTGCAAATGTCAAGGAAAAGGTAATACTTGGATGTAATTTAATGTCAATTACATTCCTTAGCCACGCTTTCAACATGGCGTTGCACTGTCTCCATGCTACTAATTCGATATTGTCATCTCCTTTGATCTCCTCCGGTTTCTTGATTGTCCCATCAAGAAATCCCAATTTATTTTTTTTGTGTCAAGTCCATTCTTGACAGCGTCAGCCCATAGCTCGTAATTATCTCCATTAAAGAGGATCTGGGTAAGCGTTAAATTGGGATTGTCGGAAGGGTGAAGATAAAGTGGTGAAGACATGGGAATGGAGTGTCTCTCCGTACTTTTGCTTCGCTTCAGTTTTCCATCATCCCCTGACATGTTGTATATTAGAAATAATGTGTTGATAATTTAAAAAAAAAAAAATGGATCGATGCTCACGATACCATGATAAAATACAGAGCATAGAGTTTAAGAGAAAGATTGATTCTTATTCATATTCATTGATGTGACAGCTGCATATATACAACCAGAAGATTATTCTAGAGCTTATCATATCCTAGATATATGGTAACTACTCCTACAAATAAGCCTATGAATATTACAATATCAATTACAACAATATATGGCCTATAATAAACGATACACAGTATTGACACAATATCGTCAATATTCTTGATGATATTCTTTCAAAAAACATATTTTTATTTACATTTAAAAAATCCAATTTTTTTTAAAATAAAACATAACTAATTTCGGTGTTTACGATACGAGAAAAAGAATTTCTCATGAGATTTTGATATGGCGCTTAATTTCACCTTTTGTAAGAGTTAAGAGGATTAATCATCCCAATTTAAACTTAAAGGGTCTTTTTGAATGAATTTTTTGTTATTTCTTCTTTGATTAATTTTAGTTTTTTGCAAAAATATAAAAAACAAACAAATAACCAAGGCAACGGGAATGGAGTAATTGAGACTAGCGAGCAGGGTCGTCATATGATTTGAAGAGTAATGGCCCAATTGTTACGAAATTGGGCAATTGAATTGACATGGACAGTTTTGACAAACGATTCATTTAATGGCTAATTACCCATATCTTTAAATAGTGGGCAAGACCAAGAACGGGTTACACAAAGTCCATTACTTTTCGATTTTTTCGTCGGGCCAGTAATAAGGAAAAGACATACCGGGTCAGCTGAAAACAAAACTGGAGTAAATTTAATAGATCTGAATTGAATTGTTGAAGTGAACTAAGGTAAGAGTTAATTTGTGAAAAGATGAGCTGAATTAAACTAAACTGAAAATGAGCTGAAATTAAATTGAAAAGAACATGGCTAAAGAGATTGTGTTCGACCTTTTGATGTTCTTGTGCGAGTAATGCAATTTCAGGCTTGATGGTGACCAAATGGTTGTTATTTATTTTTAGTTGGTTTTTAAGACAAATGTATATGTATTTTAAACTTAAAACGAGTTTAGGGGGTGAATCCAATTAAAGAGTCTTGTCAATAATATTAAGGGTAAATTGATAACTTATACCTAGTACAATCCACTTTTTCAAATCTTATACCTAAGATAATTTTCTTTTAAAACTTATACCAAAAAAATTCATTTCTTCCAAACTCAATACCAAATCTCAAAAAAGGACCTAAAAAGACGATTTTACCCTTATTAATTAGCCCAACCCCACCATTTTCCCACAACCATCCTTAACCTTTCTAAATTAACCACACAACCCACCACCCAGATTCCTCCCCTCCCACTGGCAACACCACCGCCGGCGTCAGGCTCCACCGCACATGCCCTCCTGCCGGAAAACTCTCCTAGCACCTTATTAAACACCCACAATATCCCGCAACCCACTACACCCACGGCCCACCTACCCCACAAACCCAATTCACGGACCCCAACTACACCTTACCACCGTCACACGTCTCGTCCTTCACCCAATCAAAGCCCAAGCAATCCAAAACTCTTAGCACCACCACCCACCCTAGAAAAACAGTGCCCCGCCATCAAAACCCCGTCCCCCACACTCTAAAACGTTAGATCTGATGTTTTATGAATGCCGAGAAGAGTTTTCTTAAGTAAACATGGAGTGGTGGTTCGGGTTTGGGGTTTCGAGCTTGGGAGAAGGGGTGATGCAGGATGCCACCAAGAGGTCATGTGGGGACAACGACGTTTGTGGGAGGTTGTCGTGGCAGGTATGACACCAGTGGTGATGCCGATGGGGAGGAGGTAAGTGGTGATTATGGTGATGAGGTGTATGTGGGATTGATTGGCTAATGTGGTGGAGTTATGTTTAATGCGGTGGGTGAAGGGTGGTAACGGGTATTAGTAAGGGTAAAATGGTCAATTTGTCTGATTTGGTATTGAGTTTGGAAGAAATGAATTTTTTTGGTATAAGTTTTAAAAGAAAATTATCTTAGGTATAAGATTTGAAAAAGTGGATTATACTAGGTATAAGTTATCAATTTACCCTAATATTAACCTAAAAAGAGTACTATTTACTATTTTAGTTGTTGGATCTTTCGAGCTTGCTATTTTTCTTTGGGCCCAATACTTTGCACACCCATTTGTCCACTACCCAGACCATAGTGCATGAAGATACATAATTTTTTAGGTGTTCTTCACTTCTTCTATTGTTTGACAAAAATTTAGTCGAGATTTATAACTGAACTAGTTGAAAAGCCCGTGCGATGCACGAGGCTCTCATTAGGATCATCTGTATAAATATATTCTATTGTTGATAAAAGAGGTTCAATTATGTTTAAATCATTGATAAACAAAAGTTCGCGGTTGGTGTAGCCGTTTAGTTGATCATCAATGCACTATTAGTGCTTCTAGCATAGAAGTTTTGTCATTTAGTAGTTATCATTTCCGTTGTGAAACATCAAGTAACATGGTAAAAGTATGTAATTAGTTTTTCCATTATTGTTATAGGTATCACTGGTTTTAATTAAATACAATAGTTATCTCCATAAACATAGTGCAACTCACCAAACGAACCGCTCTTAATAACTGAGACAGACCTTTATGAATTTTGCAAATTATTTTAATCTATAATAACTACGTAAAACTAAATGGTGTTACGTAAAACAACAAGTATCATAATTATAAATATTTAGTGTGTTTAGAGAAAATGTTAGATCTCCTATAGCATAAGTTTACCTTGACTATCTACAATTAAGAAAGTGTTTTGCTCTTTATATACTTCTCGTAAAATCAAATCCATACTGAATTCCAATAAATTTAATAGTCTCTAAACAACAGTACACAAATATATGTAATTCTATTACATAGAATGCATAAGGCTCCCACTAGGACCATCCTTAACAATATGCATATTGAATGTTCTAAGAATTCAAACGTTGGTTTACATTGTCATGGTTTGGTAGTAGAAGTCAACTAAGTTGATAAAAAAAAGTCCAACTATGTTGAAATCGGAACACAAAAAACTTTAGGGTTGATTTAGTTGATTATTGATGGATCATCACTCCCTTTAACATAAAAGCTACTTTTTTTGGTATTAATTATAACAGTTGTATAGCATCCGAAGCGACATCAGTTGAATTATGTAATTACTTATTTTTATTGTTGTATGCACCACCGATTTTAGTTAATTTAAAGCGTCATTCCCAAAAATGTGGTTTAATTCCATAAAATGAACACGTGATAACTGAGACTGGTTTTATAAGATTCACAAATTAGATTAACTTACAACATTTAACAATATTCCATTTTGTAAGTATACGATAGTGTAAATGTTGAATGGTGCTACGCAAAACAACGTGTATCTCAATTATATATGTAGCCTGTTTGGTGGATTTTTGTTAGAACTCTAAACGATAAAAATTTGTTTTTGACTATCTACCATTAAGACTGGTTGTTCCCTATGAACTTCATAAGAAATATATAAAATACGAAATCTAATTTTTTATATGTGAGATATATTTTTGAGTGAATTAACGGTCAAACTTTTCAAAGTTTGACCTCCAAAAAAATAAATCAGGAGTTTTGTGTGGATTGGAGAGAGTAGGATATTAGGATACTACTCTTAAACTCGATTATTTTTAGATTAATTCTATTAAAATTATAACCCATTTTTTTATTTGAAATGTTATTTATTAAAAAAATTAAGTCTCATTATCTTACATTTTTATTTATTGTTCACAAATTCTCATTTATGATGAACATATCCGTCGCAGCTTGAGACAGTCAAGTACTACTCATATGGGTAGATAAGAAAAAACAGAATGCCTAGGGAGTATCAACTGTTTTTGTCTTATCTACCCACATGAGTAGTACTTGATCCGTCAAACTTGTGACGGATCGATATACCCGTCACAAGGAAGACTTGGTGTCTACTCTTTATTTATAATAACAAAATGAACAAATTTTTAAAAAAGAGTTTCAATTTTAAGAAATGGCTTCAAATTACTAAATATATATGTACAATCGTTTCACTTCTTAACCAATATATATGAGTTTGACCTAATTTATTACGCTAAGGAGTACTTTATATTCAACTAAACCCATATGAGATACTATACCTCATAGTTAACCATTAAAAAAAAAGGACTATTTCCACTTTGCTGCCCTGAAGTTTAGCCTAATTTCACTTTAGTCCCCTAAGGTTTGCATAATTTCACTTTGGTGCCTTGAGGTTTTGACTACTTTCCACTTTAGTGACCTATACATAACAATCTTAGTATTTTATACTCTCTCCATTCATCTTTTATCTTCTCACTTATCTAATATATGTGGGGAGTATTTTATTGAAATGGAATGGAGGGAGTACTAAAAAAATATTTTGAATATAAAGGCATTTTTTTTTTTGCAATATTATGTTGATTATACTATTTTGTAATTTGTATGCAGTTTAATATCCAATTTTGCACTTTATTTTAGTGAAAATGTAATTTAGATAAATGTTGACTATTATATGTTTGAGGTCACCAAAATGAAATTTTATTCAAAACTCAGGTTACAAAAGTGGGAAGTAGTCGAAACCTCAGGATACCAAAGTAGAATTATGCAAACCTCATGACACTAAAGTGGAATTAACCTGAAATTCAGGGTCCAAAATGGAAATTTTCCAAAATAAAATAAAATGAAAAGCTATACTAAAAACTATTGTACTTTTAAATATACAATCAGTACATTACAAAGTAATAACTCTAATAACCAGCAATACGCAAACCGCGGTAAATAATTAAGTGAATAAAAACACATAGATGAATTGGAATTTAGAAAGTAAAAATTGATGTAATCGCATAATTTTGTATATTTGGCAATTCAATACAGTTTTAACGTCTATTATGGATTTGATATGAATTTGAAATCAGTTTGAAGAAAAAATTCGGTGATATAATAGTAGATTATATATAATTCTCACAATTTTTCTATATATTTATCGTACACTGATTTATTCATAGTTAGCTGGTTCTTGGATTATTAGTCCCGCATAAAATCATAATTCTTGACTATTTACATTTGTATTTAATTTGTTGGCTCATTTGACAAAATCGATATGAGACTTATTTAGTATTTAAAAATGGTAGCTCAAATGTTTTTAATCTGATGTGAGTATTATTAGTAATTTAATCATACACATTTGATACGGTATAGTAAATTAGTGTTAAAACTATTTGATGCCATCGTTGAAGTTGTTTATTTCTACTATTGTCATTGTAGAAATTTTTCTCTGCCAAATGTTAAGTAAATGTTAATCTTTACTTCTTTTTTCCTTTTGACATGTTACTTTTTCCTGAAATATTTTTTTAAAAATAAAAATAAGTTTTGTCCTAAGGTTTTCGTAAGACAATTACGGGTTTGGTTATAATTAACAACTCGTGTAAGTTTTAAAAATTCAAAAAAAAAAAATTAAATAAAATTATCTTTGTTACTACACGAGTTTTTCTAAGTAGTTAAAATCGAACAAATTAGATTTTTGACAATATTTTTATTTGTAAGAAATTAGGATCCTTTTTTTCCTCACAAAGATTAATTGTATGTTTATAAAATATATAATTTTAACACTTTTATACGTTTATTATATGATTTTTTTTGCTTTATAAATGTTTCTAAAATAAATATTCTTTATAGAGTTATTTTTCTATTATTATTTTAGTAAATAATTGATAAATTATTAGATCCACTTCTATTAGTATTATTTTTCTCATAAATTATTAGATTTACTTCTATTAGGATTACTTTCTCATAAATTATTAGATCTACTTTGATTAGGATAATTTTCTCATAAATTATTAATAAGAAAAATCTAGATCTACACTTATTAGGAATTCTAAAAAAGTTGGACTCTCTAATATCGCTCGAAAAGTTTCTGCTTTATGTATATGTATTGATTTGTAATACTGTTATATCCTAAGGTTTTTGAGTTTTTGAGTTTTTGAGTTTTGTTTTAAAGAATCTTAATTATATGGTAAAGTCGAGCTCTGTACTAAAATTTTCTCAAAATGTGTATGGAGTTTAAATTTAAAACTTTTAGTACAGAGCTCAAAATGTGTATAGAGTGGGACAGAGCCACAAAACTCAAAAATTTAGTCAAAAACTTTAGTCCATGATGTATTGTTCATAAAATCTCAAGAATTTTAAATTCAAATTCCTTGACTCATAACCACAAAAATTATGGATGATGTAACACTAAGGATTTTATTAAGTTGTATACTCGACCGATCGAGTAGAGTCTACTCGGCCAAGTAGTGTTAATTGTGGAGTCTTTTTTGGTTCTGCCGAGGAATACTCGGCCGAGTATGGAGAATACTCGACCGAGTAGAGGATACTCGGCCGAGTATGGAGAATACTCGACCGAGTAGAGGATACTCGGCCGAGTATAGCTTTACTCGACCGAGTATCCGGTCTGGCGAGTGTTATTTTAGCGGTTTGATGCGGTAGTGTTTAGGGTTATTTTATATTCAACGTCAGTTTCTAAAACGTCACTTTCAACCCTAATCATTTTACGATTACCTTAATCACTCCCTAATCATCCCCTAATCTCGTTGTGTGTGCAAATCGTCGTGATCCTTGCGTGTAGTCTCTTATTCTACTGTTGGTAAGTTTCATTCCCTTGTCATTTGTATTCTTTTGGGGTTACTGTATATATGGAATTGGGGAATATGGGGGATGGTGCAATGTGTAATTGTGTTATGTGGTTATTGTATAGGAGAAGACTTCATAGAGGAGCCTTTCTGATTGTTCGATTTCCGTTCTACTGATGATTGCTAAGGTAGGGTTTTCCCTACTCAGTTTACTGTTCATTGTTTAAGACATGATTGTTTTGTAACTATTGTTATCTGCTGATCATCGGAGTGTGGGCGTTGTTGTAACACCCCCATACTCCAAGTGCCTTACCAGGACCACTCAGGTATAAAGATGCTACCATCTCGGTTGCCCGAGGAAATGATAATCATAAGACAATAACGAAACAACATTTAGATAGTATAACTTTAGTGAAAGGTTTCAATCCAAAACCAAATATCAAAATACGGTTACATATTCTCAAAACCAACAACTAAAAGAAATGTTTGACAAACTAATCATGCTACAGCGGAAGACTCTATCATCAGACGGTGGCACATCCCAGCTATCCCATGTAACTCGACTCATACCTGCTAAACAACTGCTCACCATCCCCGAATGGATCACCACAGTTTTTAAAACAATAAACGGGGTCAGTACTAATCACACAATTTACATAAACCAACAACACAGTAAGCAAAAAGCTCAATCATCACAGATATCCTCCGAACTCCATTCCCAGCTCCACAATACTGATGATATACGATTAATTTACTTCTAATTCCCTCCTTCTTTTATGCATACCGACTCATATCGAGTCGGTTTCGGGTGTTTTTCCTTGCGTTTTGTGCCTAATGCCCGTACTTGTCACTTTGTGCATCCTTTTGCAGGAAACGGCCCAAGTATGGAGGAATTGGGGCAAGAAAGGCACCCCATTGCCTTTACATGAAGAAGAGGTGAAGAAATGAAGAAGAGTGTGTTTTGCCGGCAGACCGGCAGCCGGTCTAGCCACCGGCAAAACACATCCCAAGGAATTACTCAAGAATTTGAAGAAAAACTGAAAAAAGTGTTTTGCCGGCAGGCCGGCAACCGGCCCACCGGTAAAGCACAGCAGGTGGAATTAATTGAAGAAATTGGTGAAAAACAAGCTTGACCTCGCTGCCGGTAGGAGCACCGGCAGCCGGTCGACCGGCATTACGCACCATAAAGAGGAAGAAGAAGTCCTGAAGAAGGTGTTTTGCCGGCAGGCCGGCAACCGGCCCACCGGCAAAACACAGATGCCAGATATTTTTTAATCTTTGCACGGTTTTGGCGGTAGGATCACCGGCTGCCGGTGGACCGGCAAAACGCAGCACACGGGATTTGGGCTTTTCTTCCCCTTTTCTTCCTAATCTTGTACAAGCCTATAAATACCCCCTCTTAAACCCTTCTGTACACACAACCCTAGATCCAGAATATTTACCCTTTCAAGCTTAAAACTTTGTTAATCTCTTTGTTAATCTTTCCTTAATTAGAGAAGTTATTCAATCAATTAGTGATTGAATTTGGGTTTGTAAGAAGATTGAAGGATTTCCTTCTTTATTATTTCTATCCAAATTCCTCTTTCACTATTTTGTTGGTATTAATTCTCTCCCTATTTCCATTTGTTTACATTTTGTTCTTCCTTCAAGTTTATTTTGATTGTTTATGTTAAAATTGTTGTTGTTGTTTGTTTGTTTCATCATTGTTCATCTTTTCATTGTTCCTCTTTGCTTTGATTCTCCTTCATTTGTTCATGCTTGGATAGTTGTCCTCAAAGACTTAATCTTTGAGTTGATTTGGTTAAAGATTGTGCCTTTTAGATTATTTAACCTTGTTATTAGAATTAATCTCTTTTCTCTTAATTATTGTTGATTTGTTGCATGTTTAGTAGTAAGATTCATCTCCTCACCATGTTTGTGACCAAAGTTTCCTTCTTTATTGTTTATTTTGCAATTAGGACCATGATTAGTGAGTAGTCTCCTTCTAGGACTCGGTTTGGCCCGATATGGGTAATTTCACTAATTAATTGTCACTAAGGCTAATTTGTGGGGAAAATTGGTTAGGGTAGTCTTGGGGAATTTTCATGCTTAAGGTTTGGTTTTCGGGTAGTGTCGGCTTTTGACCCTTGTCCACCAACGGAAGTTGGTTAGGTTGTTAGTCGAGTATTTGGGGACCGACCCTTGTCACCAACTAAGGTTGAGACCGGAAGGGAGAACCGAGGGAGGGTGCCTCTAGGCTAGTGTTTGAAATCGACCTCCGGAAGGGGGAGTGGGATGACCCGGAATATGATGAGGGCTTAATGACCTTGACCATTTACTTGACCTCCTTGGGAAAATGCATGTTCTTGGGGTTGTCGGGTTTTGAGTTAGGGAGACCGGCTTTCGAACCCGGGAGGGGGGTTAGTCGGAGTAGCTAGTGTCCTAGTGCGAGACCGGAAGGGAGGTTCTAGGCGAATTAGAGCCATCTCCCCCTTACCTTTCTACCCCTTTTGATTATCCGAGACGATTAGTATGTGGAATTACTCATATTCATGGTCGGACCGAGTTCTAGTCTTTCTCTTTATTTGATCTATCTCCTATCTTTAGCTTGTTTTTACCTTATCTTGTTGTTTGTCTTTAAATTTGTTAGTTTAGCGTTAGTTTGTTACTACCCTCTTTGTTATCTATCGACTTAGCTAAGCTCAAGAATATAGACAATTAGTAATCACCCCTACTCCTTGTGGATCGACCCTCTAGAGTGTACAACGATAAAATCGTGCACTTGCGAGGTTTAACTTGAGACCATCAAGTTTTTGGCGCCGTTGCCGGGGAGTACGGCTTGATATTAATCGTTTTTGTTCTAGTTTAGACTAAGTCCTTTGTTACTAATCCTTTCTTTCAAGTGCTTAGGTCTTTTGCATGAGTAGGCGATGAAGACGAGGTCAACCGACATATCAACTTGACCGCGAAATTGAAGCCACGGCAAGAAGACTTAATTCATTAAGAAGAAGGGGTTTACTTGATTTTCCACCGATTGAAGAAGTTAATCACCAAGAAGCTACCGAAGTGTTTGAAAATCCTTTTGGGGTTTTAGAAGAAGAGCCTAACACCATGGTTGAACCGGTTCCGATAAGAGACACTATGGCTCCTAAGCACATAGTCAATCCAAGCATCCAAAGGCCACGAATTCAAGCTAATAACTTTGAGATTAAAAATGCCTTGCTCAACCTTGTTCAAGACAACCAATTTGGAGGAGGTCCCTTGGAGAACCCAAATGATCATCTAAATGATTTCCTTGAAAATTGTGATATGTACAAATCAAATGGGGTTTCCGATGACGCGGTTCGCCTTAGGTTGTTTCCCCGTTCTCTTAGGGGTTCGGCCAAGGATTGGTTGAAGAATTGTGACCCAGATTCCTTCAAGACATGGGATGAGTTGGCTTCGGCATTTTTGAACAAATATTTCCCACCCTCAAGAACGGCCAAAGTCAAGAGTGAATTACAAAGCTTTACTCAAGAAGAGGATGAGACCTTATATGAGGCATGGGAACGGTACAAGAAGCTCCAACGGGTTCCACAGAAGGCGAATAATAGGCGTGAAGCCACTCCCGCAAGTGACTCCACTAAGCCAGGGACGCGCCCCGAAGAACACAGACAGATACAAACAATCACAACTACTATCAACAACCAAATGCAACAATCGTCACAGTGTGAGTATGATAATATTCAACAACCACAAACACCAACAACACATTATGGGACTAATACTGAGTAGGGAAACCCTACCTGGAAAGCAACACAGTCAGACGATCTCACAGCTGATATCAAAAGGCTTCTTCTACGAATCCTCCTCCTAACATACAAACATATAATCACTACCAATCACGAAACACAACAAAACCCCCAAATCCCAATATTAGGGTTTAACTAACTTTAACGAAATACTATAAAAACGGTACGTAGATCTTACCTTCGACGCAAGGATCACAAAGTTATAAAGAAACACGAATTCCGACCTTCCAAGCTCCGGGATTTGCCAACAATGCGATTAATTGATGCGAAGAACGTAGTTTGTTTTCTCTTTGAAAGTGATTAGGTTTATAAAGGTGTTTAAAGAAAAGTGACGGAAGTAATTATATACCAAATCGCATTATTAACAAAACCCGACAATTCATCACCCCGTAAACCAGCTACTCGATCGAGTAGCTGAGATACTCGATCGAGTGCCCCCTACTCGATCGAGTATCAAGGTTACTCGATCGAGTACCCAACAGGTCAGAAACTATTTTAAAACGCAACACACCCTTACTCGAACGAGTAAAGGCCCACTCGATAGAGTACCCAGAGACTCATAAAACCGTAGTATTACAGTCTTCCCTCCTTAAAAAGAACTTCGTCCCCGAAGTTAAAACCACAACAAAACAAAGACACACACTACTACACTCCCGACTCAACAACCGAAACAAAACTCAACATAAAACATGTTACTTACCCAAACTCAACCCGACTCAACCACAACAACATACCGACACAACATAAAAAGGAATAAAAGCTCTTAAAAACTCTTCGCGATCATCTCCTACCCCCCAAAAAGAAACAAGGTTACGTCCCCGTAACCATACATACCTGATAAAAAAGGAAAGGGTAACGCTCTCTCATGGCCTCCTCTGCCTCCCATGTAGCTTCCTCAGACTCGTGGTTAGACCAAAGGATCTTAAGCAAAACTGTCTCACCACTCCTAGTCTTCCTAACCTTCCGGTCAAGAATCTGCTTAGGCACCTCAAGATATGACAAAGACTCATCTAGATCTAAGCTCTCTGCCTCTAACACATGTGACGGGTCACTCACATACTTCCGCAACTGAGATACATGAAACACATTATGCACTCTTTCTAACGCAGCTGGTAAAGCCAGACGATATGCAACCTCTCCAACCCGCTCTAAGATCTCATAAGGCCCGATGAACTTCTGACTCAGCTTGCCTTTCTTCCCAAATCTCATAACCCCACGCATAGGAGACACTTTCAGAAGAACCTTCTCCCCAACCTGAACCTCTATATCCCGGCGATGTAGATCTGCATAACTGTTTTGCCTATCCTGAGCTGCTCTCATTCGTTCCCTGATCATCTTAATCTGCTTAACCATCTCATGCACCATCTCTGGTCCTAGAACCACTGCCTCAGCATTGTCGTCCCAACAAATCGGACTCCTACATCTCCTCCCATATAAAGCCTCAAACGGTGCCACACCAATACTAGTGTGATAGCTGTTGTTGTAAGAAAACTCTATCAAATCCAACCTCTGTTTCCAGCTACCACCAAAGTCCATCACACAAGCTCGTAGCATATCCTCAAGAGTCTTGATCGTTCTCTCAGTCTGACCGTCTGTCGCAGGATGAAATGCTGTACTCATCTTCAAAGTTGTTCCCAAAGATTCCTGTAACTCTTTCCAAAACCTTGAGATAAATCTCGCATCTCTGTCAGATACTATGTACTTAGGAACTCCATGTAACTTAAGCACATTCTTCCGATAAGCCATAGCTAATTGTGCTTTAGTCCATGTATCTTTCATTGGCAGAAAGTGAGCTGACTTGGTCAGTCGATCCACTATCACCCATATCATGTTGTTACCCTGTTGACTCTTTGGCAAACCCACGATAAAATCCATAGAAATGGATTCCCACTTCCACTCAGGTACCTCTAAAGACTGAATCTTACCTTGTGGTCGTCGCTGTTCCCCTTTAACTCTCTGGCATGTCAAACAACGGGCCACAAACTCAGCTATTTCTTTCTTCATCCCGGGCCACCAAAACGTGCTCTTTAAATCCTTGTACAGCTTGTCACCACCTGGATGTACTGAGTACGGTGTACAATGTGCCTCTGTCATGATTGTGTTTTTCAGCTCCTCATCATTAGGGACACACCACCTACCGTCGAACCTCAAACTACCATCTGTATGAATAGAGAATCGAGACACTGTCCCTTTCTCTACTCCAGCTCTCCACTCAACCATCTTAGGATCCAACGCATGTATACCTCGAATATCATCATAAAGATTAGGCTGAACTGTCAAATATCCCATGGCATCCCCTCTCTGTATCATATGTATCCCAAACCTCCCCACCTCATCTCTCAACCTCATCAAAGATAGAGCTGTACACAAAGAATGTACACTCTTCCTACTCAAAGCATCTGCAACAACATTGTCTTTCCCTTCATGGTAGATAATATCCATGTCATAATTGCCAATCAGCTCCATCCACCTCCTCTGTCTCATGTTCAACTCCTTTTGAGTGAAGATGTACTTGAGACTCTTGTGATCCGAAAATACCTTAAAGGTCGCCCCATAAAGGTAATGTCTCCAAATCTTGAGAGCAAACACCACTGCACCCAACTCCAGATCATGTGTAGGGTACTTCTCCTCATACGGCTTCAATTGCCTAGAAGCATAGGCAATCACCTTACCGTTCTGCATTAACACACATCCCAACCCGTTCTTTGAGGCATCTGTATAAACCTCAAAGTTTTCGATCCCTTCAGGCAATGCTAAGATAGGAGCTGTGGTCAAACGCTCCTTTAATGTTTGGAACGCCGTCTCACAACTCTCATCCCAACGAAACCTATTCTCTTTCCTTATCAACGCTGTCATAGGTCTAGCAATCTTGGAGAAATCTTTCACGAACTGTCTGTAGTATCCAGCTAAACCCAAGAAACTCCTGATCTCAGCAACATTCTTTGGTGCTTCCCACTTTGTCACTGCCTCAATCTTTGCCGGATCCACAGCTACCCCATCCTTAGAGATCACATGCCCCAGAAAAGCAACTTTATCTAACCAGAACTCACACTTAGACAGCTTAGCATATAACTCATGCTCCCTCAAAGTCTGCAACACAATCCTCAGATGCTCCTCATGCTCCTCCTTAGTCTTGGAGTTGACTAAGATGTCATCGATAAACACCACTACAAACTTGTCCAAAAACTGTCTGAAGAATCTGTTCATCAAATCCATAAACACATCCGGTGCATTAAATAACCCAAACGGCATCACCACATACTCATAATGGCCATACCTTGACGTGAAAGCTGTTTTTCGTATGTCCACCTCTCTAATCTTCACCTGATGGTACCCCGACCTCAAATCAATCTTGGAAAAGACTGATGCACCACTCAACTGATCGAACAGGTCATCTATCCTTGGCAAAGGATACTTGTTCTTCACCGTCACTCCGTTCAGCTCCATGTAGTCTATGCACAACCTCAAACTCTCATCTTTCTTCTTCACAAAAAGAACTGGTGCTCCCCACGGTGATACACTAGGTCTAATGTATCCCTTCTCTATCAGATCATCTAATCGTTTCCCCGAGCTCCTCCATCTCTTTAGGACCCATCCGGTATGGTGCCTTAGAGATTGGCCCCGTCCCCGGTTCCAACTCAACCGTGAAATCTATCTCCCTCTTTGGTGGCAACCCCGGAATCTCCTCTGGAAAAACATCTGCAAACTCACCCACCACTGGTATCTGATCAACTGTCAGATTCTCGATCCGGTCATCTCTCACATGGCACAAGATCAAAGGACATCCCTTCCTCAGATAGGACTTCAAGGTAACAGCTGCAATCAACTTGACTTTGGGTTTGACCACAAACCCACGATAAGACACACTAACACCCTTAGGACCTCTCAAAGACACTTTCTTTTGATGACAGTCTATCTTAGCTTTATACTTTCCCAACCAATCCATCCCGACTATCATCTCAAAACCGTCAAAAGGAAACTCTAGCGGGTCTACAGGTAGATAAACTTGCCCAACTATCATAGGTACATCCTTATACAACCTCCTACATGATACAGACTCACCCGAAGGTATAAAAACTTTCTCACTTACAGACTCATATACCCTCAAATTCAGCGTTTAACATGACTCGAAGATACAAACGACTGAGACGCCCCCGAATCAAACAAAACAAAGGTATGAACACCATTAACAAGAAAAGTACCAGTGATAACTTGTGCATCATCCTCAGCTGCTTTCTTGTCCATCATGAATGACTTTCCATCGGTCTTTGTCCACCTCCCTGGACAAGATCTTGGCTGATGTGGTCGGTTTAGCACCCGACCCCTGATTGTTGTTGTTGTTCGTAGCAGGTTTCTGATAAGAATTACCGCCATTGCGGTTACCTCCACCCTGATAGGTCTGACTTCCCCGGTTAGACCATGACCTGCATTTGCGATCATTTGCTCGCATAACTCGTGCCGGCCCCCGAGAATAGCTCCCGAGCCGATCTCGAAAAGCTCCAGGTAAACTCGTACACTCATGTCTCTTGTGGTCTACACCGCCACGCCCATAACAGTCATCCCCCAACTACCAATACCACTCACACGGCCACGCCCAAAGGAAGCCCCAAGATCGAACCCGACCCGGAAGAAAACCCTCTAGCCGATTGTGGTTGCCTTTTTGTGACTAGATTGGCCACAACCTTCACTCTCGCCTTTTCTTTTCTCAACTACTCTCTCCCGAGCCATCTCCACCAACCTCTCACTCTCCCCCCTCTAATAAGCTTCCTTAACATCGGTAAGGACTCCCACGGGTAACTTATCCATGATCTTAGGGGTCAACCCCTCTCGAATCTCGCGCTAGGTTCTCCTCACTCAAACCCATGTCCAAGCATACCTAGACTTCTCATTAAACGCTTGTAGTACTCAGCCACTGATATATCAGATGTCATCCTAAACCCATCAAACTCCTCCCTCAGCCTACTTCTCACATGCTCAGGTACAAACTCTTTCCTCATAGCCCTCCGAAACTCTTCCCAAGGTATAGCAGGTAAGCCCTGGTTCGTATACATCTCTCTAGCACTCACCTTCACCTTGTCCCACCACTCACCAGCTGCCTCCCTCAGGTAGAACGCAGCTTGTTCCACTCTCATCTCATCAGGACAGTGTACCAAGTCCAGTATGTTCTCCATCTCACGATGCCAGTTGTCAAGAAGGTTTGGTTCCCCGGTCCCCTTGTACTCTTTTGGGTTAAACCTCGCTATATAAAGGCTGATCTTGGAGTGATCAACCTCCTTATCCTTTCCCACTTTCTTTAGGGCCTCCGTAAGAGCATCCTGATGCTCCAACATCTTGACGATATCATCTATGTTCATGTTCTCAGCTCTCGCATACAAGGCGTTTCTCTTAGGCGGCATCTTGAAACTATATATAAAAGGGTAGATATAAACATACGCACTATAACCCCAAAACACGGAAATAGACTGCCCAGAACACACTCGATCGAGTGCCTAAACCTACTCGATCGAGTAGAGGCTACTCGATCGAGTGGCCCCCTACTCGATCGAGTGCCCTATGTACACGATCGAGTGCCCAAAAACACGATTCTGGTTATAAAAACGTCACATACCCACTCGATCGAGTCAGACCCACTCGACAGTACCTCACCTACTCGATCGAGTGCCCCCTACTCGATCGAGTCATGCTGACTCGTCTATACTACCCGCATGTTATCTCACATATCCTACATACTATAAAACTTTATAAATTCAGCATTATAATATAGTTGAGCATGGAATTCTACACAACTCTTCATATGATCAACAAAATAACTTTTTCATGTTATCAAATGCCACTTAATAAACATCCAACATGCTTCTTATTCAAACAAAATTTTCATATACTTCACCAACCTTTCCTTCACAATTTCAATCTTCTACTCCCAATATCCAACAATTCACAACATGTATCGTCACCTTACATACAAACTAGCAAACATCACATACGACCTTGACATATACCCCGCATGTGACCGGTTCAAAATTAAAGGGCGAGTTCGCGACTTTAGGACGTCTCCCAAGTCTTTGCATTAGATCCTACAACCTTTACCCCGGGTTCATTTTAATTGACTCCCAACGTTCATTAGATTCATTGGTTACAGGTTTCAAGATCGTCTCTCTGATACCATTTTGTAACACCCACATACTCCAAGTGCCTTACCAGGACCACTCAGGTATAAAGATGCTACCATCTCGGTTGCCCGAGGCAATGATAATCATTAGACAATAACGAAACAACATTTAGATAGTATAACTTTAGTGAATGGTTACAATCCAAAACCAAATATCAAAATACGGTTACATGTTCTCAAAACCAACAACTAAAAGAAATGTTTGACAAACTAATCATGCTACAGCGGAAGACTCTATCATCGGACGGTGGCACATCCCAGCAATCTCATGTAACTCGACTTATACCTGCTCAACAACTGCTCACCATCCCCGAATGGATCACCACAGTTTTTAAAACAATAAACAGGGTCAGTACTAATCAGACAATTTACATAAACCAACAACACAGTAAACAAACAGCTCAATCATCACAGATATCCTCCGAACTCCATTCCCAACTCCACAATACTGACTACACACTAAAGTGTGTAGCCTGCCAGAGTGCCCATCGCAACAGGTCACTCCACGACGCCAGTGGGGGACCGCAGCCGTACCCACCAAATCCCCGCTCATCTCCGTCGAGCGATAAACCCAAATTCCTTAATGTGCACATCCCATCTGTGGCGGGTTCCACAGAAGGCGAATAATGGGCGTGAAGCCACTCCCGCAAGTGACTCCACTCAGCCAGGGACGCGCCCCAAAGAACACAGATAAATACAAACAATCACAACTACTATCAACAACCAAATCCAACAATCGTCACAGTGCGAGTATGATAATATTCAACAACCACAAACACCAACAACACATTATGGGACTAATACTGAGTAGGGAAACCCTACCTGGAAAGCAACACAGTCAGACGATCTCACAGCTGATATCAAAAGGCTTCTTCTACGAATCCTCCTCCTAACATACAAACATATAATCACTACCAATCACGAAACACAACAAAACCCCCAAATCCCAATATTAGGGTTTAACTAGCTTTAACGAAATACTATAAAAACGGCACGTAGATCTTACCCTCGACGCAAGGATCACAAAGGTATAAAGAAACACGAATTCCGACCTTCCAAGCTCCGGGATTTGCCAACAATGCGATTGACGCGAAGAACGTAGTTTGTTTTCTCTTTGAAAGTGATTAGGTTTATAAAAGTGTTTAAAGAAAAGTGACGGAAGTAATTATATACCAAATCGCATTATTAACAAAACCCGACAATTCATCACCCCGTAAACCGGCTACTCGATCGAGTAGCTGAGATACTCGATCGAGTGCCCCCTACTCGATCGAGTATCAAGGTTACTCGATCGAGTACCCAACAGGTCAGAAACTATTTTAAAACGCAACATACCCTTACTCGACAGAGTAAGGCCCACTCGATAGAGTACCTAGAGACTCATAAAACTGTAGTATTACAGTTGTTGTGACGATGTTGGTGTGGAGATGTCGTGACAGCTGTGATGCTGTGTGTTTATGATTATGGTGGAGCCACTTGCGGGAGTGGCTTCACACCCCAGTTCGCCCAACCCGCCACGGGAGGGGATGTGCACATTAAGGGATATGGATTGTTAGTCGCTCGTTGATGAGCTGGACTAGGTGGGATCGGCTGCGGTCACCCACTGGCGGCGAGGATTACCTGTTGCGATGGGTAATCTAGCAGGGCTACGCACTTCGGTGCGTAGTCGGTTACTGTGCGAGATCGGGAGACTGGGGTTGGAGGTTGATTAGCTGGTTACCGTGTTTGTTTGTCTTATAGTGATTGAGTAATACTGACCCCGTTGTTGTTTGTGGAATCTGATGTGATCCATTCGGGTATGGTGGGCAGACTTGACAGGTATTGCTATTGGTGAGTTTGGGGCAGTCATGGGAGAGTTGTCATCACCGGTCGTAGCATCACCGTCCGAGTCTTAGTTGATTTCTTAGTTGTCAGACATTTGTTTTCTTTTATTGAAACAGTTTAGGATTTCGTTGATGTAAAATTTATACTTTATGGTACTTTAATAAATGTGCTCAATTCAGACGCTTTTGATATGTACTAGCCTCGGGCAACCGAGATGGTAACACACTTTCATGGTAGGGTGGTCTTGGTAGGGCACCTTGGTATTAGGGGGGTGTTATAAAGTGGTATCAGAGCCGAAGATTCCGGCACCTAAACAAATGAATCTAATGAACTTAGGGATTCTAAATAAAATGAACCCGGGGAGAGTTATTTGGAGCTACCGCAAAGACTCGGGAGACGTACCGGAGTCGTAATTTGGCCCTCATTAACTCAAGCCGGTCACATGGGATGTGTGTTGAGAGTGGTGTCTTGTATGTGCAAATATGTGACGATTCATGGTGATAATAAGTGATGGTAGAAAATTTATATGCGGAATTTGTAAGTATGGTGATTGGAAAAGTAGTAGAAGGGTCGGGTATGTGAAATTTTAGTGAAGTGGATTTAACATGTGAATGATTGGTATGATTGTATGTTTATAACGTGGCATTTAGTTCCTGTTGTTATATGTTTGTTAAGGGAACAGAAAGCATGATAGGGGACCTTTTACTGTTTAAACCGTCTTTGGTATGGCTCGGCCGAGCAGGGCAGGTACTCGACCAAGTAGGGAGTACTCGGCCGAGTAACCAAGCACTCGACCGAGTGTTGTTTGGCAGTGAGTAGCAATAGCTACTGTATGTGTTTACTCGACCGAGTAAGTGGGTGTACTCGACCGAGTATTGTTTTTACTCGACCGAGTATGCATTCTGGGTATTTGACGTTGGCTACTGGAGTCGATTACTCGACCGAGTATCTGGGATACTCGACCGAGTAGTCGTTACTCGACCGAGTATGGTCTTATACTCGGCCGAGTGTTCCTTTGGCGGAAGATTGGTACATTTTGAGCCGTAGGCTTTTGTGCTTACGTTTCTTTGTTCCTTATCAGCTCAAAATGCCGCCCAAAAGAACCCCCGCACAGATTCAAGCTTCTGAGATGACTCTTGATGAGGTTGCTCGCATGATTGAGCAACAAGAGGCTCTCCTTGAAGCTCTCAAAAATGTGGTAAAGGGGAATGAGAAGCCGGTGGATGCTACTCAGCTTAGCATCATCAATGCTCGCTTCAACCCTCTCACATATGAAGGGGTGGGGGAACCTAAGCTGCTAGAGAAGTGGCACCGTGAGATTGAAGCTCTCATGGAAATGGTTAAGTGCCCCGAAGACATGATCGTTGAGAAGGTAGTATACTACCTCAGAGGTGAAGCTGCTATTTGGTGGCAAAACGTCAAGGAAGATGCTAGAGCCTATTACCAGGCTGAAGGTCTGGGAGCTATTCCGTGGTCTGGATTGAAGAGAATTATGAGAGAGCAGTTTGTGTCGGATAAGATGAGATCTGAGTTCGATTCCTTCACCATGTCTGAGGAGATGATAGTCACTGAGTACTATCATCGGTTCCTAGAGCTATCTCGTTATGTTGAGGACATGCAGCTGGGACAGAGGGGTTTGGCTCTCCGTTTTGAGAGGGGTCTATCTGCCAAGATCGTGAGTCGTATGCCAGGTGGGGTTGCTACTGACCTTAAGGAAGTGTACCTAAGAGCGGGCCAAGCTGAGAGAATGGTAGATCTCTCAAGAGAGATCAATGAGAAGACTGCCGCTGAAAAGAGGAAGGCTGACAGCGGAAGCAACAGTCAGTCGGGCAACAAGAAGGGAAACTTCAACCATGCAAAGGCTTTTTCGGGTGGAGCTGTTTTCTCGAGGGGATCTCATGGCTGGGGAAAGCATAGAGGTCGAAGTGTGAGTGACAACTCTAACCTTACATGCTTCAACTGTGGTGGTGTCGGCCATAGGAGACGGGAATGCACGAGTTACAGACCCGGCACTGGTTCAGGAGCTCAGCAAGGGAATTTCTCTCAGGGGCCAACTCAGAGTTTTGCTAGTAACCGACCAGGAGGTTCATGGGGCAACAGAGGTGGACAGGGCAACCAGGGCAGTTATAACCGCAGTGGTGGTGGATCATATCGGCGTCAGAACAACAGCACCACCCAAGATTCAGCAGCCAAGCCAAGTACCTCCAATGCTTCGGTTCAGGGTGGAGGACAGAAAAACAGTGGGAAGCTTTTCATGATGGACCATACTTTGTTTTGTTTGATTCAGGGGCTACACATTCTTTTGTGTCTAAGAGTCATGCCATGTCCATGGGTTTGGGGAAGTTTGAGGTTGTAAAAGATTATGTGTTCATACCTTCAGGGGAGTCTGTGTCATGTCTCAAGTTGTATAATGAGTGTCTATGGTGGTTGGAGGGATAGATTTACCGGTAGACTTGTTAGAGTTTCCTATGGATGGGTTTGAGGTGATTGTCGGGATGGATTGGCTAGGTAAGTATGATGCCAAGATAGATTGTCGGCAAAAGAGAGTGTCCTTAAAGGGTCCTAAGGGTGTTAGGGTGTCCTATAGAAGGTTTGTGGTAAAACCTAAGTGTAAGTTCATAGCTGTGATAACCTTAAAGTCATGTATGAGGAAGAAGTGCCCCTTGATTCTCTGTCATGTGAGAGATCGCCGAGTAGAGCCGCAGACAGCTGCTGAGATACCTGTGGTGGGAGAGTTTGATGATTTCTTTCCTAAGGAGATACCGAGTTTTCCGTCTAAGAGGGATGTGGATTTCAGTGTGGAGCTTAAACCAGGGACATGTCCGATATCCAAAGCACCTTACCGCATGGCACCTAAAGAGTTAGCTGAGTTGAAGAAGCAGATACATGAGTTGCTAAGTAAGGGTTATATCAGGCCTAGTGTGTCACCGTGGGGAGCCCCAGTTCTTTTTGTAAAGAAGAAAGACGGGAGTATGAGACTGTGCATTGATTACAGAGAGCTCAATCGTGTCACGGTGAAGAACAAGTATCCTTTGCCTATGATTGATGACCTGTTTGATCAGCTAAGTGGAGCAGGTGTGTTTTCCAAGATTGATCTGAGGTCGGGCTATCATCAGCTGAGGATAGAAGATGAGGATATTCCTAAGACAGCGTTCCGATCTCGGTATGGTCATTATGAGTACGTGGTGATGCCTTTTGGGTTGACCAATGCACCAGCCGCTTTCATGGACTTGACGAATCGGATCTCTACACCGTTCTTGGATAGGTTTGTGGTTGTTTTCATCGATGACATCTTAGTCTATTCTAAGACTAAGGAAGAACATGAGGAGCACTTGAGGATAGTCTTGCAGACTCTGAGAGAGAATCAACTTTATGCCAAGCTATCTAAGTGTGAGTTCTGGCTAGAGGAGGTGGCTTTTATGGGTCATGTTATATCTAAGAAAGGGGTGTCTCTGGACCCTAGCAAGATTGAGGTCGTAACCAAGTGGGAATCGCCGAAGAATGTTGCTGAGATTCGGAGTTTCTTAGGCCTTGCTGGCTACTACAAGAGATTTGTGAAAGACTTCTCTACCATAGCTCGGCCTATGACATCTTTGATGAGGAAAGAGACCAGATTTGTTTGGGGTGAGAGTTGTGAGACAGCGTTTCAGACTTTAAAGGAACGCTTGACCACAGCTCCTGTGCTAGCTTTGCCGGAGGGATGTGAGAACTTTGAGGTATATACCGATGCTTCAAAGAATGGTCTTGGTTGTGTTTTGATGCAGGCAGGGAAAGTCATAACTTATGCTTCGAGGCAGCTAAAGCTATATGAGGAGAACTACCCTACTCATGATCTGGAGCTGGGTGCAGTTGTTTTCACTCTTAAGATTTGGAGGCATTATCTTTATGGAATAACCTTTAAGGTGTTTTCTGATCATAAGAGCTTAAAATATATCTACACTCAGAAGGAGCTTAACATGAGACAGAGACGGTGGATGGAGCTTATCGGAGATTATGATATGCAGATCATCTATCACGAGGGTAAGGCTAATGTTGTTGCAGATGCTCTGAGTAGGAAGAGCGTTCATTCGTTATGTACAACCATGTCCTTGCTGAAGCTGAGGGACGAGGTGTCTAGGATGGGGATATTTATGTTAAGGAAGGGAGAGACCATCGGGGATTTGACGATCGAGCCAGAGTTATATGAGAACATCAAGAGTAAACAGGAGCTTGATCCTAAGATTCAGGAATGGAAGTCAAGTATAGAGTGGGACAGTTTCCAGGTTTTCTATCCATACAGATGGGAGTGTCCGTTTTGATGGGAGATGGTGTGTTCCTGAGGATACAGAGTTGAGGAGAGTGATCTTGACGGAGGCTCATTGCACTCCTTATTCGGTTCACCCGGGTGGTGACAAGCTTTACAAAGTGTGGACAGCGGGGGGCCCACGGTGGCACTTGGGAGGAAGAGAACAAGCGTTTGCATTTTTGTTGGAGTCGCCACCAATTTTATGGGAAATTAGAACCGTTCGAATACCTCGTGCCATGTCAAGACACAAAGTAGAGACATGAACACCAAGCAATCGTTACCCTTAGCATTCTATGTCTAGAATGACTCTCGTGGATGCCAATGAACACGGATGTTCACAGAGATCTGGAGTAAGGGGTGAGGGTACGTATTAGGAAGCTCTTTTAATCGAACACCTAATCCCGCCCGCCTCGATAGCGGCCTCTACTAATGATTAGGGACATCATCTATACTCGATATATCGTCGATTATATGCATGTAATGCAACATCCAAGTTTTAATCCTAGCATGTGAAGATTAGACTAAGTCGGTTAACACGTAATTTAATCATACAATTGGGTCAAAGTAGGGATTTATGTTCAATTACATGTGAAAACATACAAATGATACAAGAAATATGATAAATACAATAAAAGAAAATTACAATAATGAAAATTACAATAATTACAATGGATTAAGCGATTTATGTCGAAAATACCTTTAAAACGGATAATTTGGAAAAAACGAATAAAGGAATAAATTAAAAGAATTAACGAACAGAAGTTAAGGCGATAATACGGATAATAGTTAATTATACGTAAGCTAATTAAACTAGGTCAGGCAACAACGGAGTTCAGAAACATAAATCATCTTGGAACAGGCGCAGCAGGACTGCGCCCTCTGGAAGAGGCGCAGCAGTTGCTGCGTCTGTTCCAAGGGTGAGTTCTGGCTGTGAAGCCGGAACTGCAATTCGTTAATGTTAATCGGTGAGTTTAAGGATTAATTATGATATTCGACTCGGATGAAAGTGATTAACAGATTATTTACATGTGATTGATGGTTATAAAAGCAATAAAACATGGATGAGACGGAATATTACTAATTAATTACATGAACCAATGATTGATTAGTGACATGGGTGAATGAAATAAACTAAACATGATGAATTGATGACAAATTAATGGCGAACATGCGATGAATATGACAATAAACAGATGAAAATATGTCAAAGGTCGAATTCCAGAAACTCAATATGAACAAATCGAATCCCTACAACCCGGATTGAATTTTATGACGAAAAACCCGCAAATATGAGATTATAAGGGATTTAAGTCGGATTTATGATGGATAAAACGTGGTACTGATGAACAATAATATACAGGTGAAATTAATATGCTATTGTATCAAAGAATTAATAAGAAACAAACGAAAACAAACAAAAGAACGAATTACAGAGGACGAAGGAAGAAGAAAGGAAGCAGGAACTGCGGCAGCCTCACGAAGAGGCGCAGCAGGAACTGCGCTCCTTCGAAGAGGCCCAGCAGTTGCTGCGTCCTTTCTCGACGGTCTGTCTTCTGGAAATCCGTAAAAAGAGGTTTTAAAGCACGGTTTTAGAAATCGGTTTTAATTGGTATTTTCGACATGAACCTTACATTAATGATAATACAAAAGGTAAATAACAATAAATAAAAGAAGGATTTACACCCTCAGACTTACATGTTTGATGAAACGAGAAGAACTAAGTTATCAATTAGCGATGCTCGACTCGAACTATAATGCAAATATGAAAGTGCCCTCGTAAGAGGAAAACGATTAAGTTAATTAAGTTGATTGATGTGGAGTTGGTCAAATTGGTCGGTCATGCAAACGAGGCTGGTACTCAGAAGGAGCCGAGCTTACGTGGTCAAATGTTCAAGCACGTAGACGCCAAAAAGTAAGAACAAAGGTCTAGAATGCAAAAGGAGAAGAGAAGGGCGGACACTCGCGTGAGAAATATGAAGAACGAAGGCTTCTATTTATACTAATCACGTGAAGGAATTAGGGTTTCAGAGAGTATTTGGAAGTGAATCTCGGAAAGATATGAAAAAGATACGAAAATTACGCAGAAAAGGACCTGGGAAGAGCCCCAGCAGCCACTGCGTCTCTTGGAAGAGGCGCATCACCTGCTGCGTCTGTTCCCAAGTGGTTTCCTTCTGCGGAAGAAAGATTTCCGTGTTTGAGTTATAGAAGGACGGAATAATTCGGTTTTCCTTAATATTTTATGTGAATATTACGGGAAATTGTTTACCAAAGATTAAAGATTGTGAAATATTTATAAAATATGGAATAGAAATATCCGGAACATTCAAGAACATCCTGACTCGCGATTTAACGGTTATCAGAAAATGGAGACGGTTTTAGGCCCGGACTCCAAATGTACTCTAATTACTGGCAAAACGACCGTATTGGCGCGTAGATGACAACTAAGAGGTAGACATTAGTGTTTGATCAATCACTTGACGATAAACTTACGAACTGTCACAAATCGTTCCGTGTAGCAAACATGCGGCTCAATCATCACCGGGTGGTTTACGAGAGGTGCAGAAACGAGGTGTCTACAGAGCCCCCACTTTGACTGAGGCTTGGACAAGGCGAAAGTCAAAGTATAGCCATCAGGTCAATCGAAGATTACAACCTGACGACTATGGCGACGCGAGGCGGCTCAAGGGGTCTGAACCAAGGACCTGTCGTCGGGAACATTTTAGAGTCTGTCGACTATCGGGGAGGGTCGTTTAAAGTCCATTAGACTACGTAAGGAGGCTCGCCAGCCATAAGAAGAGACCATACCTGAGACTTCTGGACGAAACGGGACTGAAGGTGCTTTGGCAAAACTCTTAGGCCTGGAGATAACTTGGTGTCTGAAGAATTATAAGGAAATAATGAGGAAAGACAGCGGGACACAGTCGGGAACTGCTGGGAGAAATCTGTTCGTGTTCAGCTTCGAACAAACTTCGGAAGAAATAGGGGTTGATGTTGATCTCCATGTCTCGAGAGGGAAAGTCTATCCGCTTACTCTCGTTGGGGAACATAATCGGGAATTAATCTCCATGTCTCGAGAGGGAAAGTCTATCCGCTTACTCTCGTTGGGGAAATATAATGAAGGCGTGTCGAAATACCCGTGAAGGAATATCTGCTCGTGGTGACAAGCAAGGGTCTTAAAAGCGATAAATAACGTGTAATATCCTGCTGCTGGCTTAGAAGTACGGGCCGGAACGAAAGATAATCGTCAAACGGACCAAAAGGATAAAATAGCATCGGGGAAGAGGCGCACCAAAGATGGGCCCACAAATAACGAACTTATAACGAATTTTTGAAAACTCGTATGGAGGGAACACCAGGAAGAGGCGCAGCAAGAGCTGCGTCTCTTGGAATAGGCGCAGCGCCTGCTGCGTCTGTTCCTAAGGGTGTATTTTTTGCGTAAAAACGCGATAAACAGAGGGGTTATTTCATTTGTTTCGAAACATAAATCACACAATACTCTCTCAAATCTTAACCATTTCCGCCAAGGTTTGATCCAAAAGCTTGCATTAATTATGACTAATCGAGGTATGTGTCTCATTCTTGCATTAATCTTCAGTATTTGTTCAATTTTGGATCGAAAAAATTAGGGTTTATGACCCAATTAATCGAAAATTTGGGGCTTTTCCCCCAAATGCATTTGCCTTGTCAAGTTGGTATTAGAAACGGATAATTGGTAATATAAGGAACATAACCATGTATTTTTTTCGAATTTTCGTTGAGTTTTGAGCATTTGAGTGAATTTGAGACGGTTTCACAGCTAAACCGTAAATTGCTTCGAAAATAGCCTTAGGATTGCCCATTTGCGATGAAACTTGATATTTGGGATCCCTGGATGATGGGTAAACTTCATACCATCTCGGAATTTTGTTTTGTAACAGCTTTTTCAGGACACTTTTCTAGGGTATAATCGTTGTTATAACGAAATGCTGCCGAAATTTCGATTCGAACCCAAGGAATAGGCTCCAACTTAGACTTGAATTGACCCAAATTACCACATGAGTGATCGGGTTTGTGAGAATATGGCCAAAGATGGCGAGAAAGAGCGATTTCAGGGCTTCCGAAGGCTCGAAAATCCTTTAACCAAGGCTTGTCGTCACGTGACGCGGCCTAAATTTGCTTTAATGTTGCAGGTGATGAGGCCTCTACTTCTGGGACGACTCCCATGGAGATAGACGCTGCTGTTGTCGAGGAGGCTTTGGAGCAGGCCTTCACCGCTGCGGTGATGGCTGTTGGGGACGAGGTCCATGAGGAGGAGGCTGTTGAGGAGGAAGAGGCCCCGAGACGGGCCAACGTTGGACGAGGAGGTCGTCACCGAGGGAGCTCCGCGTGGCCGAGACCGGGAGAGTAGGCACTTGCTTTGGGCTGCAGAGGGTCACCTGTCCTACAGGACGGTGAAGAGCTTGGTAGATAGGAATTCATTACTCATTATTCATGTCCTTTCGTTCATTTGTTCATATTTCTTCCAATTTTCATTCAAAAACTAAAGATAGCTTTTGTTTCAAATCACAATAGAAGGCCGGGAACATCAGGTCGTTCTCGGGTTACACGACAGCGATGGAGTGCTACGAGCGGCTGTCGGCGGAGGAGCGCGCCATGATCGAGCGTGGAGCGTTCGGTGCCTTAGTGCAGGCCTGGAGGGATATCGCGAAGAGGAAGCTGCGGGCTAACCTTAGCCTGGTCCGCGCTTTCTTGGACCGATTCTGGGATACGACTTCCACGTTTCACATGCCTTTTGGTGAGGTGGGAGTCACTCTGGAGGACTACGGCATGATTTACGGTCCGCGTGTGGGATCGAGGCGTGGAGTGGCCGGAGACTGCCATGAGGGTGGACTTGGCCGAGGCTAGGAGGTTGATCGGCTTAAACTTGTCGCCGAAGGCTGTTACAGTGCCGGGTTTGGTGCCCAGCTCCTACGTTCGAGACTACTTTGCGGGAAAGATCCCGACGCTGGTGACGATTAACGGGAGGGAGACGGCTCCTCCTCCCTGTACAGCTGAGCAGAGGGCTCGTTTTTGGCTCTGGTGGTTTCTGTCTTCGATTTACCTCGGAGACAAGGGAGAGAGGTTGTCGACGAAGCTTCTTCCCTTCCTTTCTGACCTAAGCTCCCTAGGGCGTTGGGACTGGGTCACTGCTGGTTTTGCGGTCCTCATCCGCTTCATGAGGGCCATGGTTCGTCCGGAGTTGATGGAGAAGGGGACTTCTCCTGGCGATGTCGGACCTGGACTACTGTTGGAGGTATGAACCTTCATTTAGACTAAAATCAATTCCTTTCTTTATCAAACCATGAAAGATCGTTATTAACTATCTCGCCTTACAGGCGTGGGTGTACTCCTGCTTTTCGGGCCTCGCGCCCAAGAGGACTGAGCCGCTGGAGAGAGCCTATCCCGTGGTGAGGGATTGGGTGATGTGCAGGACGAAGAGCAAACGTTCTTCTCACGGTGTCTACCGGTGGGACGTGAACGCTCTTCAGCTAGACAGCGTAAGCACCTCACTTATATTCATTTGCTTCTATATTGCTTTTAAACTGATCATAAGAATGATTCCTTTGTTTATCTTGTCCCAGTGGGTGCCCAGGCCTTGGGCGGAGGACGCTGGAGTGCCTCCTTTGTGGCTGAGGTTCTTCGATCTAGAAGCTCTAGCCGGCTACTGTTGAGGACGTCGATGGGTCATGTGTGGTACTTGGGCGAGCGTTTGGCTCGTCAGTGCTTTCGAGACGTGTTGACGATTCCCATCGATCCTCCTAGGACGATGTTCAGAGAGCCTTCTGAGGCAGAGAGGGAGGCTGACTTGGCTGGCGTTAGTGGTGACGCCCTCCTTCTTCCTGGCGAGGACTACTCGGCGTTCCTCTACGAGAGGTTGGCGTATTGGCCGGTAGTGGTGAGCATCTTTACTCTTCTTCTTTACATGATTTTAGAACTACGATGAAAGATCATCGATTAATGAGAAACATTTGGTTTTGTAGGAGGTTGAGGCGGCGGGCATCGAGCCCCCAGAGTACCCCGAGACCCTCGAGTACACTGACGCGACCGGGAGGACGACGATCTCCGAGCTGCGTGACTTTGACGTGGCTGTGACGGATGCTGGCCTGGACGACTGGCAGCATCTGATTCGGAGGGTGAGCCTCTAATTTTGCATAATTTTTGTGTAGGAAAACATTTGATTGAGTTTGTTCAATTATTGAGAACTTCTTTTTTAAAATGCAGGTTGCGCCGTCTCGGTTCATGGCGTTATGGAGGGTGGCCAACCGGCTGCGAGCTACTACCGTCGAGGCACTTGTCGGTGGTCGAGGCCGTCAGGTATGAACCTTGTGCCTATTTCATTTTGAATTTTGATTTTCCAACTTTTCTTGTAATTGCTTCAAATGATTGACATGAGCAAATTTTGTTGTTTACAGGGGGACCGCGAGCTGGAGCGAGAGTTGGCTCAATCTCGGAAGGAGACAACTCGCTTGTTGAGGGAGCTCGAGGTTCGAGACGCCGAGATTGCTGCTCTTGCGGCAAGAGTTGCGGAGCTGGAGGGCGACCAGCAGTAGTTTTGTGTAGTTTTTGTTTGTTTGTTGGCCGTATTTTGCACATTTGTACATTTTGGACCTTCATTTTGAACATTCCGGACTTTGTTTGGGGCTCGAGCCCCCAGTTTATTGTACATTTCCTATTTTGGTTGTATATAAGATGGCTTGAGTGCCTTTGCTGCTGGGTTGTGTTGCTTGTATCTGCAGGTTGGTTTTGAACAGGTTTGGTAGATGACGGTTTACGCCGTCATGCTGCCGAAATTTACATAGAAATCACGCAAAACATACATTTGTATATACACATGGCCTGAATTAGCGCAAAACGAATGACTCAAAAGCACGCAAAAATGCAAAAATTTTGCCGGATAAAAAAAGAAAAAAATTGAAACCTATAAGTTAGAAATGAAATGATTAAAAAAAAAGAAATGAAAGAAATATAAATGAGATAAATATATAAATTTAAATTACTTCCTAAAATGAATTATATTAAAATGAAAATTATTACTTAAAATGAATATGTACAAGTGTGGTAAAATGACGAAAATGTCGATGTCGTCTCGAGATGCGTGCCCGCGGAATTAGGAAACACGAAATATGGTAACTTCCACGTATTTACCAAAATAATAACCCGTTGGAATAGGAAATTATTCGTCGAGGAATTAGGAAAGATCCAACGCGGAAAATCACAGAAATCAAGCTGAGGAAGAGGCGCAGCATGAGCTGCGTCCCTTTGAAGAGGCGCAGCAGGTGCTGCGCCTGTTCCCAGGTGGTTCCGTTCTGGCAGATTTTTGGAAACAGAAATTAGTATAAATAGAGACGTCGATAGAGCTTTTATTCACACAATTCTTCCGTCTCTTCTTCGTCTTATTACATAAAATTCTCAAAATAATCTCTTCATCATGAATACTTTGGAGATTCACTTAAAAGAATGGACCAACGAATTTTCAAACATGGAGAAATATGATATGGGCGCCTATAATCTTGGATCATTGTTGAGTTTGAAGCTTATCAAGGTTGTCAAACCATTCTTGGATGCTTGTCTTGATTATTGGGACCCGAATTACCACGTTTTTGCGTTCCCTGGAGGCGATATTTGCCCATTTCCTGAAGAAATTGCTGCGATTGGTGGGTGGGACCCTGAACACTTGCCTGCCATTCCTTCTACTTCGCAAGGGTACAAGAGCAAATTTAGAGACTTGCTTGGGTTGACTGACTCGAGGTGGACCGTCTAGTGACCTCGAAGGGAGTGCGAATGTTGGACTTCATTGACCGATTTATTAACAAGGCCGACCCCACCGTTTCTTATGTTGCTAGGCGAAGGGCATTTGGGTTTTGCTTGTTGCATGTGTATGTCTTCCAAAGGCATGTGGATGAAGACTTGAGAGGTGATCCCCGTCTTCTGGGTCTTGTTGAGCAAATGGAGCTGCGCAGGAGCCCAGCTTGTTTATGTCTAGGAGAGATCATGTTGAGCTTGGATAATAGAAAAGCCAACCGCGACCTACCGTATTTGGGAAGTCCCGTCATTCTGCAGGTAAAAGAATGCTTATTTTTCTTTTTCTTCTTTCTTTTTTTCGGTTTTTTTTTTCGTTTTTTTTTTTCGTTTTTTGTTTTTGTTGTTTCGTTTTTTTTTTTTTTTTTTTTTTTTTGTCTAATGCTTGCTTTTGGTAGGTTTGGTTTATGGAACGGCTTCGATTGATCGAGCCCCCAGTTCATGTTCCTTCTTATCATGCTCGTTCAATTGCAATGAGGACCAGGCTTTACATGGTGGACTTCACCCGAGTCTGCAATTATTGGGAGAAGAAACTGAGGAGTGATGATGGCCCTTTGATTAGGTGGGTTGTACCGTGGTGGCACCTCAAATCTGTCACTGGAGTGTCTTCTTTGGATCCTACCCGATCTGTGCGCATTCCTGGCTTGGAATTTATGGTGTGCATCTTCCCGGAAAGGCTGATGAGACAGGTTGGACTAAAACAGACGATCCCGAAGCTTGATACCGTCTCGCAGACTGTCGTGGCACTTACTACAGAGAGCCGAAGGGAGTGGGCCATTAAATGGGCACAAAGAAACGTATGGTTCTTGAACTCTTCTGCTAATGCCTTATGGGTGTCGGATTCTTATCTGCGATGGACGAAAGCTACTACTCCGGAAGAGCGCGAGAGAAGGAGAAGCATCTGACCGAGGGAGAGGAGGAAGCCGGATTTCGAGTCGTTCATCCTTCGAAGAAACCGAAGACCTCTCCTGTCGTGGAGATGGTGATTGACAAGAATGGGAAGTCTAGGCCTCGAGAAAGACCGTTGGTGATTAGGTCCGAAGTGGCGCAAGAGTGTCCGGCTCGAGGTCGTGACAAGAAATATGATAAGAATGACAAGGGCAAAGGGAATATGGAAGAATAGCCCGAGTCTTTATTTATTATTTATTATTATTATTATTGTTGTAATAAAAAGGTGGGGTTTTTAGAATCCTAGCCTATTTTTATTTTTATTATGTAGCGTACTATTACTAGAAAATGAATGAAATAAAAAAGGTTAACTGGTTATGAAACCGTTGTGATTTTTCTATTTATTATTCTTGTCGAATTCCAAATGCAACGCAAATGTCCTTCTATTTACATTTTAAAAAAAATGGGTTGTATCCTGTGAAAGATTGCCTACATATTCATTAAAAATGAAATCAAACCCTTGCGCGTAGTTCGAGTAAATGTAAAAGAATAATTGTTCAAAGCAAGAGCTTGTAATGAACTTAGAAAATAAGCATGAGCTTTTGCTTACTCTGAAGGTGCAAATTTAGTTTATTTGATGATATGAGGATGGCAAACTTGTCAAAATGCAAGAGCATAGTGACATTAGCTTATTTCAGCTTGGCCAGGGGCCGTTTATTTAGTGCCACAAGAGCGACACGTGAGGTTACGCGAGGCGCGTTTTTGTTCCTATTCTAGGCATAGTACCGTTTTAGTTGGTCAAGGTTTGTTGGGTTGGAAAACTCATTCCCGTCTAGGTCTGTGATTCTAACCGCACTCCCTGGAAGTATGGACTTGACTAGAAATGGTCCGGCCCAATTGGGTTTGAATTTTCCCCGTGGGTCAACAGGTAAAAGAGCTCTAACCGATTTGAGTACTAAGTCTCCTTCCTTGATGTTTATTGGCTTAACCCTTTTGTTGAAAGCTCGTTTGATACGTGCTTGATATGTTTTGACATTATGCAAGGCGCGTAGCCTACGTTCATCCAGGAGGATGAGTTCTTCATATATATCCCTCTTCCAATCGGCTTCTGGGATTTGACTTTCGAGTAAAATACGTAAGGATAGTATCTCTAGCTCGACTGGTTGTACAGCTTCCATGCCGTAAGTCAAATAGAAAGGTGTGGCCCCAGTGGGCGTCCGTTGAGGACGGGTTTCTCGAACAGGTATTTGACTGGATCCATTTTGGAGTATATTTTGACGGAGTAGCTAAGCATGTAATGGCATAGCTTCTTCGTTGCCCACACAAGAGCGAGGCATGTCTTTTCGAGTTGTGAGTATTTGCACTCGTACTCCAAGAACTTCTTACTAAGGTAGTAGATAGCTCTTTCTTCACTTCCTACGGTTTGAGCTAGCATGGCACCCATGGCTGTTTCGGTTACTGTAAGATATAAACCAAGAGGTTGATCTCGTTGAGGTGGCATGAGCACTGGTGGTTTAGCCAATATCTCTTTGATTCGATCAATTGCCTTTTGACAATCATCATCCCACATCGTGTGGTCTGTTTTCTTGAGCTTCTTGAAGATAGGCTCACAAATCATGGTGAGTTTCGATATGAATCGACTTTTATATTGCACTTTTCCCAGTAATCCTCTGACTTCTTTTTCTGTTTGAGGTTGTGGCATTTCGATCAGAGCCTTGATCTTGGAAGGGTCTATTTCTATACCTCGTTGGCTAATGACGTATCCCAAGAGTTTGCCAGACGTTACTCCGAATGTGCATTTCTGAGGATTGAGTCTCATGTTGTACTTTCGTAGCCTTGCGAAAAATTTGCAAAGGTTCGCAATATGCCCCACTCTATCCTTGGACTTGACAATCATGTCGTCTACGTATACCTCAACTTCTTTGTGCATCATGTCATGTAAGAGTGTAGTTGCGGTGCGTTGATATGTAGCTCCGGCGTTGATCAATCCAAACGGCATGACCGTATAGCAATAGGTTCCCCATTGAGTGACAAAGGCGGTCTTGTGCATGTCTTCTATGGCCATCTTGATTTGTTTATAACCCGCGTACCCATCCATGAAGGATAGTAATGCGTGGTCTGCAGTATTGTCCACCAATATGTCGATGTGTGGTAGAGGGAAGTCATCTTTAGGACTTGCTTTGTTTAAGTCCCTAAAATCAACACAAACACGGATTCTCCCATCCTTTTTGGGTACAGGTACTATGTTGGCTACCCAGTCAGAATACTCGGAAACTTTGATGAACCCGGCTTTGAATTGCTTATCAACTTATTCCTTAATCTTGAGAGCCCATTCCGTTCTCATTCATCGAAGCTTCTGTTTTACAGGTTTGAAACCTGGCTTAATCGGGATTCTATGTTCGGCGATGTCCATGTCGATTCCTGGCATGTCTTTGTAGGACCAAGCGAAAACGTCTTTGAACTCGTTTAGGAGGTCTATGAAATCGGCCCTTTCGGTTGAGCTCAAGGTAGTCCCTATCCTAAGTTCATGGGGTTCTAGTTCGGTTCCTACATTGATGGGTTCGGTGTCCTCTATTACTGGTCCCCCTTCCCCTTCATGTAGTATTTCTTTGGCTACGTAGGGAGGTATTTCGATTGAGTCTGGGTCTTGGTCATCCTCAGTATCATCGTAAACAGAATTGCACTCAAGATAACACAAAGAGTAAGCAGAACCTGATTTATTCATATTAAAGTTTGAGAAAAGTTGAAACAAAGAAGCCATCTGATCTGTGGTCAGTGGCGGCAAAGGGACAGTGGTTGGGACATTTCCCGAACTACTGTGACTACTCGAAGCTAAGCTAGGAGGAACAAAGGGAATGGGGATGACGACGGGAGGAGACTCCCTAGTGACCTCTCTAGACTCCGACTCTGACTCCGACTCTGACTCCGACTCTGACTCCGACTCTGACTCCGACTCTGACTCGAATTCATCGTCTTCTGGTTCTCCTTTGAACATCTCTCCTTCTCCAGTGGTGATCTTGAAGAGTCTTCCTTGATTGTTGGTCCACTTGATTGACTTTCTCCATCCTTTCTGCTGACTCGCGTTAGTTTCTGTGATTAAGGCGGTGGGGTTGAAGCGATCGTCTTGAAGTATCATGGTAATGATATCATCCTGCGCGGCTCTAACAAATCGATCTTCTCCAAACAATAGACTAACAGCTTGTTTGTCTAAGCAAGGTGCTTGACGGGTTTTGACGGTAGAAACCGTTTCTGGAGGGATGAAGTAGCAATCGTGAAAGATCTCGATTCCGGCTAGCTTCCTCTTGAGAAAATGCCAAGGCTCGGGAAATCCGTGAAAGAGTTCTAGACTTCCTTCTTTAACAAAGTACCCATTTAGGGTAGGGAGATAGGGTCGCATTTGGACTCCTACATACTTACGGTTTTGAACTTGAGCAAGCATCTCGAGAACCTCCTCTTTAGTGGGTTTGTACCCTAGTCCAAGTGGTATCCTTTTTGAGTTGCCTTCCTTGTATGGTGCGACGGTGTTTCTTCGAATAGGATTCAAAGGCATTCCAGGGAAGTATCCCTGGGATTTGAGTATGTGGTTGACCACCAAGTTGGAGTAGGGATCATAGTATAAGGGTGCCAATTCGCTTTCTATGACACTTATGCTTTGGAAGCCCCCAAGTTCATATACTGGATCTGCAAGGACTTGATTGTTCGACTTCTTTTCGATTATTGCTTTGATGGGTGACGAAGTGATCGTCACCACTTTGCCATTTAGTGGGATCTTGATCTTTTGATGATGGGTGGATGTCACTGCTTTGGAAGCATGAATCCAAGGTCTTCCTAGGAGTATGTTGAAGGAATCTTCGATGTCCACTATTTGGAAGTTAACCTTTCGCTCAATTGGCCCTGTGGCTATGGTTAGGTTAGCAAGTCCTACCACCTTTCGTCGTGTACCATCATATGCGCGAACACCTTGATTGGTAGGGGTCCAATCCGACTCTTTCATGCCTAATTTGTATGCCGTTTTGAGGGGTATGACGTTGACCGCAGAGCCATCATCTACCAAGGTCATTGGCACGTTCTTCTTTAGACAAATAACAGTGATGTAAAGAGCTAAGTTGTGACAAGCGCCAAAAGGTGTCAAATCTTCGTCTGAGAAAGTAATAGGATTACTTAGCTTCGGTGATTCTTGGAAGACCAAGTTGACTACATCTTCGGGTGTCGAGTTATGTGCTACATTTAGTTTGGCCAAAGCTTGCAGTAAAGCTTGGCAATGTGGGAATGAGCTTGCTACTAATTGTCAGACTGAAAGATCGGCCTTTGTCTTCTGTAATTGCTTGAGCAAATGGTCAGTGGAGTCATCTTCGTTATCATTTGGTGTAACAACGTTGGTTGGACCATTTTGAGTAGTGCTTTGATATGGACGTCCCGAACGAGTTAGGTGGTCCACATCTTGGTCTTCACCATTTTAGACTATTTCCTTGAGTAGGGAGTTTTCGATGAGGTACTCGTCTTCATCATCATCGGCCCAAACTCCATTGATTGTAGCTAGTCCCCTCATTCTCATGATTTCATCTTCTAGTCGTATGATTTGATCGACTAGTTTATCAACCACGACGACTATTTCTTGCATAGTAGCGTTTTGAGAGAAGATTAGTGGCACATGCTCCTTGGGTGTTGCGGTGGGATAACGTAAAGTTGTCATCACATTTTCTAATTCCCAAACTTGTCTATCCACACTCCTTGCCCATGTGATGAAGTCGGAAATGGTAGGGGAGATAGTAGAGTAGAACCCTTCATTCTCGATTGCATGGATTTCATCTTCAATTGGAGAGATGAGGTGTGAACAATCTAAGGTAGATTCGTCACTCGTAATCACTAGAACTCCAAGAGGATTCTGAGTGTTGTTGGGTTTACCTCCCGGCGGTATTGGTCGTCGACCATCTTCAATCATGTCTTGAAGCACATTTTTCAATTTGTAGCATTTCTCTGTGTCATGCCCCTTGCCCCTATGGTATTCACAATATGAGTTCTCGTCCCAGAACTTGTATTTCTTTTCAGGTTCAGGAGTAGGTCCTATGGGTTGGAGTTTGCCTTGTTTCATTAACCTTTTAAGAGCGTTGGAGTAAGTATCCCCAAGGTTTGTGAATTTCCTTGGTGGGGTACTTTTCTTGGATGGCTCGAGAAGGTTAACTTCATCAGTCTTGCTAGTGGAGCCGTATGAACGACTTGTTGAGCCTTGATATCCTCGACCTACCGTTTTGGACAAGAGCCCTTTACGGATGTCATCTTCAATCCTTGTCCCTAGTACGGTTAAGTCCTTGAAAGTTTTGATGTTTTGATATCCCAAATGGTTGGCATAAATGGGTTTGAGATTATCCACGAGCTTCTCCACATGGGTAACCTTATCCGGGCGTTCAACTAGCTGAGTACTAGTCTTCCTCCACCTACTTAGGAAGTCGGTGAATCCTTCTTTGTCATTTTGGGTAAGAACCTCTAGAGTGCGCATGTTAACTTGGATCTCGGCATTATCCGCATATTGTTTGGCAAACTCGATCGCGGCATCTTCCTAAGTAGCGATCTTCTTGTGTTCTAAAGAGTAGAACCATTGCTTTGGGATGGTGTCAAGAGATGAAGGAAAGATCCTTAAGAACATCTCGGGTTTGATGCCTTTGATAGACATGTAATCCTTGAAGGCACGGATGTGGTTCAAAGGGTTCTCGTGCCCCTTGAATTTAGGGATATCTGTCATATTGAAGTTGGTTGGCAATTTGGAGTTGACGGCCTCATACTTACGACTATTCTCCCTATAAATGTCATCCCCCTTAAGGTACATCAATTGCCCCTCTAAGTATTGGAGTCTTTTCTCAGCTACAGTCATTCCCATGAGAGGATTTTCGTCCCTGGATTCATCCGCGTAGTCACCTACTACTTCACTTTCATGAGGAGGCAATCTCCCTTGTACGGCGTAGATCCGACCTTCGATGGTGTCAAGGCGATCATACACTTGGTCTTTAGTAACTTGGATTTGAGCTAGTGCGGCTAGGATTCGATCATTACCATCTTGAATGTGGTGGAGGTTTGTTTCGCTGGTTCCAGGCATCTTGGAAACTGGATAAGAGATCGATGACGAATCAAAACACGATCGGCCATTCTAACACACTTGCTAAAAGAAGAAATGTTTTGACTCGTGAAGTGGGTGTATGCCACTTGTGTTGAGTGAGCTTTGAAGAAAGGACAAAATTTTGAAAATGTGTATCCTAGTCAACTATAGTGTAGTTGTAGGAGTGGACTCGAAGTGGGGTTTTGAAATGGGCTTGTGGCCCGAATTTTGACTCGACAAACGGACAGAGTTTTGACTGGGTTTTGCACTAATCCAATGGCCTTTTTCGAAATTTTGATTAAAAAGGGTTTTGATTTTTGCAAAAAATCGTCATGGTTTCGTTTAGAAATGGTGATCACGTAAGGTACAAACATTTATACAAGCATTATAACGGGATGCTGAGTGCATTTAAAAGGGTTTTGGTTTAAAGGGTGGGTTGCCATACTGAACCATCAAACCCGAAGTCTGTGGAGAGGCTCGTACCAAACAAGAGTAAGGCCGATTCCTAGTCCATTTCCTCAAGTAGTGAAGGCCCTTGATACAAACAAGAGTAAGCATCATGGTATGGATGACGTCAATCGCTATCCATCCTTAGGCCCAAATAAGAATTAGGACTGTTTAGATGGGACGATTGGTCGAATGGGTTGGGTTGGGCCTAGGAAGGCCGAATAAAACGGTCTAGGAAGACCGAGTTATGAAAACCGACAATTGTCTTGTACAAACTATTCCCTAACCTTGTTCGAGTTTCACCCTTGGTACACGTAAGTGTATATCCCCAGCGGAGTCGCCAAACTGTGGACAACGGGGGGGCCCACGGGGGCGCTTGGGAGGAAGAGAACAAGCGTTTGCATTTTTGTTGGAGTCGCCACCAATTTTTATGGGAAATTGGAACCGTTCGAATACCTCGTGCCATGTCAAGACACAAAGTAGAGACAAGAACACCAAGCAATCGTTACCCTTAGCATTCTATGTCTAGAATGACTCTCGTGGATGCCAATGAACACGGATGTTCATAGAGATCTGGAGTAAGGGGTGAGGGTACGTATTAGGAAGCTCTTTTGATCGAACACCTAATCCTGCCCGCCTCGATAGCGGCCTCTACTAATGATTAGGGACATCATCTATACTCGATATATCGTCGATTATATGCATGCAATGCAACATCCAAGTTTTAATCCTAGCATGTGAAGATTAGACTAAGTCGGTTAACACGTAATTTAATCATACAATTGGGTCAAAGTAGGGATTTATGTTCAATTACATGTGAAAACATACAAATGATACAAGAAATATGATAAATACAATAAAAAAAATTACAATAATGAAAATTACAATAATTACAATGGATTAAGCGATTTATGTCGAAAATACCTTTAAAACGGATAATTTGGAAAAACGAATAAAGGAATAAATTAAAAGAATTAACGAACAGAAGTTAAGGCGATAATACGGATAATAGTTAATTATACGTAAGCTAATTAAACTAGGTCAGGCAACAACGGAGTTCAGAGACAGAAATCATCCTGGAACAGCGCGGCAGAGATCTGCGCCCTGCGGAAGAGCGCGGCGATTCTTTGCGTGCATTCCAAGGGTGAGTTCTAGGCGTGGCCGAATGCAATTCGCTAATGTTAATCGGTGAGTTTAAGGATTAATTATGATATTCGACTCGGATGAAAGTGACTAACAGATTATTTACATGTGATTGATGGTTATAAAAGTAATAAAACATGGATGAGACGGAATATTACTAATTAATTACATGAACCAATGATTGATTAGTGACATGGGTGAATGAAATAAACTAAACATGCATGATGAATTCATGACAAATTAATGGCGAACATGCGATGAATATGACAATAAACAGATGAAAATATGTCAAAGGTCGAATTCCAGAAACTCAATATGAACAAATCGAATCCCTACAACCCGGATTGAATTTTATGACGAAAAACCAGCAGATATGAGATTATAAGGGATTTAAGTTGGATTTATGTTGGATAAAACGTGTTAATGATGAACAATAATATATAGGTGAAATTAATATGCTATTGTATCAAAGAATTAATAAGAAACAAACGAAAACAAACAAAAGAACGAATTACAGAGGACGAAGGAAGAAGAAAGAAAGCGAGAATCGCGGCCTCACGAAGAGGCGCAAGCAGAATGCACTCCTTCGAAGAGGCGCAACGATTCTTTGCGTCCTTTCTCGACGGTCTGTCTTCTGGAAATCCGTAAAAAGAGGTTTTAAAGCACGGTTTTAGAAATCGGTTTTAATTGGTATTTTCGACATGAACCTTACATTAATGATAATACAAAAGGTAAATAACAATAAATAAAAGAAGGATTTACACCCTCAGACTTACATGTTTGACGAAACGAGAAGGACTAAGTTATCGATTAGCGATGCTCGACTCGAACTATAATGCAAATATGAAAGTGCCTTCGTAAGAGGAAAACGATTAAGTTAATTAAGTTGATTGATGTGGAGTTGGTCAAATCGGTCGGTCATGCAAACGAGGCTGGTACTCAGAAGGATCCGAGCTTACGTGGTCGAATGTTCAAGCACGTAGACGCCAAAAAGTAAGAATAAAGGTCTAGAATGCAAAGGGAGAAGAGAAGGGCGGACCTCACGTGAGAAATATGAGGAGCGAAGGCTCCTATTTATACTAATCACGTGAAGGAATTAGGGTTTCGGAGAGTCTTTGCAAGTGAATCTCGGAAAGATATGAAAAAGATACGAAAATTACGCAGAAAATGACCTAGGAAGAGGCGCAGCAGCCACTGCGTCTCTTGGAAGAGGCGCAGCACCTGCTGCGTCTTTTCCCAAGTGGTTTCCTCCTGCGGAAGAAAGATTTCCGTGTTTGAGTTATAGAAGGACGGAATAATTCGGTTTTCCTTAATATTTTATGTGAATATTACGGGAAATTGTTTACCAAAGATTAAAGATTGTGAAATATTTATAAAATATGGAATAGAAATATCCGGAACATTCCAGAACATTCTCACTCGGGATTTAACGGTTATCAGAAAATGGAGACGGTTTTAGGCCCGGACTTCAAATATACTCTAATTACTGTCAAAACGACCGTATCGGCGCGTAGATGACAACTAAGAGGTCGACATTAGTGTTTGAGCAATCACTTGACGATAAACTTACGAACTGTCACAAATCGTTCCGCGTAGCAAACATGCGGCCCAATCATCACCGGGTGGTTTGCGAGAGGTGCAGAAACGAGATGTCTACACAAAGACCTTAAGAAGACTTTCTGGTGGCCAAACATGAAGAAAGAGGTAGCTGAGTTTGTGGCTAGATGTTTGACCTGTCAGAGGGTCAAGGGTGAACAAAGGAGACCACAAGGTAAGATACAGTCCTTGGAAGTACCCGAGTGGAAGTGGGAGTCTATCTCTACGGACTTCATTGTGGGATTTCCTAGGTCACAGCAAGGTAATAACATGATCTGGGTGATTGTTGATCGGTTAACCAAGTCAGCTCACTTTGTTCCTATGAAAGATACTTGCTCTAAGATGCAGCTGGCACTGGGTTACAGGAAGCATGTGGTGCGGTTACATGGTATACCCAAGGATATCGTTTCTGATCGTGATGCGAGGTTCATATCCAAGTTATGGCAAGAACTGCAGGAGTTGATGGGTACAACCTTGAAGATGAGTACAGCCTTTCATCCGGCAACCGATGGTCAGACAGAACGAACCATCAAGACCTTAGAAGACATGTTGAGGGTATGTGTCAAGGAGTTTGGGGGCAGCTGGGAAGACAGGCTTGACCTGAATGAGTTTTCATACAACAACAGTTATCATACGAGTATCGGGATGACACCTTTTGAGGCTTTGTATGGTTGGAAATGCCGAAGTCCAGTTTGTTGGGATGATAGTTCTGAGACAGTGGTTTTAGGGCCACAGCTGGTACAAGATATGGTTGAGCAAGTTCAGTTAATTCGGCAAAAGATGAGATCAGCTCAAGATCGTCAGAAGAGTTATGCCGATTTACACCGCACGGACATTGAGTTCGCAGTAGATGACAAGGTCCTTTTGAAAGTGTCACCTATGCGAGGTGTGATGAGGCTTGGGAAGAAAGGTAAGCTAAGTCAAAAGTTTATAGGTCCTTATGAGATTTTGGACCGTATAGGCGAGGTAGCCTACAGATTAGCTTTATCACCAGCTTTGGATAGAGTCCACAACGTTTTCCATGTCTCCCAGCTTCGGAAATATGTGAGTGATCCATCGCATATCCTTGAAATGGAGAACATCGAGCTTGATGAGTCTTTGTCCTACGCCGAGGTTCCTAAAGAGATTCTTGATCGCAAGGTTTGTAAGACAAGGAATGGTGAGACGGTCTTACTCAAGGTTCTTTGGTCTAATCACAATGTAGAAGAAGCCACATGGGAACCCGAGGAAGCTATGCGAGAACGTTTTCCTAACCTTTTTGATCAGGTATGTTTGGTTACGGGGACATAACCGTTGGCTTTTAGGGGGGGTAGGAGATGGTCACGGTTGTGTTTTGTCTTATTTTGAGTCGGGTTGGTGGGTCTTCTGGTGTCTTGTGTAGTTCTTTGGGTTGATAAATGTTTGTGTGGAAAGTCTTTTTGTGTTTTGTGGTGTGTCTTTTGTATTTGTGGTGTTTTGTTTTAAGGTTGGAGTGTGAACTTCGGGACGAAGTTCTTCTTAAGGGGGGAAGACTGTAATACTATGGATTTTATTAAGTTGTATACTCGATCGAGTAGAGCCTACTCGGCCTAGTAGTGTTAATTGTGGAGTCTATTTTGGTTCTGTCGGGGAATACTCGGCCGAGTATGGATAATACTCGACCGAGTAGAGGATACTCGGCCGAGTATAACTTTACTCGACCGAGTATCCGGTCTGGCGAGTGTTATTTTAGCGGTTTGATGCGGGAGTGTTTAAGGTTATTTTATATTCAACGTCAGTTTCTAAAACGTCATTTTCAACCCTAATCATTTTACGATTACCTTAATCACTCCCTAATCATCCCCTAATCTCGTTGTGTGTGCAAATCGTCGTGATCCTTGCATGTAGTCTCTTATTCTACTGTTGGTAAGTTTCATTCCCTTGTCATTTGTATTCTTTTGGGGTTACTGTATATATGGAATTGGGGAATATGGGGGATGGTGCAATGTGTAATTGTGTTATGTGGTTATTGTATAGGAGAAGACTTCATAGAGGAGCCTTTCTGATTGTTCGGTTTCCGTTCTACTGTTGATTGCTAAGGTATGGTTTTCCCTACTCAGTTTACTGTTCATTGTTTAAGATATGATTGTTTTGTAACTATTGTTATCTGATGATCATCGGAGTGTGGGCGTTGTTGTGACGATGTTGGTGTGCAGATGTTGTGACAGTTGTGATGATGTGTGTTTGTGATAGTGGTGGAGCCACTTGCGGGAGTGGCTTCATACCCTAGTTCTGTAACACCCCCATACTCCAAGTGCCTTACCAGGACCACTCAGGTATAAGGATGCTACCATCTCGGTTATCCGAGGCAATGATAATCAAACAGACAATAACGAAACAACATTTAAATAGTAATACTTTAGCGATAGGTTACAATCCAAAACCAAAACCAAAATACGAATACAAGTTCTCAAACCAACTGTCTAGCAACTAACTGAAATGTTTATTAAACTACTAAGCTACAACGGAAGACTTCTATCATCAGACGGTGGCACATCCCAGCTATCCCAAAGAAACTCGACTCATACCGCTCAATAAGCGCTCACCATCCCCGAATGGATCACCACGATTTTAAAACATTAAACGGGTCAAGATACTAATCACACAATTTATATAAACCAACGACACAGTAAAACAAACAGCTCAATCATCACGGATATTCTCCGAACTCCAAACCCAACTCCACAATCCTGACTACACACTAAAGTGTGTAGCCCCGCGAGTGCCCATCGCAACAGTCAAGTCACTCCTCGCCGCCGATGGGGACCGCATCCGTTCCCACCTAAGCCCCGCTCATCTCCATCGAGCGATAAACCCAAATCCATTAATGTGCACATCCCTTCGTGGCGGGTTCCATGTATAGGCGAATCATGGGCGTGAAGCCACTCCCCGCAAGTGACTCCACTCACCGGGGACGCACCAGAAGAACACAGACGATTCAATCAATCACAACTACAACCAACAATCAAAGCCAACAACCGTCACAATACGAGTATGATGATATTCAACAATCACAAACACCAATCAACACATCATGGGACTAATGCGAGTAGGGAAACCCTACCGGAAAGCACAACACAATCGGACGATCTCACGGTGATATCAAAACGCTTCCTCTACGAATCCTCCTCCTAACATACAAACATATAATCACTACCAATCGCAAAATACAACAAAACCCCCAAATCCCAATATTAGGGTTTAACCAACTTTAACGAAATACTATAAAAACGGTACATAGATCTTACCCTCGACGCAAGGATTACAACGGTATAAAGAAAGGTAAAATCCGACCTTCCAAGCTCCGGGATTTGCCAACAATGCGATTGATGCGAAGAACGTAGTTTGATTTCTCTCTTTGAAAGTAATTAGGTTTTAAAAGTACCTAAAGAAAATTGACGGAAGTTATTATATATCTTGCAAATATTTGATGACCTAATCGTTGTAACACAAACTTATATTAACCTATAATCTATTGAAATCATCAGTTGTGAAAAAAGTTCCAACTCAAATAGATGCATTATCACAGGTTAGTGTCTCACATTAGTGAAGAATAAGACAGAGTTGAATGGACACACTCCTATAACTGAACTAAACTGCACTAAATTGAAAAGAGATGAACTGAACTAAATAAGTTGAACTAGGCTGAACTGAACAAGGCCTTAATTTGTGAAAAGATGAGCTGAACTAAACTAAATAGAACTAAACTGAACTGAAATAAGTTGGAATTAAGCCTTCATATTCAACATCTTTATCATTAACTACCACTAATTTATTTAGCACGTGGTTATTTGACAAATTCTTTATGATTGGAAATGGACTCACTCCTATATATAATAATCGAATTTAGTTGATTATTATATAGCACTGAAAGGTGACTAAAATGCCTCGTGGGTTAATGCTCCAGAATATGGATGCATTCATGAATCCGTCTTATCTAGGGAAGTAACCAACATATAACCAACATATGGGCTATAGCCCTACCTGCTTTTTTTGCTTTTCTTTACCTATAGGATACTCTTTTTATTCCGATTACTTATTTGTCTTTGTATTATTTGTGAATATGAAGTAGTATTTTAATCAGATATAAACAAATAATTGAGATAAAGAAAGCTGATAAGTATCTATAATTAAGGTGGTGGGAAGCATTCAAAATTCCCAAATAGATGAAGTTGTGGGTTCAATTATTGGACATATAATGTTTTTAAAAGTTCATTGAACCTAAGGTAGTGTATTTGGAAACGCGGAATAATTTTATTTTCATAATTTTAATTGTAAAAATCAAAATGTTTGAATTCAATTTCAAATCCAATACCAAAAATTCGTTTGGGAAACCAATGGAATTGAAATTAGCGGGATAGATATGAGTCGAGGTCATCGAAAATCGAATTTTTTAAAAAAAATAAATAAATGTTGTCATGGAATATATTGGCGCTAGAAAAAAATAATAAATAAAAATATTACAATGATATTTGCATTGCATAACGAATAAAAACTGTAAATAGTAGTGATTGAATTGAAATAACTGTTACATGGTAAGAATTTGAGAACCTCGCATTTTAACTAGGTTGAAATTGATTAGGAATTGAATACAATTACAATTCCAAATTCCAGGGTTTTCCAAAAGCTTAAAATGACTCAATTACGGAATTCAATTTCAATTCTTGATTACCACCCTCCGCGAAAAGTATGGTACATTGAGCTTTTAATTTCATTTAATTTTACACCTATAATTCTAAAAATATATGTAGAGTAATTACTACATATATTGAATTTTCAATTAGCTACCCAATATATTACTCCGTATCATTTTCGCCCCTTAGATTACTGATATTGGTTCTAGCGTTCACTAAATCTTAAATTAAAAACTATCAACTTTTTATAAATTTGAAAATTTTCCCTATACGTATTAAAATTCTTTATATTTTGTAACCATTTAAAGAAAAAACATTTATTCACTTTGATTTTCTCGTAGATATTTTAGAGAAAAAATAGTGTTCCGTACGAATTAATCACATGTGTAGGCGAAATGGAAAATAGCAACGTCTTGGCCTTTTCTGCTTACAAAGGAGGTCCCAAATAGATGCTCTTGTTGTTCTGTCCAAGTTGTATGTGTGAGTGACCCAACATTATTTGTATTGTTGTATCATCTAACTAGTTAATTAAGTTGTTAGATAGAGACTATATTGAAGAATAATTTTAATATTAAATTACTGGCTGCTAAGGTCATGTTCAGCTCTGAGTGCGGAAACCGGATCATAATTTTAGTGATCAAATTAACAAGTTTTATTAATGAAATTCAGTTCAAACCCTAAATTTACAAGTTTTATTAATAAAAATGCAAGAACACGATTTTTAAAATGGTTCAATAAATGCCTATGTCCACAATCTCATCTTATACTTTACTTCAAAGTTCAAATGGTCCATGTAACCCTGCTATGTCATCTCACATTCGAAGACACTTATGTATTTATATTTGGGACCCCATTTTGTTTGTGGATTAAAGTACATAGCCTCATTTATTTTAAAACGCCCCTAATTAAGTTATAAGAATTCTTGATTAAGTTGGCATTAACTTAAGGCTAGGGTTTTGGTTGACAAAGCCTTTTTTGTCTAATCCGAGCATGACGCGATGATTGTAAGATCACAGGGTCAAATCCTAAAAACCTTTAAAGTTTTACAAGTGAAATTTCAACAAATGATATAGAAGAAAATATCGCATGTGCATTATCCCACCACCACGCACTTACGATATTAAGTTGTCCCCTATCTTTTCTCGCTCGAGAAAAACATCGTCGTCATTGTTTCTTAGGTGCTTCTTAATAAATCACGTGGAATTAAGGAGAGAAGAGATAAAATGAATAGTTGTTTTCATGGGCTAATAAAGTTTTATTGTTGGTAGTCCCGTTTGTGCCTAAAATGAACCATGCGTCATTGTTAGATGATGTCATGGCATATACAACAAATTGAAATACAAAATAGAAAGTTTAGAGTTACAACTTCAATTAATGTGGCCGACTCTCACGATCGAGTGAGTACTATGCTACTAATACTGATAGTTGGACCATGTACCAAAAAAAAAAATACTGATATTTGGACCAACAGCATGCCATTAAAATACGTTAAAATGCGTGAAATTACAGTGAACAAATATCAGCGGGTAAACAGGTAATGGTATAAGGAAAACACGACAAAAAAAAACGAAAATTTTAGCTAAAAACTTTGAAATTTTTATCCTTCAGTGGAGAAGAGCGTCCCTATTATCATTTGATCCCCTAGCTCGACTGCTGATAATCACCCTTGGCGAGGCTAATGAAATGAATTTGTTCAAGGAGATTGGCAAGTTTAACATACTTTCTCCATTTCATTCAATTTTATACGTTTATTTTTTTTGGCACTATTTATAAGCGGGAAGAATCTTCGATATAAATTCTAATATATATTCAGTATCATAAATGATAATTATGTGAAATCTTGTTTAAATTGTCTCACCGAGTACATTATTGTATAGAATTGAATGAAATGGAGGAAGTACGTGTTACATGCATGCTACTATTTCCACGGTGGAAGAATGAATGGTTCAAGATGATGTTTATATTTTTAGGGTTCCAAAGGAGATATAGATCGAAATATTTTTTAGTACTCCGCGTAGTCCGGAGGAATTAAGGGTTTGATTATTATTTAATTATGTATCGCAGATTTGTTGGCGGCTTTTCCAAAACTTGTGTAAAACGGTTTTACATTAATTGTGTAACATGGTTTCACTTTGTTTACCTATTTACAAAACTAACTAGTTACTATTTCTTTTGTCTCATTGAATAGTTTATACTTACTTTATTTCGTGAGAGGAAAATAAAGTAAGGTAAACTATTGACTGAGACGAAGTGAGTAGTAATTTGTCAAAATAGAATTAATTAACGAGCCGTTTTATTGGACAATTATCAAGACAATATTCCGTTCAAATCATGTAATTCATTATTTCGACCATTTCTTCATCAAACTTGATTGATATTTGAAACATTACAAATGCTAAAATATTGACACAACCGTAAATATACGCGATAATTCACAAATTCATGGTTAGGACGATAATATTCCTCTTAAACTTGAAATGGATCAAGTACATGGTAGATGCGATAAAAAGAAAATACCTAAAGACTACAAAAGATTTGTCTTACATATACATGTGAGAACATACTTACCTCGTATTCATCTTAGGACGGATATTATCGTCTTAAGATAGATTGACTTATGATTATTACTTCATGCCTTCTAATCTACTCCGTACTGTTTACCTTTATTATTTTTGTTACATAAAGGATAACAAATAATTAGAATGGAACGAATAAGTATTTTACAAATTTGCAATACAATTTAAAAAGGTAAATAATTAACTAAGACGCTAGAAAGTGAAATAAGTAAATAAATGATCGGATGGACAGAGGGAGTAATTGTTTACCTCATACATACGGAGTATATCCGTACATAGTTGAACCTTGCTTTTAGAACTATATATGTACATGCATATTGCTAGCTATTCAAGTTTTTTTTTACTATGATTTAACAGCCATACATTTAGCACGTGGTTAATTGGCAAATTCTTTTGGTCAGGATTAAAGGAGTACAATCCAACTTATATAACAATCGAATATTGAAAAGTGACTAAAATGTATCATGGCATATTCATGGGGTAATACTCCAAAATGCGGTTGCATTCATGCATCCAAATTATCCATGTTTTCTAACTATTCCCTTAATTATTACAAGTAGATAAATTTTTGTAAAGTAATAATATGTACTCCGTATTTCGTAGGCTATTTCATTTCGCAAATAACTGTGAAAACGGCCTCTTAATAATTTATCGAGAATTATTTTATGTAAAATTTTAGGGTGTTTATTATTAATTGTGACCAAAAGTAGTGATGGAGTTAGGGGAGGGTTAGCAAAAGCGATTGCTCCTACTGAAGCATGAAAATTCTAAAGTTTTTTTTTTTTGTTAAAATTTCCAAATTTCTCTAATACTGTTAGTAGTTAAAATCTCGACTCTGCTACTAACTCAAAGTGATTATTTGATCATTTTGTACATGTTTTCATAATTAGTGTACCTACTTAATCCTTTTGTACTTCGAATTATTTCATTTTGTACATGTTTTCATAATTAGTGTACCTACTTATAAAATAATTTCTTGGTAGTCACTAAGAGACAATCTCTCAAGAAACTGTTACTTTCAATGACGAATAGCAACATCTTGCCCTTTTGTGCGTACATTGGAGCCTACAATGAAATGATTTCTGTATAATCTACCTCTTTAGCTAAATTGTTCTACTTACCTATTTTTCTGAATATTTTATAATGATGATCGATATATTTACGTACAAGTAATATTTATCATTTTTTAAAGTATGAAGTTGTAAGAATAAAATTTAAAGTGAATTGTTTTTTAAAGTATGCAATTGTTTTTGTTTGACTTTTAAATTCCGTTTTGACTTCTTCTATCTACTAGATAGTTGTATAGAAAAGTTGCTAAACTAGCTAATTATTTTGTCAATTCTGTAAATTTATTTAATTTAGTTCAACAGAAGAATGAACAAAATGAAAGTATTTAATGGCGTTCCCGCGTCATGTCTAAACATAGATATACTAAGCTACACAAAATTATTTACTGATACCGAATAAGTCTTATTCTAGTATTGTGTCCAATTTCGAATCTCATCCCTTTTATTGTAATGCGATTAAGTGTAGGTTTCATTGGACCAAAAAAAATCATTTAGGCCCTGTTCTTTTAAACTTATTTTTCTTTAACTTAACTCTTAACTTATTTTTGCTGAATTTTTCTAAACTTCACTTATGTTTGTTGAACTTACCTTATTTTTGATGAACTTTTCTGAACTTATTTTTGCTGAACTTAACTTAACTTTTTTTTGCTTAACGTTTCTGAACTTATTTTTACCGAACTTAACTTATTTTTGCTTAACTTAACTAAACTTACTTTTGCTTAACTTAACTTATTTTTACTTAACTTTTCTGAACTTAACTTCTTTTTGCTAAACTTAACTTAAGTAAAGAAAAGTCCAAAAGAACAGGGCCTTATTGGTAAATACAACATTAAAAGATTTCGGGAGTATATAATTATATATGCATCATTATGTTGTATAAAACTTTCTTAAGTTGATAAATAATCGCTTTAATTAAAATTATCTTTCAGAAGGATATATATGATCATTGTCAGACTTTTTTTTTCAGGACCTATATATCGGCCCGATCCTAAGGGGTGGTTAAAGCACAATGGCCCAGAGCCCAAGCTTGAAAGAGACCCAATCTTATCTTTATTAATTCAGAAGACAATACTCAGTCCAGGGCGTGCCACGTCATTAATTCGGTTTTTTTTTTGGAAATACATGTTATGGTGGGACACGTTAATATGCAATGTATTTATTTCTTCAAAATTCCGGCTATACAAACATGCGACAAATTCCGTCTTAGAATAAATACTATGAACTAATACTATGAAATAATTTTATACATTCCGAATAAATGAAATTAATGGCATATAAGCGAAATGAATTACAAATCGGAATAAATGAAACTAATTACAAATAAATGAATTACATAATTTTAAAACAAAATAATAATAATAAAATTACATAATTACGAGAAGGAATTACATTTAATTACGGGATTGAATTACATATAATGCGAATAAATTACATGCATAATTTTTAAAAACTAGATAGTATGATATATTTAAAAAAAATATCCTTTGTTTTTCCTCTTAAACCATTGCATGTGAGCACGTATTTGTAACAAGTTTAAACATTAATTATGTAGATCGCTGATTTAGACCATCTAAATAAGTACAATAGAAATGGAAAAAAAATATCCAAAAACATTAATACCGGCTTAAATACATACCCGTGCAATTTTGCACGGGTTTAAAACTAGTTTTCTAGAATTTAAAATGTATGAACATTTATGACCCTATAAATCAGACTAATCTTAAACGGAAGATTGCACACAATCCTTAGAAATTGGACTACTCTTAAAAGCGGTCCAATCTTAAAAGGGGCCCAATCTTAACTTTTCTGTTTATGATAAAAACATTTTTTTTCCAGAAGATTACACTATGTCCGGTTGAGAATCAACTCAACCCCACGAGTGAAGTAAAAAAACTCTTACCACTTAATTAGCTAACTCTTGTTCTTATGAAAACAAACTTATTTTCACTTGGTGTTTTGGTAGGTGAAAAGATCTACAATAATAAGATTAGATTATGTTAATCAGAAGCTAGTTGAGTGAAGGTAAATCAAATTGAAGCACAATCAATTAATCACACTATTATATTGCACTACATAGCTTTTGAGTAAGTTAAAAAATTGCATTACATGAATACATGATGCTGACAATGCTAACGAGAAATGAGTTTATTCCGTCAAGGAACCCTAGAGGGGATGGTAGTACGGTACAAGTCCGACATCATCTAAATTTGAATGTTTCACGGTAATAAGATCAAATCCGATCCCCTGAAATAAGACATTCTCGGGATTCAAACATGATATTCCTTAATTTTATAGCCAAGATCCGCCAGTGCCCAATAAGGCAATAACGACAAAACATTAGGCGCATTTTTATTCAAACACGATATTGCTTAATTCAAACACGGTACGAAATACCAACTTCTAATTCAAAAAATGAACTGTTTCTACATGTGACTATGTGAGAAATTGAGAATAGAGAGTATCACAAATTGGAATTTAGTTTTTTCTTATATAAGAAAGTCCAAATGACATGGTCCAAAATTTCATACAATGAACTACTCGTATCTTTTACACCCAAAATAATGTGTACGAACTCAAGTTTAGTCACCAATAAAAAACAATGTAAACTCGTATGTACATACAATACAAATATACAATGTCAACCACGACTACGTAACGTAGTTACGTACCTCGGTACCTGGCCTACTATTATCTCGTTGACTAAAACATGTCTAATCTTGCAAGATTAGGAACGCCTTCAAACTACAACCCTTACTTGGAAAAAAAAAAAAAACAAACACTTAGACCAAGCAATTACCAAAAAGATGCCGTTTACACATACTTACTTACTTAGTCTTAGAGGTGGACAACATAGCGGGCCAGCCCGGTCCGGCCCAGAACTCACATGGGCCAGAATTTAGCAGCCCGGTCAGCACATGGCCCAGCCCGGTCAGCCCTACGGGCCGTGCTAGTGTTGGGTTTTTTCGGCCCAGCCCGGTTTTCAGCCCGTTTGAAAAAAAAAAAAAATTATAACCAGCCCGCCCCTATAGTATCGTGCCCGGACCTGACCAAAACCAGCCCAGCCCAGCCCGGCCCGGCACAGCACCACAGCCCGGTCCTATGTTAGCGCCGTGCCAGTGCTGCTCTACCCCAACCCAGCCCAATGTCCACCTAGTGGTTTAAAAAGAGGTAATGTGAATATAAAGCGGCAGGTTCAAAAGTCAAAACCATCATTCTAAATATTATACGGAGTAATATAATCATCAATTACAGAGTACTTCCTTATACTATTATTAAGTAGCACAGAAATACCAATATTTTTTTTTGGTACACAACAGAAATACCAATATTTTTTTTTTTGACAGCTGTGAAGAAAGAGTTTTACATTATAGTGGTACGGCTCACTAGACCATACCTATAGACTACAACATAAAACACTAGGGTACTACTAATAACATAAACTGAAACAAGGTACAAGTTACATCGGTTAACAACATAGTGTTGATGGCGTACGATGAAATTATGAACACGCTCTTCAAAGTCATAATCTACCCCAATCGCTAGTGGATGAGCCGCGCTGGCCAAAGGAAAACACCCATCTTTGCTTGTCTTGATTGATGTAGCTTCGGAGAAATACCTGCAACAATACCCAAGGAAGGGTTTCGGAGATTCATCTCCTTGGCTGTGATAATCTTCCTCAGAAAACCAACGAGCCTCCACCAACTCATTGTTACTCGTCTTAATAGATACAACTGACTTGAGAAATACCGCAACAAGACCCTAGAAAGCGTCTTGGAGATTCATCTCCGTGGTTGTGAAACACCTCATTCAGAAACCAATTAGCCCATTGACCCAACGAGAAAGAACAAAGTGCACTTACGCCCCAAGGACGTAGAAAGAAAAGGAGGAAGACAGACCACAAAAATCTATCTCCAGAGGAGAGTAAACTCCTACGCTTTGGAACATAACCCCCGTTGACCAGAAACTCACAGCCCAGAAACTTGAGTAAAAAGGTAGATAACAAGGAGGGGAACCACTTGAACAATCCCCTTACCAACACCAACTCAGAAAACCGCAGTGAGTTGGACCCAACACAGACCCGATGCAAAGTTACCTTCATCCTAATTGACCCGAGGATAAGGGGACAGGACACCCCAAACCAACGAGAATTTATTATTTGAATAAACAAAAGACATAAAACGATGAAAAAACACATAAGTCAGAGGTGAAACCACCGCAACCGACCAACCAACGACACAACCAAAGACCCCGACTCTACCCAACGAACACCCACCGCTGAAGGACAAAAGTCCAGGCTGCCACGACATCACTCTTACCAACAAACGGACCCACACGCCAACCACGACCGTCACGGACTACCCTTCAACCAGCAGCCCCGACAAACTGAGACTCCAAATTCCACAACAAACCCCCCCAGGACCATCGACTACCTGCTACAAAACCAACCCTAGACAAAACACCCCAGCCCGACAAGATGAAACAGGACAATGGACGATCGGAGGGGAGAGGGGCGAGGGGAAGGGGGAAACTCCGAAACGATCCAAAACCCGCCACCACAAACGAAAAGGACACAAAAAAACGCTAACTCGACGACCCATAACAGGAACAGAAACAAACCAGGGATGGGAACGGGTGAGGGAGAGGGGAACACCCTTGATTGGCCAGCAAGTCCTTCAATGACAGGACAGGAGAACGGAGGAACGGAATGACCTCAGAGCAAAGACATCAAACCCAAATAGCCGCCGGACGATCGAAACGGATCCACGATCCGACCAAGGGGGAGTGAAAGCAAGCCAAAGACAGACCTCAGAGGCGACGTATCGCCGGAGATAGGTTAAAGGATGAACCCATCTCAACCTATCTCCGACAATAGGATAGGGGAGCAGGTGAGGATGTGTGTGGTAGGGGTGGCGGCGGCTCAATAAGAAATTAGAGTTGTTTTGTTTTTGGTTTTAGAGAGAAGGGGGGTGTTTTTAGAGAGAAGTTTTTTTAACTCCAGGAATACCAATATTGATCTTCTTATTTTTGCATCAAGGACAAATATAAGTATTATATTTGCATTTATGGTTAAAAAATGCAAGTATTGATGATACTTGGACCAATTTGGTGCCGATAAATTAAAATTGTTTATAAAATGAAAGTTTTGAATCGAATGAAGTATAAAATACAAATATATATATACATCACTTCGAAAGATATATGAATTCCACGATTATATAACTATGATGATACCGAACTCAATTAATATTGGATAAACAAACTAAATTTTCCATGAAATTTATGTACATGCACAATTGATATAACAATTACGGAGTAATAATATACTCCGTAGTATTGAAATTGACCCGACCAAACCCAATCAAGAACTACTAATTATCAATTAAGATCCAATGTTGACCTTGAGTAGTAACCTTAAACCCATGAACACGAGCAAACAAATCCACGGCTCTCCTTACGCCTTTATTATCATTTCCATTAAAATAATCGTGTCCAAACATGACCCCACCCGGTTTTTTAAGTAACTTGTAACCCAAATTAATATCGGACCAAGTCGAATGAAAATCATGACCCGCATCAACCTCAATTAAATCCGCCAACACGCCCCACTCGCATAATTTTCCTAGACCGGACCCGGTCGAGAAAGGAACCGGGATTATGACCCGGTCCGGTTCAGTGACACCACGTTTTGCATGAATTGATGTAGTAGTAAAACGTCCCCGTTTACAGTTGCAACGTAGTTGGCTTCCGTGAACCCGGGCCAACCTCGGTAATCGTCAACGCAAAGGATTTGAGTTTCAAGACCGAGTTTTTCGGCTAATTCGGCCATGTGAGTTGCTGATGCGCCTAAGAAGGTACCTATTTCGATAATGGTTTTGGGTCGGGTTTTTTTAATTAGGGTTTCGAAAACAGCCCCGTAGGATCCCCATCCTTTGACTTTTTTGGGTTCGAGGAGGTGGGCCACATGCACGGGAGGGAAATTCTCATACGGTGAAATTCCCTCGAAAATCCGGTCTATTACCATGGACCGGATTAACTCGGGTTGAACCGGTTTTCCACACTAGTAGAAATAAAGCGATTGGCATCGGCACAATGGCATCGGTTTTACTAAGAACCGATGCCAATTGTTGTTAAAAGTGATATTGGCATCGGTTATGACTAAAGAACCGATGTCAATAGTGTATTCTGAGTCATTGCCATCGGTTGTTAATTAGAACCGATGCCAATTTAATTAGGGTATAATTATAAGAGCTGGAAAATGTGGCGTTTCCTCCAAACAAAAAATCGTAGAAAATCAGATCTATACTCCATCCTCTCACTACACAACCTCTCATCGCTTGATCCAACCACGACGCCTAGCAACATCGCTCACCGGTTTCTTTGCTCTTGACCGCACAAACCACCACCACAAACGACATCCATATTCTCGATATAATAGGTATAATCTCCCTTTTGTATAATTCCAATTATTTTTGTTTGGGTTTATAAGTCACTTCTGGAATCTCATTTTATACGAATTCAAATATTTAATCGTTGTTTGATGTTATTATTGTTGTTTCCTTGTTTCTATTTCAAGTATTAGGATTAGATTGACATCATTTGATAATTAGGGTTTATGAAATTTGAGGTCTTTTATTAATTCAAATTAGGTTGTTGTATTATCTTATTTAGGTATTAGGCTTACATCTATCTGATGGTATTTCGATGTATTTTGTTAAATGAATACAATGAATTTCGTCTTTGATTGTCAAGTTTTGATCTTCAGATTCGTGTTAATGGGAGATGAAGCCATCTTTTAAGATTCGAAGCTATCCCTAGTAGAAACACCCACATCTCGCTTAATATTCATTGATAAGATGAAGCCATCTTTTAAGACCTAACTCATGCGAAGCTCATACCTTTTATTACCAAGGTTTGATTTCCTTTCTATGATACATTTACATGTTTTGAGTAGATATGTTTATTTTGAGGAAATTTATCTCGCTGCATTTTTCCCGATCGAATTTCTGGGTTTTTTCGTTGATGTTACTTTTAATTAATCTCATTCCTTCTGCTTGTTTCAACTTACATATCATAATTGGAAAAGAACAATTTGATAACCTTATGTATTGTACATCTTATGAATTGAATTGAGTACTCAAAATGGGGTTGTAGTGTACTGGTTAGCAATGTCTTAAAAAGGAAAATGAATTAAATCTAAACGAATACAGGGAGTAATAATTTAGTTCACACCAGGAAGCCTTCATGGTGGCGAATATTTAAGGAAAAAAGTTGTAACGGTCATTGCAAATAGGGAGTTGAGCTCAGTATATAAAACTAAGGTATTAATAATGAAATAAAACTTAGATATGTTTCCATGTCCAACACCCTTGCCCGAGTTAAAGTAACATAGCGAGCGATCCCTTCTAAATGTACTTAAGGTGAACTTAAACTGATATCCTTGTGTACTTGAACCAGTGATCTTTGTGACTGAGATTGTATGTATGTTTTTCTTACTTGCACATAAGATTTTTTATTTCATTGGGCATGTATCCTTTTGTATCAGTTTTATATAGATCGTGTTGGAAATAATTTCTTATTCAGTTTATATGTTCTTTGTCATTTTTATTCTGTAGATAAAGTGCCACATAGTGATTGTTGCAACAGGAGCCACAGCCAGGAGGCTTCGATTACCTAGGAAGGATAAGGACTTTAGCATAGGAATTTGTGCCTATGCAATATGTAAGATAGGTCAGTTTATTTGCTCTACTACTTGAGAATAGCTCATTCTATGATAATATTTGATTTATGTATAGTTTATTTGCTTCTCATAGGGCCTCTAATGGTGAGAATGGACATGACTTGATAAGACATTAACTAAGTGACTAAAAGAAGGGTGAGGCGGTGTGCTCTTTGGTTAAGAATAGCTCATTGTGAATTAGTTATGCTTTTTTTTAGGGGTATTTAAGTGATTATAGTTCTAATTTATGCTCTTCTATGTGGTATCTAATTTCAAATTTCACAATTTCAATGTTTAGGTCATTTTAGTTGCCTTTTCACTTCTCTATCTCTTCTTCATTCCTCTCTTTCTTTTGACTTCAATGGATCAGACTCACAAACTCGGTTCAGATACTCGCTCTTTCTCTACTCATTTTTTTGCTTTATGTTCCTGCTTGTTTGTTGTTCTGATGCATATCAACAGTTCAGATACTCGCTCTTTCTCTAAACTCTAGAAGTGAAAACATGATAATTTACGCACTTGCTGATGTTTGTTGTTCTGATGCATATCAATAGTTTCCACATTTACTAAGAGAAGTTCACGAATATGTTAATCTATGCATTCCTATTGAATATTTATCGGATTCTGGCGGCCTGAGTTGGATTGAATGGTGTTTAATGCAGGATTATGCTATTATAGGCATTCAACGCAATTTG